>NC_090750.1:64382118-64509618 GCF_036898095.1 Palaemon carinicauda | reverse complement strand
GTATTGGGAACAATCGTATTAAAAGGAGTGTGTTAGAGATGTCATTGAGAATAAGTTAAGGGTTAAAAAATTATTATTATTATTATTATTATTATTATTATTATTGCTTGCTTGCTTGGAAGCAAGACGCTATAAGCCCAAGGGCTCCAGCAGGGAAAATAGCCCAGTGAGGAAAGAAAATAGTAATGGGAACAATCGTATTAAAAGGAGTGTGTTAGAGATGTCATTGAGAATAAGTTAAGGGTTAAAAACTTGCTGTTATTATTATTATTATTATTATTATTATTATTATTATTGTTGTTGTTGTTGTTATTATTTATTATTGCTTGCTTGCTTGGAAGCAAGACGCTATAAGCCCAAGGGCTCCAGCAGGGAAAATAGCCCAGCGAGGAAAGAAAATAAGGAAATAAATAAACAAGAGAAGCAATTAAACAATTTAAAATAAAATATTTTAAGAACTATAATTGATTGATTGATTCAAAGTTTTCTGGTATCCTGGCATCTCTAAGACCAGTAACATTAAGATAAATCTTTTTTTTATAAACTATTAAAACTTCAAAAAAACGATGAAAGGAAACAAGATAGAATAGTGTGCCCGAGTGTACCCCAAGGCAAGAGAACTACCCAAAGACAGTGGAAGACTAATGGTATATATAGAGGCTATGGCACTACCCGAGACTAGAGAACGATGGTTAGATTTTGGAGTGTCCTCCTAGAAGAGATGCTTACCATTGCTATAGTTTTCTACCCTTACCAAGAGGAATGTAGCCACTGAACAATTACAGTGCAGTAGTTAACTCCTTGAGCGAGGAACTATTTTGTAAAGTAATCTCTGAATTGTCAGGTGTATGTAAAGAATAGGCCAGACTATTCGATGTATGTGTACGCAAATGGGAAAATGAGCTGTAACCAGAGAGAAGGATCCAATGTAGTACTGCCTGGCCAGTCAAAAGACCAAATGACTCTTTAGCGGTAGTATCTCAATAAAGACCTCTAATATGGGAAACTTTTTTCTGAACTTTTGAGTCCAATTTGCCTGGTTTAAAGGTCACTCATGATCGGCTCGTAGCTGCTGAAGACTCACCTGGTAGACTTACAAGCTCGGATGGCCAGCTAAACTGTCTATGCTGACGGATATAAAGGTTTGCATCTTATTATTACTAGCCAAGCTACAACCCAAGGTGGAAAAGCAAGATGCTATAAGCCCAAGGGCTTCAACAGGGAAATATAGCCCAGTGGGGAAAGGAAATAAGGAATTAAATAAATGATGAGAAGAAATTACAATATATCATTCTAAAAACAGTAACAACGTCAAAACAGATATGTCCTATATAAACTATTAACAACGTCAAAAAACAGATATGTCATATATAAATAATAAAAAGACTCATGTCAGCCTGGTCAACCTAAAAACATTTGCTCCAACTTTGAACTTGTGAAGTTCTACTGATTCAACTACCCGATTAGGTAGATCATTCCACAACTTGGTAACAGTTGGAATAAAACTTTTAGAATACTGTGTAGTATTGAGCCTCATGATGGAGAAGGCCTGGCTATTAGAATTAACTGCCTGCCTAGTATTACGAACAGGATAGAATTGTCCAGGGAGATCTGAATGTAAAGGATGGTCAGAGTTATGAAAAATCTTATGCAACATGCATAATGAACTAAGTGAACGACGGTGCCAGAGATTAATATCTAGATCAGGAATAAGAAATTTAATAGACCGTAAGTTTCTGTCCAACAAATTAAGATGAGAATCAGCAGCTGAAGACCAGACAGGAGAACAATACTCAAAACAAGGTAGAATGAAAGAATTAAAACACTTCTTCAGAATAGATTTGATCAAGACAAATTGGTAGTTAAATAGCACATCTCTGAGGAGAGTCAAAAGTATGTCCTTATATTACCAAGTGTTGGACTATAATTTTTCTCATATGTTGTGAAATGATGGCCAAGAGTAAAACGTGTCAATTTAAAATAATTTACGTTGTTGCTTCTCGGATGAACGTGTTTTCCTTTTAGATAGTTTCGAATGTTGCATTTGTTGCTTATGTAGTTTCCTTAAGGAGAGGTAGTTTCATTGGCGCTGTTATCGTAGCCCAAAATTGATGAATATGTTTAATGATCAGTCTAAACTGATATATTGGCTGCTCATCTTAACTGAATTCTTGACTTTTTTTTTTTTTTGTGCGGGGGCGGGGAGGTTATAAACATTCCAATCACTGTGTGTATCTTCTAATCTTTTTTAAAAGTTTAAAGGGTTCAAACCATTAACTACTCAATCTGTAGGTCTTGGTCTAGACTTATGCTCAAGTCCTTGACTTCAGCCTATTTGTTGACAGAAATATTTCCTAAGCACGAAAATCAGGATTTCTTCATTTATTTCTACACATATCTTAAGACTTTATTGACAAGCTTACAAAATTTCTGTGAGTCGAGATACTAGAGGTCATTATGGGTATTATAAATACACAATTAAATTGTGAAACACACACACACACACACACACACACACACACACACACACACACAGAGTGCCCGGACCTTATTTCCGGATGAGGTCTCTTAGGCAGTCATTCAGTCCACAAGAAGCCTTATTGATAGGAAATGTGTATGCTTGTGAAAGGAGGGTTGGGGTCTTACTGTTATTGGAAAAGGGGGGAAGGGAAGCTGCTTGAAGAGGGGTCTGCTTGGTCTGGTATTCTTCTCGTAAGCACCGGATCCTATTCATTTTCCTTTATATCCTGCGTGCTTTCGCAAAACTAAGTCTTGAAATTTATATCCTGTCTATGATAGGCAGAACGAAATTATGACTTGCATTGATATAACTCGGAATGCTTGTTCATAATTAGTTTGAATTGTTTACAAAGTATGTAATTTTATACAAAATTTTCGTTAGTGAAAACAATCATGGAACCAAATTTTGTGAGTGAAAATTGTCATGGGACCAAATTTTCCAAGTGAAAATTGTCATGGGACCAAATTTTCCAAGTGAAAATTGTCATGGGACCAAATTTTCCAAGTGAAAATTGTCATGGGACCAAATTTTCCAAGTGAAAATTGTCATGGGACCAAATTTTCAAAGTGAAAATTGTCATGGGACCAAATCTTCTAAGTGAAAATTGTCATGGGACCAGATTTTTTAAGTGAAAATTGTCATGGGATCAAATTTTCTAAGTGAAAATTGTCATGGGACCAGATTTTTTAAGTGAAAATTGTCATGGGATCAAATTTTCTAAGTGAAAATTGTCATGGGATCAAATTTTCTAAGTGAAAATTGTCATGGGATCAAATTTTCTAAGTGAAAATTGTCATGGGATCAAATTTTCTAAGTGAAAATTGTCATGGGACCAAATCTTCTAAGTGAAAATTGTCATGGGACCAGATTTTTTAAGTGAAAATTGTCATGGGATCAAATTTTGTAAGTGAAAATTGTCATGGGATCAAATTTTCTAAGTGAAAATTGTCATGGGATCAAATTTTCTAAGTGAAAATTGTCATGGGACCAAATCTTCTAAGTGAAAATTGTCATGGGATCAAATATTGTAAGTGAAAATTGTCATGGGATCAAATATTGTAAGTGAAAATTGTCATGGGATCAAATTTTCTAAGTGAAAATTGTCATGGGACCAAATCTTCTAAGTGAAAATTGTCATGGGATCAAATATTGTAAGTGAAAATTGTCATGGGATCAAATATTGTAAGTGAAAATTGTCATGGGATCAAATTTTCTAAGTGAAAATTGTCATGGGACCAAATCTTCTAAGTGAAAATTGTCATGGGACCAAATTTTCTAAGTGACATGGTCATGGGTCTAAATTTCCCTAAGTGAAAATTGTCATGGGACACTTAGAAAAAGGCCCATTTATCACTTATATATATATATATATATATATATATATATATATATATATATATATATATATATATATATATATATATGTATATATATATATATCTATATATATATCTATATATATATATATATATATATATATATATATATATATATATATATATATATATATATATATATATATATATATATATAAAACATAACGAGGTCAATGTGTGTCAACGTTATTCTCATATTTAGTCCCACACCTGAACGGCGAGTGACGAGATAGATTAAAAATTTTGCTAATTTCTCTGATCGAACGAACAGCAAGGAAACGTTGCGTCTGTTCTGGCCTGGGATACGAAGAAAAGAAACACACACACACACACACACACACAAAAGAGCTCTTTTGAACATCAAATGGGGTAGGTCATGGATAGGGCTGACAATAGCATCGCATGAATACGTAGTGAGCACGGGAAGGGTTTAACACCAGTGTTGCCAGTTGGGCGTCTAAAATTCCCCAAAACTCGTGATAAAAAATACCCAAAATTCCCCATATCCACAAATATATTTTCCATCTGACCTTGTATGCCATACTAAATCAACATAGAAATGACTCACTTTACTGCATGTAAGTGCAAGCAAAGTAATTGCAACAATATAAAGGTTTAATCATCTCTCTGTCTCATGGAAATTTGTACTGAATATCCCCCATCAGACATCCAAAATCCCCAAATCTAGGGATAAATTCCTATAGCTGGCAACACTGGTTAACACCTTTCGGCGCAACTGCCACTTAGGGTACGGAGAAAAAATGCTGATTTTAATATTTTCTTTTAATAATAACGTTCGCTCATGTTCTGCTAATCGATTTCCATGATTTTTCTACGATAGAAATACTGATTTTGATTTGATTTTACCCTTATGTGATAAAAAGAAAACAATGATCAATGGTTTTATTATTATTATTATTATTATTATTATTATTATTATTATTATTATTATTATTATTATTATTATTATTATTAGTCAAGGTGCAACCACTGCTGAAGGGTACGCTTGCTTGAGGGGTAAACTTGGGCACACTAATCTTATGTTATTTCTCTTCCTCTTGGCTTTTGAAGTTTTAATAGTTTATATAATATGAAAGACTTATTGTAGTTTTCTTAGTGTTCTTAAAGTATTCTATTTCAAATTTTAATTACGTCACAGTTTATTTCCTTATTTCCTTTACTCACTGGCCTATTTCCCTGTTGGAGCCCTTGGGCTTGTAACATCTTGCTTTTCCAACTAGGGTTGTTGTTTAGTACGTAATAATAATAATAATGATAATAATAATAATAATAATAATAATCGCAAGATACCAATATAGAAAGCAATCCTACTTGGGAAAGGAGTAGGGAAGTTTTAAAAGATGAGGGAAAGGAGGAGGGAAGTTTTAAAAGATGAGGGAAAGTAGGAAGGAAGTTTTAAAAGATGAGGGAAAGTAGTAGGGAAGTTTTAAAAGATGAGGGAAAGGAGTAGGGAAGTTTTAAAAGATGAGGGAAAGGAGTAGGGAAGTTTTAAAAGACGAGGGAAAGGAGTAGGGATGTTTTAAAAGATGAGGGAAAGGAGTAGGGATGTTTTAAAAGATGAGGGAAAGGAGTAGGGAAGTTTTAAAAGATGAGGGAAAGGGGTAGGGAAGTTTTAAAAGATGAGGGAAAGGAGTAGGGAAGTTTTAAAAGATGAGGGAAAGGAGTAGGGAAGTTTTAAAAGATGAGGGAAAGGAGTAGGGAAGTTTTAAAAGATGAGGAAAAGTAGGAGGGAAGTTTTAAAAGATGAGGAAAAGTAGGAGGGAAGTTTTAAAAGATGAGGGAAAGGAGTAGGGAAGTTTTAAAAGATGAGGGAAAGGAGTAGGGAAGTTTTAAAAGATGAGGAAAAGGAGTAGGGAAGTTTTAAAAGATGAGGGAAAGGAGTAGGGAAGTTTTAAAAGATGAGGGAAAGGATTAGGGAAGTTTTAAAAGATGAGGGAAAGGAGGAGGGAAGTTTTAAAAGATGAGGGAAAGGAGGAGGGAAGTTTTAAAAGATGAGGGAAAGGAGGAGGGAAGTTTTAAAAGATGAGGGAAAGGAGTAGGGAAGTTTTAAAAGATGAGGGAAAGGAGGAGGGAAGTTTTAAAAGATGAGGGAAAGGAGAAGGGAAGTTTTAAAAGATGAGGGAAAGGAGTAGGGAAGTTTTAAAAGATGAGGGAAAGGAGTAGGGAAGTTTTAAAAGATGAGGGAAAGGAGGAGGGAAGTTTTAAAAGATGAGGGAAAGGAGGAGGGAAGTTTTAAAAGATGAGGGAAAGGAGTAGGGAAGTTTTAAAAGATGAGGGAAAGGAGTAGGGAAGTTTTAAAAGATGAGGGAAAGGAGTAGGGAAGTTTTAAAAGATGAGGGAAAGAAGTAGGGAAGTTTTAAAAGATGAGGGAAAGGAGTAGGGAAGTTTTAAAAGATGAGGGAAAGGAGTAGGGAAGTTTTAAAAGATGAGGGAAAGGAGTGGGGGAGTTTTAAAAGATAAGGAAAAGGAGTAGGGAAGTTTTAAAAGATGAGGGAAAGGAGTAGGGAAGTTTTAAAAGATGAGGGAAAGGAGTAGTGAAGTTTTAAAAGACGAGGGAAAGGAGTAGTGAAGTTTTAAAAGACGAGGGAAAGGAGTAGTGAAGTTTTAAAATACGAGGGAAAGGAGTAGGGAAGTTTTAAAAGATGAGGGAAAGGAGTAGTGAAGTTTTTAAAGACGAGGGAAAGGAGTAGTGAAGTTTTAAAAGACGAGGGAAAGGAGTAGTGAAGTTTTAAAATACGAGGGAAAGGAGTAGGGAAGTTTTAAAAGACGAGGGAAAGGAGTAGTGAAGTTTTAAAAGACGAGGGAAAGGAGTAGTGAAGTTTTAAAAGACGAGGGAAAGGAATAGGGAAGTTTTAAAAGACGAGGGAAAGGAGTAGGGAAGTTTTAAAAGATGAGGGAAAGGAGTAGGGAAGTTTTAAAAGACGAGGGAAAGGAGTAGTGAAGTTTTAAAAGACGAGGGAAAGGAGTAGTGAAGTTTTAAAAGACGAGGGAAAGGAGTAGGGAAGTTTTAAAAGATGAGGGAAAGGAGTAGGGAAGTTTTAAAATACGAGGGAAAGGAGTAGGGAAGTTTTAAAAGACGAGGGAAAGGAGTAGGGAAGTTTTAAAAGACGAGGGAAAGGAGTAGGGAAGTTTTAAAAGATGAGGGAAAGGAGTAGGGAAGTTTTAAAAGATAGGGAAAGGAGTAGGGAAGTTTTAAAAGATGAGGGAAAGGAGTAGGGAAGTTTTAAAAGATGAGGGAAAGGAGTAGGGAAGTTTTAAAAGATGAATTAAGTAAAACACAAGTAATACGAATAACAAAACTATATTAGACGAGTAACCTTTTCAGACTACTGTAGTCGCGATAAAATTGCCTGTATATTGATCTCTATGAATCACACTTTACAGTACTTACGTATTATTTTATGATGAGTCATTTCGTAGTAGACTTATTGCCCCCGCCAAGGAAGTTGGAAGGAAGTTAGATTTTACCGCCTGTTTGTGTGTTTTTTAAATAAAATAGTTTCCTGACCACAATTTTGATCGTACAGTAATGAATCTTACAGGGATTAACTGTTAAGTAAAAAGTATATAAATTATTGTTTTTGAGTGACTAAAAATTAAAATCAAGATGTGTGATGTTGTAAATTGTTAAATTAGATGGATTTGTTTATAGTAAAATGCAATTAAATGTGATTATACTGTAAATATTGTGATTGTAAAGAATATGTAATTTAACTTTTTAATAAAAAGATAAAAAAAAGTTAAGTAAAAAGCTGGAAATGATTAGGTTTGGAAGGTCAAGGTCAAGGTCACGGTTAAGCAAAGTGTCCAATTCACTATATTTGCGAATTTTTAATTTCTATATAATTCATTTCATGTTTATTAATTATTGAATTATCTGTTCCACGGAAACTGTGTAAGAAATACACATGTAAAAATGGGACCGTGAATTTAGATGTTGTCTAAAATAAAGTAATAGATTATTTATTTATTTATTTATTATTATTATTATTGTTATTATTAGCTAAGCTACAACCCTAGTTTGAAAAGCAGGATACTATAAGCCCAAGGGCCCCAACAAGGAAAAATAGCTCAGTAAAGAAAGGAAATAAGGAAACAAATGTTTGAGGAAAGGGTAGAACATTAAAAGAATAGTCCCCAGACTTTGCGGGGTATGTTTATGATAAGGAAAACTGAGCCGTAACGAGAGAGAGAGAGAGAGAGAGAGAGAGAGAGAGAGAGAGAGAGAGAGAGAGAGAGAGAGAGAGAGAGATCCAATGTAGTATTGTCTGGCTAGTCAAAGGACCCAATAACTCTCTAGCAGTAGTATCTCAATGGGTGGCTGGTATTCACCAGGTTTGGTTAGATATTGTGCCTTTTTTTTAATGCTGAACTGGGTGAGATGATTTTTTTTTAAAAGTTTATATATGAAAAATTTTTTGATGTTACTCTTCTTTAAATAATTAATTTTAATTGTTCATTACTTCTCATGGTTTATTTCCTTTCCCCATTCCTCACTGGGTTTTTTTTTCCCTTGTTGGAGCCCTTGGTCTTATAGCATCCTGCTTTTCCAACCAGGGATGTAGTTCAGCAAGTAATAATAATAATCGCAAGACACCAATATACTGTATAAAGCAGCCCTACTTGGGAAAGGAGTAGAGAAGTTTTAAAAGATGAATTAAGTATAATAATAATCATAATAATAATAATAATAATAATAATAATGAAAAAGTTTCAATCCTTTTTTATTCACATTTTCTCAACTCAAGTTTAAAACGAGCGTATTTCTAATAGTATTTTTAATCTGTACACCCTCCCCTTTTGGGTCTCGTGTTTCTATCAATTGTCTTTTCATTGTTTTTATTGAAGACCATCATCATCATTTGTGTCCTTTGTCGCTAATTTTAACGTCTGTAGCGAATGTGTTAAGAGAATGTTTCAGAGCACCTTTAATACGTATATATATGTATATATATATATATATATATATATATATATATATATATATATTTATATATATATATATATATATATATATATATATATATATATATATATATATATATATATATATATATATATATATATATATTATATAGGCTATATATATATATATATATATATATATATATATATATATATATATATATATATATATATATATATATATATATAGCTGACGTTGTTTCGATCATGCAGTGGCGTTTTGCCTCTTGGATTTGGTTATTGCATTTTAACTAAATTAAAACTGTCCACTTGATGTGTTTGTTCTGCCAACTTTATTTTGTCAACAACCTTTGTTGTCGCAATGGCGGGAGAATTTTTTTTTTAACATATTTGTAAAATAACACTAGCAATTGTACGCAATTGCTGGATGACCAACCGATTGTACTTTGTTTTTTCACTTAAATCATTTTAGTTGGACATTGGTATCTTGCCATGTGACCGTCATTAATTTTGAATCGTAAGGGGGTACATAAACCCAAGTCCCATGTTATTATTATTATTATTATTACTATCCAAGCTACAACCCTAGTTGGAAAAGCAAGATGCTATAAGCCCAGGGGCTCCAACAGGGAAAAATAGCCCAGTGAGGAAAGGAAATAAATAAATGAAGGGAACAAATTAACAATAAATCATTCTAAAATATTGCGTAGGAAATCAGTTGCTGCACACTCGTGACGAGATGGGGTTTCTGTGACTTTGCTGATGATGTGTGGTCCAGGGTTGCCAGGTTGGCATTTTTCAGGCCAAAAACCTCAAATTTGGCCTTTGCAAAATTGGTTGGCCTTTAGCAATATCATGAACCAAGGGCGCCCTTAAATGTTATATTTTTGGCCTTTTTTTTTACTAATGAGTTGGCCTTTTAAAGCTGTAGTTGATTAGAAACTGGCCTATTCTCATTTGGTAAACCTGGCAACACTGGGTTGAGCCTGGGATATCGGGGAGTTGGGACGAGGGAGGGAGGAGGAGGGGTGAGGAAATGGCATTGATCTCCTCCGTGGGCTGACGTGTTGGAGTCTCGTACGTCCAGTGTTGCCGTTTCATGGGATTACTCCCTAAATCTAGGGAGGAAATGAGGCTTCTAGGGAGTAGTTGTGGGGTAAGATTTTTTTGTGGGATTTTTTGTGGACTAATAAATAATTTTAGTAAGTTTTATTTCTATTGATATTAGCAAATGTAAAATATATTTCCAAAAAAATTCATTTTGGGTAGGGAAGTATAGTTTGGAATTGTTACTACCATGAGAAAGTTATATTTATTAATCTTATACTACTTATTTATTTTTGTCTGATTCTCTTTTTGGTGTGTATGACCACTTATTCCACGATAATACGAATGATACATCGGCAGGAATATTCCCTTCTTTCCCGCTCCCCATCGCTTTTCTTTTGGTTTGAGTTAAATACGCCCTTAATAGGATTATCTCGATAATTGCGACGCTCCCAGATTGAAAAAAAAAGTCTGGTCAGTTTACCTATCTTCATAATCTTCAGTGTTGTTGTTAACGAATGTCTATCTGTCAACGAATTCAAAATATGTAGGAAATAATCCATCGATCTACCACTCTATAAAAGAAATCTCTCTCTCTCTCTCTCTCTCTCTCTCTCTCTCTCTCTCTCTCTCTCTCTCTCTCTCTCTCTCTCTCATATATATATATATATATATATATATATATATATATATATATATATATATATATATATATACACATACATACATACATACATACATACATACATACACAGCCTGCAGAAGGGGATTCAACAAAAGCTCGCTGCAAGATTTGTACTGGCTCTGTCTTCCAAGCACATATCAAGTCTCTTGTTGGTCACAAAGAAAGTAAAAAGCATTCTGAATTAGTGAAGGTGTATCTGTCACTCTCTACATCTTACTGCCAGCAAAGCCTCTGAAGTGCTTCCAATAGCGTTAGGGTTCATTATTCGTGAGTCACATAATTGGTTTTCGAATATTCCCAAACGTATTCAGAAATATAATGAAATCTACCAGACTCCCGAGAGTAAAACCCCAAAAAGATACCAGGGATGTCAGAAACTCGTTGGTTAGCGCGGTTAGAGGATATGAGTGTTATTATTGACCAATAGGATGCACTGAGACTTCATTTTCAGGTAGCAGCATCCTACAGAACGTTGTCACATGGCACAAGTATTGAGAGATACTTATAAAGACCCTCATAATGAACTATGTTTCGTGTTTGTTAGGAAGGTGTTGAAGAAAGTAGTCGGGGGTAAATAAGCTCTTCCAAGCTAAAAGGGCTGATGTCACGAAAATAACTCAAAATTAATTGAACATGTATAGAAATATAATGCAAATAATTGTAGACCCTACTCATCTTGCAAAGTGTCCAGTTGAACAACTTACTGGGCTAAAATTTTTAGATTATATGATGCCGGTGTTTGTTATTAATTTTGGATTTGAGTTTAGAACAGCTGCATTAAAATGTACTCTTAAAGAAACTCAAATTACGCATGTTAAAGAACAATCCAGAACTTTTGTGGTAGAGTTGATTAAAGAAACACAAAGGCGACTTCCTGAAAACATCGAGTACTTATTAATGTTGGGAAAACTACACCCTGAACATGCTACCTCTCAGAGCAAAGATAACATATCTTCATTAGCTCCCAAGTCAACTTTTAATGATATGGACCAAGTTGAGAATGAAGGCTTTATGCTTCGAAGAATGGCCTCATGATTGCATGAAAGATGTTTTTTTTTTTTTTTTTTCATTCTGGGTATTAGTTAACGAAAAGATAAATTCAAAAGGCCAGAAACGATTTCCTAATATTTCATTCTTGGCCTTAGCACTTATTTCACTGCCATTCTCTAATGCCTCGGTCGAGAGGATATTTTTTCAAATGAATGTAGTACACAGTAAGTTGAGGAACCGCCTAGTTGTATGGAGCGTTGAGGCAATTTTGTTAATAAGGCATGGCCTAAAGCTCCAAAATGAAACTTGTATAACTTATGAGCCACCTATTGATATGGTAAAAAATTTGCTAAGGATGTAATTGAATACTAGGGATGTAACAGTGATTTGCTGGCTTTAGCAGATGAGGACGAAGAGGAATATTAATGTCAATTTGTTGTGTTTAGGCTTTCAAGCTATTATTGATTATTGCTTTTCTTTGTGCACATGTTAATTCTCATTGTCTCAATTTCTAAGGAATATTTTTATTTTATCCAAGGATTATTGTAATTGTGTCACTCTACAGCCTTTGTTGGCCAGTAGGCCTACTGTATATTTTCAAAATAAAGCAGGAAATTCAAAAACTTATCTTAGTTATACATCTTTTGAAAATACAGAGCACATAGATTTCCTATTACTGAATGATGTATTCAAGGGAAATCGAATTTACAGTAAATTTGAAGAAAAAAATTGTTCATGGGATATTTTGTGGGAGCCTGAAAATAATTTGTGGGAATCTGTGGGATTTTTGAGTCCCATTTGTGGGATTTCCTTCTTGACAAAACGGCAACACTGCGTACGTCTGGCACCGACAACCTCGCTGCCGTCAGCAAGACCAGCTGCATGTTTACATCCTCTCTCTCTCTCTCTCTCTCTCTCTCTCTCTCTCTCTCTCTCTCTCTCTCTCTCTCTCTCTCTCTCTCTGTTCTTGACATAGTTCGTTTTACAACTCTTCTCCCTCCATTCATAGATGGAACATACTCCACTGATAGAGGAAAAAGGGTACAACTAACTAAATCCGCGATGCCCTGTTGGTTTGGAATACTATTCGGTCAAATACAGCGTGTTCATCTCTAGTTCAGGTTTAAAAAAAGAAAAAGAAAAAAAAAGAATCCCTTCCGTTGATTTCAAGGATAATAAAGGGTCTAGCTTTGATCAACACTCGTTGCTAGAATGTTAGTTTGTATTTGTTGTCTACCTGTGATGCGACTGTAAAACGTAGTACAACATGCACTTGTAATTTGCTGTGGTACCTCTTAAAACTAGTTCACTGATGCAATACGCACATTGTTATTAATACAGCTGAATTGCAACCTAATTTGGAAAAGTAAATTCAACTTCACACCATTTCGAAAAGAAAAGTAAGAAGTATACGCCACATATATCGTTTCTACTTTGCTATTAGCAATTCGGCAGTATTATTATTATTATTATTAAATGCTAAGCTACAACCCTAGTTGGAAAAGCAGGATGCTATAAGCCCAGGGGCCCCAACAGAGAAAATAGCCCAGTGAGGAAAGGAAATAAGGAAAAATGAAATATTTTAGGAATAGTAACAATATTCAAATAAATATTTCCTATTTAAACAGTAAAAACTTTAAGAGAACAAGAGGAAGAGGAACTAGATAGAAAAGTGTGCCCGAGTGTACCCTCAAGCAAGAGAACTCTAACCCAAGGTAGTGTAAGACTATGGTACAGAGGCTATGGCACTACCCAAGACTAGAGAACAATGGTTTGATTTTGGAGTGTCCTCCTAGAAGAGCTGCTTACCATAGCTAAAGAGTCTTTTCTATTCGTAATTTCCCTCTACTTCAATATAGCCTCTCTCGCGCTAACATTCATAGTTGCTCTTATGCTATTTTCCTTTGGTACTTGTACTCGATTCTAATGAATTACAGTACTAATATAAACTGTCTTGTACTCATTCCCATAATTTCTACTTGACAGTCGATGGAAATACGTTGCTATGACTTTTAACAAACTGCGTATATTGATTTATTACCGATTTAAGTATATAAATTATTGTTTTTGAGTGACTAGAAATTAAAATCAAGATGTTTGATGTTGTAATTTGTTAAATTAGATAGATTTGTTTATAGAAAAATGCAATTAAATGTGATTATACTGTAAATATTGTAATTGTAAAGAATATGTAATTTAACTTTTTAATAAAAAAAAGAAAAAAAAAGATTTATGTGTTAGCCATTCTTTGAAATATAACGTAATGAAGTTTACTCTTACATTAGAATGTATTTTTTTTATGTATAACTATGACGTCACCATCAAACTGATCGTTCACATTCCTTGTGAAGTAGAAACAGTAGTTCAATATGCGGGCAATGTAAATTGCTAATTAGCATTGAACTATTCAAATAGTTACTGTTTATTATTCCGCCCTTCTTTATTATATGAATATACATTTCCATTTATTTTTAGGCTAAAAATCTCATTTATATGTATCTATGTATATGTACATTTGTGTGTATATGTATGCATATGTATATACTTATGTATATGTATTTGTACATTTAGTTTATCTATATCAATATTTACTTTTTATATATTTTTTTTTAATTGATGATATTATTTTATTTGTATTATTGCCGGAAGAGCTCTGCTCCACATGGGCTTGGACCGAGTCTTTTTTTGTAAATATTTTGTATGTAAATATGTTTTTGTCCAATAAACATTATTATTATTATTATTATTATTATTATTATTATTATTATTATTATTATTACTTGTGTTTAGATTTAGTATTGGTCCTCTGTCTTGTCTTCAACCCTCATCTTCATTTGCTAGACAGAAACTTACGGTCCGCTATTTTTTTTTTTATTTCTAGTCTGGATATTAAATATTATTCCCTGGCACCGTCGCTTCCAGTTACTTATGAATGGATGTTGCATAATATTTTTCATAATTCTGAACATCCATTGCATTCAGATCTTCTCAGGCGGTACTATCATGAACAAAAAGGACAAGATATGCTGTCGATTTCAACATTTTAGCTTCTCCATCATACGACTCATTATAATTATTATTATTATTATTGTTGTTGTTACTTGCTAAGCTATAACCCTAATTGGAAAAGCAGGATTCTATAGGCCCAGGGAGGAAAGGAAACAAGGAAAAATAAGATATTTTAAGAAAAGTACTGTAACTTTAAAATATTTCTTATATAAGCAATGAAACTAACAAAACAAGAGGAAGAGAAATGTGATAGGATAGTGTGCCTGAGTGTTAATCTCAAGCAAGAGAACTCTAATCAAGACAGTGGAAGATCATGGTACAGTGGCTATGGCACTACCAAAGGCTAGAGAACAAAGGTTTGCCTTTGGAGCGTCTTTCTCCTAGAAGAGCTGCTTACCATAGCTAAAGAGTCTCTTATATCCTTACACAGAGGAAAGAAACCACTGAACAATTACAGCGGTGGTTAACACTACACAGCATTCTAAAAGTTTTATTCCAGCCGTGATCAAATTGTGGAATGGTCTTCATAATCTTTTGCTTGTAGAAATCTGCTTTTGCAACTTGGGTTGTAGCTTGAACAACAACAACAAGAACCTCGCCTTCACCTCTCAGTTGATTTATTCGTTCATCATTGGAACTTGTGTATTATTATTATTATTATTATTATTATTACTACTACTACTACTACTACTACTACTACTACTATCCAAGCTACAACCCTAGTTGGAAAAGCAAGATGCTACAACCCCAGGGGCTCCAACAGGGAAAAATAGCCCAGTGAGGAAAGGAAATAAATAAATGAAGAGAACAAATTAACAATAAATCATTCTAAAAAAAGTAACAACGTCAAAACAGACATGTCATTTATAAACTATTAACAACATCAAAAACTTTGGAATCAATTACAGTTTACCCTATCGAATATGAACTATAAACCTTGGCGTATGGCGAGATGATTGAACTGGCCATCTTGAATGAGATACTAAAATTAGTTGATGAATATGTTTGTTTGTTTGCTATTGATGTTTGATATACCTAACGCATAATGATTCTAAAAATAATGTGGAGTCGAGGCCGTTGTGCGAATGGTCAAACGTGATTAACGTCACGTGGGCTATGATAACAGTCTATAGGTTTGTGTAGATTTCTCAATCGAATTCTACGATCGCGTTGGTGTTGTCAGTTTGAGTGTGATATCAAATTTGGAATTACTATATTCTCTGTGATTTCATGTGGTGTTAAGGTATTTTAAAGTGTGGCGCAAAGCTATATACTATAATTTTATCACTGCTGAATACAGTACATTTAGGAGGATGCCTATGCAAGTTTTCTCTCTCAATTTGTCTGTAATTTAAGTGTCTTTATGATAGTTTCTAAGCAGATCATGATATAGGGAACATTTGTGTTTTCATAATGAAGTTATTTTTTTCCGCACTTTATAGACTTTCGCTTCAGCGCAGGACAGTTGTTGTGGCCTGATTGGTAACGTCTCTGCCTGGTGTTTGCCAGGCTGGGGTTCGAGTCCCGCTCAGTCTCGTTTGTGCCATTAGTGTCTGCAACCTTACCATCCTTGTGAGCTAAGGTTGGGGGGTTTGGGGGAGCCTATAGGTCTATCTGTTGAGTCCTCAGCAGCCATTGCCTGGTTGTCCCTGGTCCTAGCTTGGGTGGAGAGGGGGCTTGGGCGCTGATCATATGATATATGGTCAGTCTCTAGGGCATGGTCCTACTTAATATGGCAATGTCACTGTCCCTGGCCTCTGCCATTCATTAGCGGCCTTTAAACCTTTAAATATGTTAGGTTTGTTATAGGCCATAGATAGGATATCTATGGGTAAAGGTTTGGAGACTTTCACGGCTCGTATTTCACCCCTTGTTGGAAATAGTAATGACTAATAATTGCTGATTGTGAGAACAAATATTATCAAAGATTGAGAATCATACAGTTATGAAAAGGGTCATTTCTACATTTTAAAGAAAAAGATATAAAAATTATAACTATAGTCCATTGCTTTTTAGAGAGTCATATTTGCACCGACTCGCAATGGTGCCCTTTTAGCTCGGAAAAGTTTCCTGGTCGCTGATTGGTTAGAATTATCTTGTCCAACCAATCAACGATCAGGAAACTTTTCCGAGCTAAAAGGGCACCGCTGCGAGTCGGTGCAAATATGACTCGCTAAAAGAAATGGACTATAGATTGCATGTCAACTGACTTACACTAGTTCTTGGGGATAGAGGTAAATGAAGTGATGTGAAATACAGCAACGTATATACCATTATAAACATTATTTTAAACTTTACAGCTGAACAAATTTTGAGGTAATATTCATACTAGTTAGGCATAATATTTTTATTTCTTTACAGACTATGAAAAAGAAGTTTTTTGTTCCTAATATTTTTTTTCTTTACAGACTATGAAAAAGAAGTTTTTTGTTCATAATATTTATTTTTTCTTTACAGACTATGAAAAAGAAGTTTTTTGTTCATAATATTTATTTTTTCTTTACAGACTATGAAAAAGAAGTTTTTTGTTCTTCGTCGTGGCACTGGTTCGGACAACCCTGCACGCCTCGAGTACTATGACTCTGAAAAGAAGTTCAGACAAGGAGCGCCCCCTAAAAAGTAAGTACTCTCCCCCCTCTCTCTCTCTCTCTCTCTCTCTCTCTCTCTCTCTCTCTCTCTCTCTCTCTCTCTCTCTCTCAATTCATGGACTTTCATGGATTTTCCAGTCTTCATATTTGGGGCTTTCCAGTTCAAATCTCTCTCTCTCTCTCTCTCTCTCTCTCTCTCTCTCTCTCTCTCTCTCTCTCTCTCTCTCTCTCTCTCTCTCGTTTCTTAGTTTGTATGTGGTCAGCATACTATAGTTCTCTCTCTCTCTCTCTCTCTCTCTCTCTCTCTCTCTCTCCTCTCTCTCTCTCTCTCTCTCTCTCTCTCTCTCAAGTTTCTTAGTTTGTTTGTGGTCAGCATACTATAGTTTTTTTTTTTTTTTTCTCTCTCTCTCTCTCTCTCTCTCTCTCTCTCTCTCTCTCTCTCTCTCTCTCTCTCTCTCTCTCTCTCTCTCTCTCTCTCTCTCTCTCAAGTTTCTTAGTTTGTTTGTGGTCAGCATACTATAGTTTGATTCAGCATTTTCTGTCTCAGCAGTAAAATTCCACAGTAGGTGCATTTTACACAGTGTTGCCAGGTTTTCTAAATATAGAAAAGGCCAACTTCTAAGAAACTACAGTTTTAAAAGTCCAACCTACTGGTAAAAAAAGGCCAAAATAAAGCATTTAAGGCCAATCTTTATTCATGATGTTCCCCAAGGCCAACCAATTTCAAAAGGGCCAAATTTGAGGCTTTTGGCCTGGAAAAGGCCAACCTGGCAACCCTGATTTTATATCTACACCCAAGACTTCAGCAGTACCCCAAGCCTACCTATTACACTGTGCCATTCATCTTTATCTTGCATGGTCTGGTGTATTTCTTGTGTTGTACCAATCAACTAATATTACATTGGAAGATTTATTTTTGTAATTCCCCCCAAAAAAGGGCATCAAACATTAATTCTGTCTTGGATGTGTGTTTTCAGGAACATGTCGTTATAACTGGAAATGTATTTAATTTCTGTATGCAAATTCAATGTCATCTTTTAAAGTTTGGTAAACTAATATTACATTGGAAGATTTAATTTTGTAATTCCAAAAAAAAAAAAGGGCTCCAAACATTGAATCTATCTTGGATGTGTTTTCAGGAACATGTATGCACTGGAAATGTATTTTAATTTCTGTATGCAAATTCAATGTCATCTTTTAAAGTTTGGTAAAAATAAATACAGTACTGATAATTAGTGTCTTATGGGTGGAAGAAAGTTATTTGTTATATTGGTATTTTTTGTGAATTACACTAAAACATGTAGTGTTTACCTGGTAGACTCTTCCATATAAGAAACCAATTCATTTTTTTTTTTTGTCATTTAAATCATAAAGTTGACACTGGTGATAATACTATTGCCTCTTAAGAATTTATTCTAGCAAACATAGTGATTGAAAACCATATAAGAAACCAATTCATTTTTTTTTTTTTGTCATTTAAATCATAAAGTTGACACTGGTGATAATACTATTGTCTCTTAAGAATTTATTCTAGCAAACATAGTGATTGAAAATAAAGGATACAAATCGCTATCTCATTGCAAGAGGGTCGTAACTCCAAATTTGCTAGTTTTGAGTTATATGGTGTACAAGATTGCCGAATTGATTCTGCATCTTTTGGTAAAAGAGTCGTAAATCTAGGTGAATTAGCGGCCGAGAGATGGCACTAAGAAGATTGTGAAACATGATCAAATTCCTAGGACTTAGCAACTTTCAAATGCGTCTCCCGAAAAATCAGGAATTTGGAGTTACGACCCTCTTGCAATGAGGTAGCGAAATATTCTCATTATGAAATTAGGTTACAAATCATGTGGAATTGATGGTAGAAGTTTTGAATGGAATATTTCAGTTTCTTATTAGCTCGTACCTTTGTCCTTCCTGGGTATTGAGGTGTGTGCTTGTTTATTATCCTGTGAAACGAATCAAATTAAGTAAGAAGTACATATTTACTAGGAACAAATACTTTTTACAAGTTGTGTTTAAAACCCACAAGGAAATATTAAAACTTTAAAACCCACATGAATATATTAAAACAACTCACTAAAATCACAGTATTTCAACGATTTTTATGACCTATTTGTATGTTATATGAGTTAAACCACAAAAAAACAACTTTGATGTGTTTAACTTGTAAGGTAATCCTTTATGTGGTACTGGAAAATGGCAAAATTATACATACAGTACATACATATTGTATATATTGATATACATATACATATATTTTATTTACCTTCTTAACATTTTAATTGTACATTTTCTTACCACTTATATCACCTTCCGTTATTTCCACATGACCAGTTTCAAAATGACTTCTGCTTATCTTTTTGTCACTTTTAAAACCATTTATTTTTGCCAGGCAGGTATTCTCAAGAGCTTAAAACTTGTTTCTTTTATTTACTGTAACATTCAGATTCCACACTTTACATCCGTGAAGGAGTTTCTTTTATTTACTGTAACATTCAGATTCCACACTTCACATCCGTGAAGGAGTTTCTTTTATTTACTGTAACATTCAGATTGCACACTTCACATCCGTGAAGGAGTTTCTTTTATTTACTGTAACATTCAGATTGCACACTTTACATCCGTGAAGGAGTTTCTTTTATTTACTGTAACATTCAGATTGCACACTTTACATCCGTGAAGGAGTTTCTTTTATTTACTGTAACATTCAGATTGCACACTTTACATCCGTGAAGGAGTTTCTTTTATATACTGTAACATTCAGATTGCACACTTTACATCCGTGAAGGAGTTTCTTTTATTTACTGTAACATTCAGATTGCACACTTTACATCCATGAAGGAGTTTCTTTTATTTACTGTAACATTCAGATTCCACACTTTACATTCATAAAGGAGGCTTAGCTCAACAGTCTTATATATTGTGTTTCATGGGCATCCAAAGACAATTCAGGTCTCTTGCTAATCTTTAGCATAATAATAATAATAAGGATAGGGAAGTGGGGAAAATGGGGAAAGTAAGAGTACCCCTGGATACAATCCAGTTTATAGCTCAAAGGCAGGTACTCGGGATGGGAAAGATTAAGGAAATAGGGAGAAAGGGAAGTACAGGAGAAGAATAAAAGAGGGGCAGACCCTCTTGCGATATTAGTTAATTGGTATCATTTTTTTTTATTAATCTTTAGCATAAGTTGTTTAACTTTTCTTGCCTCGTCTGTTCTATGACACTTCACCTATTCTACCGTCATCCATTATATTTACTTTCTTAACCTTATTTTTGTTCATTTTTCCTCTCTCATATATATATATATATATATATATATATATATATATGTATATATATATATATATATATATATATATGTGTATATATATATATACAGTATATATATATATATATATATATATATATATATATATATATATATATATATATATATATATATATATATATAAATCTCTATATGTATGTTCGTACGCTTGCTTTCCATATAAATTGTAAAGAAACCTCTTTCAATAAATCAGTCCTCTGAGGAAGTATCACGAAACTAGTCAGGACTTAAGTGTATATTTCGTATTTTCATTTTCCCTGTGGTTCTTCTGCATCTGAGCATCACGTTTTCCTGTGATTTTTACGCATATATATATATATATACACATACATACATATATACACACATACATACATACATACACTGACTGACTGACGGGTAGTTGTTCCAATAAACGTAACTTCATATTACTTATTGACCTCTCTTTCAGGCCTATCATTCTCCGGTCCTGCTTTAGTATCAACAAGAAGAAGGATGCCAAGCACAATCATGTTATTGCGTTACATACTGACCAGGACTCAGTAAGTGTGGCAGCTGAATCGGAAGCAGAGCTTAATGAATGGCTGAGTTCACTCAAAGTTCACATGCAGCAGTCCGTAGCGGAAACTGATGGCCAGTCCAAGAAACTCTATGGTAAGTCATTGTGTATGACCTTATTATTGTTTTTGGAGCCGTTGTAGGGTGACGGCCAGATCCGTTTTCATTCATAGAAAATGGGAATATTATAAAGTGGGGTGGACTGTGGCCGTCATTCTAAAATCGAGTTCGTAGAAAACTGGAATATTCTGAACTGTGGCCGTCGTTCTAAAAACGATTTTGGCGGGAGAAGCTAACTTAAAAAACCCACCTAACCTATGCTAAAAGCCGTATCCTTACCCAGGGGGCTTCGCCCCCCCGGACCCTCCCTTACCTACTACGGGAGCGAGAAGATTCGTGGCCGGAGTAAGAACTCGAGCCACAAATTTTCAGGTAATTTAGGGTTTTCGGCAAAAAACATAAAAGTGTGCGTTTAAGCACATATTTAAGATCCGTAGACCATTTCCAAACGTTTTTATTCTATACAAGATAACAGTCGGAGCGATAATAAGCAAATTAGGACGCTTGGCCGTAGCGCTACAAACTACCGTTGTTTTTACACAACCCTTTAGATCAAATACTACCTTATTTTCTGGGCTCTATAATTCCAGTTTTAGTTGAGTCTCATTAATGAAGATCCTAAAAACATTGAGCATGCTTTGAGTTCAGCTGCTGATATTATTGTTGCTTCCTCCTCCTCCTCTTGAATTGATATATTTTTATAATTACTGTTTTGGTGGTGCTTTTAAGTTCATCACTTTGCTATCTTTTCTTCACGAGTATGAAAGGATTGAAGGAGAAAAAACTTAAGATATTTATTTTAATATTTGTTAAACCTAAGAATAATAGTCATGCATTGCTTGTATAATTACTCTTCGAAGATAATCTAGTCTTTAAATATAAATTTTTCACACCATTTGCCACCTTATTATTATTATTATTACAATCCAAGCTACAACCCTAGTTGGAAAAGCAAGATGCTATAAGCCCAGGGGCTCCAACAGGGAAAAATAGCCCAGTGAGGAAAGGAAATAAGGAAATAAATAAATGAAGAGAACAAATTAACAATAAATCATTCTAAAATAAGTAACAACGTCAAAACAGACATGTCATATATAAACTATTAACAACATCAAAAACAAATATGTCATAAATAAACTATAAAAAGACTCATGTCCGCCTGGTCAACAAAAAAGCATTTGATCCAACTTTGAACTTTTGAAGTTCTACTGATTCAACCACCCGATTAGGAAGATCATTCCACAACTTGGTAACAGTTTTATAGAAGTTATATATTTTTTTAAACACATGACAATGAAAACTATGAATATCATTCAGCTTTATTTACAAGGAAACTAAGGTTTTACACTATGGGGAAGCATGTAGGGATTGTTTTCCTCCTTTACTGCATCCAAAGGACGTGCCTTTATGTCAAAATCAAGAAAAGGCTGCAATTCTAGTCATTAGATTTTTATGTCACTGGAGGTTTTCTTTTCCACTTATAGTAAAACTGTCAATCACACACAGAATATTGTGTCAAGAACTAATTAACGCAAAAAAAAAGAAAAAAAAATATTGTGTCAAGAACTAATTAACGCAAAAAAAAAATATTGTGTCAAGAACTAATTAACGCAAAAAAAAAAAATATTGTCAAGAACTAATTAATGCAAAAAAAAAAAAATATTGTGTCAAGAACTAATTAACGCAAAAAAAAAATATTGTGTCAAGAACTAATCAACGCAAAAAAAAAATATATTGTGTCAAGAACTAATTAACGCAAAAAAAAAAAAAAAAAAATCCTGGATTTTAAACACTAAACAGGGTTTCTAATGTGAGTACCTCCATTTGAAAGATTCAGATCATAAGCAAAACAATCTTGATTCCAGTACATTTATTTTGTGTCCAAGTAAAAACATTGATTAACAAAAATAGACTTTATAGTACAGTATAGGTATTTCCTTACAACATCAAGTATTGTATGGGCAGAAAAAAATCACTGAACAATGCTAAAATGGCTTGCTTTTTTGTTAACCCTTTTACCCCCAGGCTCTTTGGAAATTTCCAACCCTTAACCCCCGGGGGTAATTTTTTCCCCAGCACATTTTGCAGTATATTTTTTAAAAATTGCTCTAACAGCCTTAATTTTTGTCATAGAGATGTCAGGTTGGTCTCATTCTCTTGGAAAATGCCTGAATTTTCTCAAAAAATTATCAAAAATATGAAAAAAAAAATTTTATAGCATTTTTTTGCAAGGACGTACGGGTACAGTACGTCCATGGAGGTAAAGGGATGGGTTTTGTGAAACGTACCAGTACGTCCTCTTGGGGTAAAAGGGTTAATATCAGAAGCGAGGTCTTTAACTTGAAGGGTTGCTGAGTTGTTGTGAACCCAATAAAGGGAACTATGAATTGTATGTCTCGTGTGATGGATTGATCTCTCGTGTTACATAATGTTGCCATTATTAGCCAGTTCTAAAGGCCTCTCTTGGTCATTAACATTCAACTTGAGGTGACCAAACCACAATGGTGGTATGATGTTACAAATGTTCTCTTGTTTACTGTATTGTTAGAAATTCAGATGATATTACCTAACCCTTTTACCCCTAGGCTCTTTGGAAATTTCCAACCCTTAACCCCCAAGGGTTACTTTTTCCCCAGCACATTTTGCAGTATATATTTTTTTTAAATTGCTCTAACAGCCTTAATTTTTGTCATAGAGAAGTCAGGTTGGTCTCATTCTCTTGGAAAATGACTGAATGTTTTCGAAAAATTATCAAAAATATGAAAAAAAAATTTTTTATAGCATTTTTTTGCAAGGACGTACCGGTACGTCCATGGGGGCAAAGGGATGAGTTTTGTGAAACGTACCAGTACGTCTTTTGGGGGTAAAAGGGCTAAAAAGGACATCAATGTTTTGTTTACGTTTCTTGGACAATCACAACGAAATAATGAGCATAAGCATTTACACATCCAATTGATAACTAATGATACTGAGCTGTTGGTAAACTGTAAAGACTGGAATAGTCTTTGAAATATTGCTAATTCTCCAATATTTATTATTTTTTTTTTTTTAATAAATTTGGAAATTATATTGATGATACTTTTGATTATTTATGTGTGCATATCTTCGATAGCAGCAGCTTAAAATATGCTGACGGCAAACAGAAATGAACTCTGTGTTTGTTGTTTGTTAAAACACTCCCAAAAATTAAAAAACAGTAGTATATATTGGAAGTACTGTATATAGTAAATGGGATTCCATTTGAATTTGTAAAAGGTTACTGAAGAATAAAGGCTGCTGTGAGCACAAACATAACTCCATGTTTATATTTTCCTAGTAGGGCTCTCATAGATAACAGTTGATTTCATTAATTGCGAAATTTTTCCTCAGATGGTCTTTATTTATTATTAACCCTTTTACCCCAGGTTATTTGGAAATTTCCAACCCTTAACCCCCAGGGGGTTATTTTTTCCCAGCACATTTTGCAGTATTTTTTTAAAAATTGCTCTAAAAGCCTTAATTTTTTTTCATAGAGAGGTCAGGTTGGTCTCATTCTCTTGGAAAATGCCTGAATTTTTAAAAAAAAATATAAAAAATATGAAAAAAAAATTTTTATAGCATTTTTTTTGCTAGTACGTACCGGTACGTCCATGGGGGTAAAGGGGTGGGTTTTGTGAAACGTACCAGTACGTCCTTTGGGGGTAAAAGGGTTAAGATAAGCGAATAATGTATAAGGTAAAAATTCTTTTTATTGACTTTCATTATCTGTGTATTTCCTAATGTGAATCTCCTAATGAGCAGTACAGTATGTTACTGGTTATCGCACAAAGGCTGAAACTAGCCTACTGTAAACATTACTTAGAATTCAAGGTTTGATTTTAACCCTTTTACCCCCAGGCTCTTTGGAAATTTCCAACCCTTAACCCCCAAGGTGTTATTTTTTTCCCAGCACATTTTGCAGTATATTTTTTTTTAAATTGCTCTAACAGCCTTAATTTTTGTCATAGAGAGGTCAGGTTGGTCTCATTCTCTTGGAAAATGCCTGAATTTTCTCAAAAAATTATCATAAATATGAAGAAAAAAAAAATTATAGCATTTTTTGCAAGGACGTACCGGTACGTCCATGGGGGTAAAGGGATGGGTTTTGTGAAACGTACCAGTACGTCCTTTGGGGGTAAAAGGGTTAAGATAAGCGAATAATGTATAAGGTAAAAATTCTTTTTATTGACTCTCATTACCAGTGTATTTCCTAATGTGAATCTCCTAATGAGCAGTACAGTATGTTACTGGTTATCGCACAAAGGCTGAAACTAACCTACTGTAAACCTTACTTAGAATTCAAGGTTTGATTTTAAGAATACAGGTACAGTAATTGTAAAAGATAACCCCCAATTTTTCGGGGGGAAAATTTTAGGATTTATGTGTCATCTTATGAGCAAAAATGCATGGTAGTTGTGTGTATTTTTTCAAAACATTTAAGAGTTTTCAATTCATTTGCAAATGGATGATTGGAATACAATGTTACATTTAATGCTGTTATATTTACTTATTTGTTATTTTTATTCCAGAACATGTATGGCTTGTAGTGGTCCAACCACGCAGCTTAGGAAGCAGCAAAAGCCTCACTGGAGAATATCGTATATGTCTAACATATAGATCCATTGCCATGGTCAGGAATGGAGATTGCCATAAAATTGAATTCCCAGTAAGTAACTAGACCTTACCTAGTCAAAATGCAGTAATCAATTCATAGGTAACTAAATGCTGTACTTAGTCTATTATGATAATTTGTAATTTAATGTTTGATTACAATATACTCATAGTGTAGAGGAGACTAATAGAGTAGCACATAATTAAGCCAATCTTCATCTTTACGTGCTTCGTGAAAGTTGAGCTGAAACTCTCCTTTGTATTTATTCATAGTAAAACTTGGTAATTAACCCTTAACCCCCAGGCTATTTGGAAATTTCCAACCCTTAACCCCCAGGGGGTTATTTTTTCCCCAGCACATTTTGCAGTATATTTTTTTAAATTGCTCTAACAGCCTTAATTTTTGTCATAGAAAGGTCAGGTTGGTCTCATTCTCTTGGAAAATGCCTGAATTTTCTCAAAGAATTATCAAAAATATGAAAAAAAAATATTTTTATAGCATTTTTTTGCAAGGACGTACCGGTACGTCCATGGGGGTAAAGGGATGAGTTTTGTGAAACGTACCAGTACGTCTTTTGGGGGTAAAAGGGTTAATATGCATTTGAAAATGAGTTATGGATTAGTTCTTGTTTCAGATTTTATATTTGGAAAACTTGTCCATTTTTCCTTTTTTTTTTTGAATTAGATATTGTCATTCCATGCATTGTCTTACAGCTGAACAGCATACGACGCTGTGGGCATGCCGATGCCTTTTTCTTTTTGGGTTTGGGCCGGTCGGCAATAACTGGTGCTGGGGACCTCTGGATGCTTACGGAGGACCCTGTTATTGCCGAGAACATGCATAATGTCATTCAAAAGTAAGTGACCTTGGGTTAAATGACCTGTCATAAAATTCATTATTAAAGCAGATTCAATTGTGGATTTAAGCGATTTTTACTCAGCACAGTAGTTTGAAAGTGTTAAAAGAGTCCTGTTTTCTTTCAAGTATTTCATTTAAGCATCAAAATGCAGAAAACAGATATTGAATTGCTTTGATTTTTAGTATTATGGAAGGTAAAATTGATCATAACTATATGCTACTGTACATATTCCAGTAATTGTGATATACTTTGAGTCAAACTTTAATTTTTTGAAATATATATAGTAAGAATTTTCTTCTATTCCTTTTTCTTCAAAAGGGTTGGCTATTTGAGAGTTCTTTTCTGTTTTCAAACTAAATATAATCATATTTGCATTATCTTTTGCTCACCACTACTCTACCTTTGAAAGGTTGGTCATATGGTCTCCTGAGACACTTGATAGAAGCATCTTATCTTACTCTCACTTTTTACAAAAATTTATTCTTCTTATGCCTCCTCTCTCAGTTTTAATTGTTGGGAAAATTTACCAGAATACAGTAAAGGATTGCTTATAGAACTAAATTAGGGGGAACAAATGTATCAACATCGGAAGCAAATTTTGGACTTAAGTCTTCAGAACCTGTCGCCACAAAATTTACCATTTGATTTCAGTATCTAGAAAGGAGCCTTTGTAGGGTGACAGCCAGATCCCGTAGAAATCGGGAATATTCTGAACTGTGGCCGTCGTTCTAAAAACGATTTTGGCGGGAGAAGCTAACTTAAAAAACCCACCTAACCTATGCTAAAAGCCCCCCCGGACCCCCCCTTACACAACATATTTAAGATCCGTAGACCATTTCCAAACATTTTTATTCTATACAAGATAACAGTCGGAGCGATAATAAACAAATTCGGACGCTTGCCCGTAGCGCTACAAAGTATCCTCTAGAAATATTGTAAAAATCCTTTTGTTCACCAGAATAAGAATCACCATAATTTATGGTATGTGAAGCTGTTAAAAAGGTTGAGGTATGTTGGTTCCTGTATCTCCTAATCATTAAAGGAAATTAATATTTTGATAAAGATGGTGTATATAAAACTGTCTAGGCCTGGAGAAAAACATAGCAATTCTTGTCTTTGACATTTTACTATCTTTTGAAACCTATCATCTTGAATAAATCACTTGCGAAAAACACCGAACAAAACAATTACGACTTAGCGGGCAAGTCCAAAACAGAAGGATGACCTGGAGGGCGCGCGTAGTAGGTGTCGGTGGGGTAGTCCAACTGTGTTCTCTAGGGCCTGTCACGGCCCTCCCCTTTGATGAAGGGATTATCTAAATGGAAGACAGCCTGTGAATAGTGGTTTTCACACGCCCCTGTTGTATACACGACACCCACAAGGTGATCGCGCGAGGGTAGTAACCTCTGCATTCCATGCTTTTATCCTTCTCTAGTATATTTGGAAGATTTATATTAGAAAAGTGTAAAGAAGGACTTCTTTCACCGGGTGTCACAGGTTTCTCCCCAGAAATAGATTTTTCCTTCGTCAAAATCCCTTTTTTATGAAATTGTAAATCAGATCAGATAGTAGGAAATAGAAACACTAATGACATTGTTGGTTTTTTATTATTTTTTATTTTTTGCTTCTCATTTGCCACAAGGGTATTCGATGAACAACTTTTGTGGCCTAGTCCGAGATTAAAGATCAATTCTAAAAGTTAATCCTACTTCAAGTGACTAACCAATTTTTCACCAACATTGATTGGTGAGCTTTTGAAAAAGCAAGTCCCCGAAGCAAATATAGTAAGGAAAGTTTGTCCAGACCTTCAGCGTTTCAGTTTTACCTCATGTTAAAATGCTCTATTGAAGAGTTTCAGTTTGATGAATAAATTGAGATCATTAATTTGTTAAATGAGATGAAAAATTATCAGTTTGTATTGGTTAGTAGTTATTGCTAAAATACCGTCTAAGAAAAACTACTTAACTTTGGTAGTTTTCACTTTTGAGGTACTTAACCTACTGAATTTAAGTGTTGGGACCTGATTACATTATATTGAACAATATCCTTCCCTTACCACACAAAAATTCTGTTCGTCCAGTGTTCCATCTTATTTTGTGTATGCTTATTATGTATGTAATTTTTTGTCACTGAAAATGTATAGCTTGCATTCCTTTACACTTGCTAAAATTTTTAATTTTTTATAGAACTTGGAAATTAACAGAGCTCCATAATTTTATTGATGCGCTAACATTTACTGTATAGAGTACTATTCTGTTCAATGCGATATAAACTGTATATGATGGTTCATATATCTTGATATTGCAGGAAAGCCTAATGTAAAGTAATTTTTATACCTTGTTTGAATAAAGTAAATTATATTGAAATAAGCATCATCTAATCTAATGCATTACCTTTAATAAAAATTGAAAAAACTAATAGAAAATGTACCACAATATTTGTTTAGATAAGTACATACATATACCAAAGGCACTTCCCCCAATTTTGGGGGGTAGCCGACATCAAAAAATGAAACAAAACAAAAAAGGGGAACTCTACTCTCTACGTTCCTCCAGCCTAACCAGGGACTCAACCGAGTTCAGCTGGTACTGCTAGGTACTGAAATATTTTAAAAATCTAATTCTGTTACTTATGGAGCTTTTAAAAACTACTGTATACAATAGGAAAAGAAAAGGTAAATTAGATTAAAGTATACCTTTGCTATTCCAGTACTTATGTGAGAAAGCTTTGCCTTTATGAACCAAATTACCTGATTAACCAAATTTAGTTTGTAGGTAGACTGCACCCTATTGTTTATGACTTCATTCCTGTAACCAAACCACATAATTCAGGAAGTTGATTTGAAATTATTTAGTATATGCTAGGCTATGGAATAAGATAATTTCAGCAACTAACTACTATTATTATTACCTGTATTATTATTTATTATTATTATTATTATTATTATTATTATTATTATTATTATTATTACAAGCTAAGCTATAACCCTAGTTTGAAAAGCAAGATGCTATAAGCCCAATGGCTCCAATCTGGAGAACTAGCCCAGCGAGGAAAGGAAATATATACTGTAAGGAAAATTATAGATAATCAAAATAAAATAATTTAAGAACAGGAAAAACTGTTACTGTTAGAAATAGGAATGAATGGCGAGCGATTGTGGCGCAGTTCCGGTAGGCCCTGCTGCTTCCTCCGGTGCCTTGGATGACCGTGGAGGTTGCAGCAGTAGGGGATTTAGCGTTATGAAGCTTCATCTGCAGTGGATAACAGGGGAGGGTGGGCTGTGCCACCCTAGCACTACCAGCCAAACTTAAGGTTGAGTCCCTTGTCAGGCTGGGAGGAACGTAGAGAGGAGAGGTCCCCTTTTTTGTTTCATTTGTTTGATGTCGGCTACCCCCCAAAATTGGGGGAAGTGCCTTGGTATATGTATGTATGTAACAACATTAAATTAGATCTTTCATTTTAAACTTTAAAAACTTGAAAACAAAAGAAGAGAAAGAGAAATAAGATAGATTAGTGTGCTCGAATGAACCCTCAAGCAAGAGAAGAGAACTCTGATCCAAGACAGTGTAAGGCCATGGTACAGAGGCTATGGCATTACCCAAGACTAGAGAACAAAGATTTGATTTTGGAGTGTCATTCTCCTAGAAGATCTGTTTTCTACCCTTACCAAGAGGAAAGTAGCCACTGAAAAATTGCTTGCAGTAGTTAATCCCTTGAGCAAATAAGAATTATTTGGTAATCCAATGAAATCAGCTGTATGAAGACACAGAAGAATGTTGAAAGAATAGGCCAGACTATTCGGTATATGAGTAGGCAAAGACAAAATGAGCTGTAACTAGAGAGAGGGATCCAATGTAGTTCTGTCTGGCCAGTCCAAGGGCCCAATAATGCTCTATTGGTAGTATTTCAATGGGTGGCGGAGGCCCTGGCTAACCTACTCCGTAATGTGAAGGACTATCCTGTTAAAAATTCATTCTAAACACTTGCAAGATAAACTACCTTGAATTGCCAACAACTGTAAACATATGCTACACCTCACCATCTTTTTTTATTATAATACCATATCTATTTATTATTATACAGTTGTACCAATGGAAGCTATAAATGATGTGATGCAAAAATATGATATCAATATCAATAAATAGTATGAAAATTTTTTTTGCAAATGTCCATCCATCCATATACCAAGGCACTTCCCCCAATTTTGGGTGGTAGCCGACATCAATAATTAGAATAAAGATTCTTATTATATTAGGATTTTTGTATTTTACGGACCATATTTTTATATAATTTCACTAACAAATGTAAAGCTTACACTGAACTTGTAGGTAGTAGGGGGAACTAATAAGGAACAAAAGACAGAGAGCCACACAGGTCTGAAGGAAACCTGTAAGATTCTTTAGCACAGTATTTTGTACTGTAGCCTTACAAGGACCATATGTTAATATCACCACCTTAGGAGGGTAAAAAAGGATAAAATCTATATACGGTACACTAAACCTTACTAAACCTTGAGGTGAAAAGGAAAAAAAAATTACTATTTTTATTCCGATGTTGAAATATCTATAAAAAATATTTGCCTTTTTGGCTGCAAAAAATGAAGGGAGAGTTTAGATAAGCATAATTTTTATATTGCCTTTGAAGTTCATGTAAACTCTACAGTATTGGTTTTACCCCTTGATGAAAAAAAAGAAGAAAAAAATGTGGGACTTTGGTCATTTTTACGATCATCCAAATCTCCATTCTCCATGAAATAGAGACATTTTGACTAGTGTTATAATGAATGTGTTTTCCTCTCTCTGAAAATTTGCCTTTGGGCACCAAAACCATTTTTTCTAGTGCAATTTATCGTCATCGTAGGGCCATGCATGATCCCAGCAACTTGAGTGAGGAGCCTGTCCGGGAGAGAACGCAGTCTATGTCCCATAACCGTTCCATTGATGGTATGTCGCTGATAATTTTATTGTTTGTATTTATTCCTATCATAATATTGTTAATTTTATAGTAATGATATTGCTTTATTTTCAGTGAATCATCTCAGATTCTTTTATTTTCATTTTTAACTTGTTGACCTTATCAGATTGATAGAAATTACAGTACTGTATAGGAGGTGTGGCAAACTCATGTTATTCTTGAAACTTACTTTATAATTGTAGTCTTTTCTTGCTTATCTATTTAATTTCTGTTTAAGAAAAGTCAAATAGACTTTATAATTGTAGTCTTTTCTTGCTTATCTATTTAATTTCTATTTAAGAAAAGTCAAATAGAATTTATCTTTTCAACAGGTTCTACAGTGTGTCATCCACGTAGCAGGTGCGGCAGCATGCCTTCTCGCAGTCGTACTAGCAGCGAGGGTTCTGTACAAACAGTTCCTAACAAGCTACTGCCTCCTAATTGCCCCCATCAAATGGATGGTCCTGGGTCTTTCTGCCTTCATCCCATCACAAGACCTCAGTCTATGTACTCTTCCTCATTATCATCGTACCCCCAGCCTTTTGCATCTGCCTTGTTCAGGTATTTCAGTGTGTCCTGTGGACGACCCTTCTAACCCCCACTATAGTACAGCCTTTTTCTCCCTTCCAGAAATAGATATATTTTTGTAATCAAGTCTTCTGAATTTTGATATTCATTGGACTTACAATACCAAATCATAAAATTTTCAATTTTGAATTTTTTTTTTTTTTTTTACAATTTATGAAATTTATGCAGTTTATATTAGCTACAGTTTTACTAACAATTAGACAACTAAAGATGATGTGGTGGAATTAATAATGACAAAAAATTTGTACATATGCTAATAACAGTGAAGAAAACTCTTTAACATGCAGTAGATGTTAGCAGAAAACTGAAGTTGCCAGAGAGATGCTTTCATAAGGCTAGTACAGCTAGGGGTCGTTCTTTGGGCACCTGTGGCTGCACCTTTTATTGCTTTGGCTTACTTGATGATACAACCTCATGAGACCAGAAACAGATTAATTGCTCTAAATAAAACGTAATTTCTTAATTGTTAAAATAAAGTATACCTGGTCTCATATTGGTTTGCTTGTGGTTTTTCTAGTGAGTGCATTGCTGTATACATTAGTATTGTGTCTTGAACCGTTTTTTAACCCTTTTACCCCCAGGACCTTTGGAAATTTCCAACCCTTAACCCCCAGGGTGTTATTTTTTCCCCAGCACATTTTGCAGTATATTTTTTTTTAAATTGCTCTAACAGTCTTAATTTCTCTCATAGAGAGGTCAGGTTGGTCTCATTCTCTTGGAAAATGCCTGAATTTTCTTAAAGAATTATCAAAAATATGAAAAAAAAAAATTTGAATAGCATTTTTTTGCAAGGACGTACGGGTACGTCCATGGGGGTAAAGGGATGAGTTTTGTGAAACGTACCAGTACGTCCTTTTGGGGGTAAAAGGGTTAAGAAATTTTTTTTGTTCATGCTTGCATGGATGTCAGTAATTATGTTATTTATGAAAGTTATGTTTTTGTTGTACTGCATATTGATTGGTTTTGCATTTTCGTATTTTATGACTTTGGTCGTCTTTGAACCTGAAGTAGGCATCTTAGCATATCTAGGTAGATTTAGCAGCTTGCTTATATGGAGTAACATTTTTTATTCAATTGTTTGTTGCATATGTTTTTATTGCTAGTGCATCGATTGCTTTATTGTGATATACAGTATTTTCTTCTCCTTTTAAATTGTAAGAATTAGACTTGTGTATGCCTAAAGATGCTATACCTCTTGCTTCAACTTAGTTTCAAACCAGTACCATATTGTTTAACAACTTCCAAAATTCATGGGAAATATAGTTATACAGTAGTTTTAAAAGTATGACAGGTTAACCCCTTAATGGATTACAGTATCCCTATTTCTGGGGCGGCCTGTGACGTCCGGTGAGAAAGGTCCTTCCTTATACCTTTCCTAATATAAATCTTCGTTATTACAATTACTAAGAAAAAGCAATCAATTTTATTAATTTTCTTATTTTATTGTGTGATGTTAGTTTTATTATGTAACCTTGAGAGCGAAAGCATAGAGTGCTCGTTTCCTGTTCTACAGATATGAGTTATCCCTTCTCTCGTTTTCTTTGTTAGCTCGAGTAAGAGAGGTGAATTTCCCGTTCTCCGTTTTTATACGATCGCGAGTTATTCAGGCCTCGTCAAAATCCCTTTATTTTTTTCTACCGTCATGACTAGTACAGTTGTAACAAGCTAGCCCTGCATTCACATGGACAGTAGATCATGTCCTGTCTTGGCTTGAGACTTTTAAGTTTTTTTTACTAGGGAGGTTACTGCTGTGGTTACGCACCACGTTGTGAACAGGTGTTGAGCTTGCCTGGTGAACGTTCAAAGGAAATTCAATAAGTAACTGCTATTTTCATTCTTATCATATGCTTGGCAGCGCTATTCTTTGTCAATGAATTGTTAAATAATGGCAGTCCTTGGGTTCAGTTGTTACACTTGATGCTTATTTGATTTATAAATTTTCTTTGTCTCAATGGAGTATGAAAATTAATTCTGAGAAGAATTTTCTTAATGCAAAGATAATTAAGCATGGCAAGTTAGGTCAACACAAAACAAATAAAATGGGAATTATATATTCAATTTCTTTTAAAAGTAGGGAGCAGGATAATAAGTTTTAATCTACGTTTGGTTTTGTATATCTGATATTCAGCCTTTGACATATTGTTATCAGAAAGTTCATTAAACAATGTGTGTATGAGTCAACGTCTCAAACTGGAACAGTGAATTTAGTGTAATCTGTAAATAAAGAAATATGGGAAACAGCATATTCTATATAGTTCAGAAGCCTATTGGATCATATATTAATGCGAAAGATGTTTCCAATTTGACAGAATTTTTATTAAATCCATTAAGGGGTTAATATTTATTTAGGTTCTTGTACATCTATTATGCATGCACCATTGTCTGAGAAAATTGTTGGCACAGTAGATTTTGTAGTTATCTCGATATTAGAAAATTTCTGCTTTTTTCTGCATTGATACAGTACGGTGTTATACTTCATGTCGATGTTGTGTGCTCATTGTACCACTTCAATCTCTGCAAGTACCATAAAATGGAAAAAATAACTTCCGATTGTGATTTTAATTTTTCTTTTCTATTTATCATTTGAATTTGCTAAGTTATTGTGTCTGCTTTATTGTTTTCTGAGATTTTTTTCATTATAGTGGGTGTATATGTATAGTAGTAATCTCTGTTATACTCTTAACCCTCTGAGGATAATTATCTTTGTATTTATTATGTATCTGACAGTCTTGTATTCTAAATTTTGGTTCAGTATTAACATTTAACATCCTCATTACTTTGAAGAAAACTATAGTCCATTTCTTTTAGCAAGTCATATTTGCACCGACTCGCAACGGTGCCCTTTTAGCTCGGAAAAGTTTCCTGGTCGCTGATTGGTTAGAATTATCTTGTCCAACCAATCAGCGATCAGGAAACTTTTCTGAGCTAAAAGGGCACCGCTGCGAGTCGGTGCAAATATGTCTCGCTAAAAGAAATGGACTATAGTCATTAGTATTTGTAGATTTCAATTGTCAAATGCAGAGTCAGTTGTGTTTTTGGAAAGAATACTGCAGCAAGTTGTTTGTTGTTTAAGAAATTGGGAATATGATAATATTCATTATTATGGAAGGAACAAAAAATTTTTATATTGATAAGTATTGCATTGGAAATCTTCTTAAGTGGGTGTTTTTTCATCTAGGTGGAATTGCTGCTTTTGATAAGAAAAACTTTGGTACATTATCCTCAACAAAGCTGTAATACCTATTAGATACAGTCCACTACTGTGGCTGATTATTGCTCAGTGCAAAAAAGCAGACTATAACTCTTTGTATTTTCCTTTATCACAGCATGTAAGCATCCTTTCCTCCCTTACAGTACATCCATTTGGTAACGTGAGAAACATTCCTCAGAATTTTTATTTCAAATCTAGAAGTTTGTGGAATGTTTCCACAGTGATATTATATTCCTTTTGTTTAGTGTGTTTCCTGTACATATGGTTTGATTGCCCAGAAAGTGTTTTCACTTGTTGGAATTTGCAATGCCTGTTAGTAGTAAGTGTTAAATTTGTGCTTGATTTTGTGTTGATACTGTATGTTGCAGTTTTTCATAAATACAGCAACCTCTTACTTAAAAATAGTAAATTTACATAGAGAAGATATTAAAGATTGTAAAACTTATTAGAATTTGAGTTTGGTAGGCTTCATTAATTTTTCCCCAAAAATGTCAGAAGTTCAGTATTATAGGTGTCAGTCATATTGCTAAGAAATTTTTACTCAGGGATTTGTATCATTGTACTGTACTCCATTTTTTCGTACTGATTCAAGCCTCAAGATGATGATAGGAAATGCATGTTAACCCTTTAACCCCCAGGCTATTTGGAAATTTCCAACCCTTAACCCCCAGGGGGTTATTTTTTTCCCAGCACATTTTGCAGTATATTTTTTTTAAATTGCTCTAACAGCCTTAATTTTTGTCATAGAAAGGTCAGGTTGGTCTCATTCTCTTGGAAAATGCCTGAATTTTCTCAAAAATTTTTCAAAAATATGAAAAAATAAATTTTTATAGCATTTTTTTGCAAGGACGTACGGGTACGTCCATGGGGGTAAAGGGATGGCTTTTGTGAAACGTACCAGTACGTCCTTTGGGGGTAAAAGGGTTATGTTCATTCCTTTTTTTAAGTTGCACTGGATGTGCAAAGGTAATGAATTTCCTTATCCCTTTCCCACAGTCGTTCCATTTGGTTGTTTTATTGCACCCGGAATGAGGGTCGTGTAGTTTCTCGTGAAGGTCTGAGCATGCACATTTAGATTGTACTTTTTCCGGATAACACGTTGGTGTGACTGAGGTCGTGTAGTTTCTCGTGAAGGTCTGAGCATGTACATTTAGATTGTACTTTTTCCGGATAACACGTTGGTGTGACTGAGGTCGTGTAGTTTCTTGTGAAGGTCTGAGCATGCACATTTAGATTGTACTTTTTCCGGATAACACGTTGGTGTGACCGAGATACTCTATAAGGAAATTTATGATTAGTGGACTTGAGTTGGAAAAGCTATTTTTGCCTCGTCAGTATAACCATTGTTTGGTTATACAATACCTAATTATGGGTTAAATGTACAGCTATGTGATAAATTAATTTATTTTGAAATTTAAATTGATTGCTTTTAGTAATCAGGTTACTGTTGTAAAGAATAGAGTTCTTGGGAAAATTATTGATTACAATATCTTTCACTATACTCTTGAAAACATAACTGTACACTTGATCCAATGGCCTTTTTTTTATTTGTCATATGTTAAAGCTGCTTTGATATCAGTATTTTCCTCTTATTTAATGTTGGTTTGAGTGTCAGTGAAATCAATTTTTTATTGTTTAGAATTATATTTTTTTATATTCTCGAAGTGGTGTCTGTTTGCTGTAATATTTTTGCCTTTGGTTTTATTTTGAATGATAGAAAAGAAATACTGGCTGCACGGCTCGAAATATAAGCAAAGCTGTAGATGGTATAAGTAGGTAATGTAGGGGCTCGAAAAAATTTAGGTGTATGTGCACATCAGTCTAAAATAACTGGCTGGGAGTGAGCTGTGCATAGATTCCATCCAAATTGCATTTCTTTTTTCTCTTCATGTGGCGCATAGGATTAATTGTTAAACATCAGAGGTCTAAAAGTTGAGGAATTGTGTTCTTGTTTTTGGCAGTGTATCATATCTGTGTAGTGTTCTTGGCCCATTAATTTTCATATTACACAGTATGGGTATAATATGTGATACCCCAATGAGTTTGGCAGTGTATCATATCTGTGTAGTGTTCTTGGCATATTAATTTTCATATTACAAAGTATGGGTATAATATGTGGTACCCCAATGACAAGCCGCCCTTCTTACAGTGATTCTATTTCCAGAATGTAGACCTATATTTGCCTAGTCTCTTAACTGAAATCTACCTAAAATTAGTGTTATTCCTACGCAAATGCAAAACCTCGTCCTTTAGTAAGAGTAAAATTCTGGCTAAATCTGGAAACAGTCAATGAAGAATAATTAGGTTTTGGCAGCCACCACCCAGTAGTCACTGGTGGTACAGGTTTCTGAGCTCATAGAGTCTCCATTCTGATTTTGAACGTCGAGCTGCAGAGAAGTGTTCTCGACGCTCTTCAACCGTCCTGACATTTTTTCATTAATATATATCTTTAGCTTTTCAGTATGAGCGTGAAACAAAGCATAATGCGGACGAGCTCAGGGCTGTTGGATTGACATTATAGCATCTTTATAAGTAAGGTTGATCTGATCCTTTGTGTCTGTCATGTAAAGGGCACTGCTGCACTGCAGACTTCCCTTGTGTTGTGTGCAGGAAGTGGTGGTCTTCCTAGTGGGGAAGATTTCAGAGTAGGAGGAAGAAAAGATCTAAGCGCGGTTGTTCTTCCTGAGGTTCTCCCTCGAGGTTGGGAAAGTCATCGAGATCCTGATTTTCGAAATTCGTAACTCCAGCCATTATTCGAATTTCTCTTCTGAGGACAAACCAAAGAAAACTGGCAATCTTATGCTTGTAGAGCAGGATCCCAAGGTGGTAGACCTCCCTATTCCTGCTAGAGAAACAGAGAGGAGGCCTCCCATTGAGAAGGGTCTCCATTCTTCAGTTTTGGAAATCCTGGCCGTTGAGCCTGCTCCGGCTGAAGCTCTTTGATTATTGCGGATGAGAAGTGCCCGGATGTTACAACACCCTCTGCTGCGCATGAGCATTGACTTTTATGATAGAAACTATGTCTATGGGTTCTCTTTTTACTCTTCTGGGAGCACTGTAAGTGTTTTTTCGAGTTATAGTCCAGTAGCATACAAGTTTGGCATCTGTAATGGTACCCTTGATAATGAGTCTCTTAGGAGCGTGCAAGGCTGAAGTACTCTATCAACAAACTTGGTCATCCAATAACGCATCCTCATCCTGCGGAAGTGCTCTACTACAGAGCGAGCAAACCAGACGCCCGCGAGGGCCCACTTGTGAGTGAGGAACATACAGTGTGAGGAATTGAAACGAGCCACCAAGAAGTGAGCGATACTCAAATGCGCGAAATTGGGAGCGAAGGTGTCTTGAGGAAATACCTCTCAAAGTTCTCTACTAGTGAACAGCCCCATTAGGTAACTGTCCACTTCCTTCCCTCCCTTTTTCAAGGATTTTCCTGATCTTAAGTGTGCATGCAAATTTAACTTCCCATCAAAGCTGCTTGTCTATACTTTGAATAGCGAGGAGAGAGTTTCACCCTGACAGACCGTAGGTTGAGGCATTCAAAGTTTTTGGGTGAATACAGTACACTCTTTAGCGATTTTTTTTTTCATTCAAGAAAGAAGTCAAAACCAGAGCGAGTATTTGCACAGCCGTGTCTGTACCCAGAGTCCCCAGGTGAGATGGCACCCATCTCTTTCCGAACATGATTTTTCCCTATCCCTCTCCCCTTTTTAAAGGGGAGAAAGTTAGGGACAAGAAAAACATCATTTTCAGGCGGAAGAATAGACAGGCGTCACCTGCAAGAGACTCCTCGAAGCCTCGCATTCAGGCAACCTGAAGCTGTCGAGCCTTCCTGAGCCATTGACTCGTTGGGACCTGTCAAGGTGAAGCCCATGGAGTCTATCTCTACTGAGCCATAGGAGGAATCATCTCTCCTGAGGGTATTGGGACACATCAGGAAACTTGATAAATTGGGTGACGCTCTAGAAGCTCCCTTCTTTGGAAGGCAGACTTCCATTGATTTTTTTCAGAAAGCAACACAGCTCGAAGCAACTGCAACACCCATTTTTACACGGTTAAGTATTGTCTAAGACTGCTTGGACATCTGTCTTTGTTAGAACGTCTAGTTCTGCATGGGAGGTTACACTATCTCAGTTCAGTGGGCTCTGAAGATGAGTTGGAGACAGAGGCCCGTTTCTCCATATGTACCTGTCAGGGTGACACAGGAAGTCCAGGTGGCTGCAGGCAAAAAGGAAAAAAACCTGTTTGTGGTCTCCTTCTTACAGGTTCTTCCCCTCAGAGCTCATCCCTTTTTCAGATGCGTCTAGAGAAGGATGTAGAGCGCATATTCTAATCAATTCCATTGCAGGACTATGGACAGAAGTAGACAATAGATCTCACACAAACATGTTGGAACTAAGGGCAGTGTACCTGTCTTTGCCCCACTTTCATGACGCTGGGGGTCACTCATTAGTGTTGATGAGCGACAACACTACTCTAGTGGCTTATGTCAACAAGCAAAGGAGTTCTGACTTAGGAATCCGCTGCCAGTTAGCGGTGAAAATGCTCTCGTGGTCAGAGGTCGATACACTAACCCAGTCAGCCCATTTCATTCCAGGAAAACGAAACTTAATCGCAGATAATCTGAGTAGCCGCAATCAGATTGTGGGCCAGAATGGTCATTGAATCCTTTCGTGGCAAGGAACTCCTTACTCTGTGTGGTTCTGTGACAATAGACTTGATTCTCACTCACCTAAGCAAATAACTGAAGGTTTATTGTTCACCAGTGCTGGACCAAGCAGCAGCACTGGAGGATGCATTCCAACATTTCTGAAACAGCTTTAACTTCTGTGCCTTCCCACCATTTTATCTTCTAAGGAAGGGGATTAGCTGAGCCATTGTCATTCCTAGTCTTCTGAGTCCTAATCTCCAGATGACGGGTAGCACTGAAATGGCCACACACAGAACGGTACCCCGACCTAAATCGCCTGGAAGATGTCCCAAGAGAGCTCCCTACTTTGTATGACCTTCTCTGCCAACCACATATGAAAAGATACCACACTACAGTACACTGAAATGGCTGTCACTTTACGATTGGAGCTTATGCACCATCTCCTCAGAAAGAGAGACTTTTCATGTCCAACTGCAAAGTAACTCTCTGGATACCTCCTAAAATCTTTGACAGCAGTCTACCAAGTAAAGTGGTCACTTCTGTTATCGATGTTGTAGGAGGAACACTCCTCCACTCAAAGCCTCTGTTCTACTTGTAGCAGATATCTTTGTGGATCTGCGGGATAAGAAAATCAACTCGGTGTCAGAGGTTAAAGGGTATCACTCAGCCTTGAGCCAAGTTTTCAGAGTAAAAGGAGTAGATTTATCTTCCTCGTGGGAATTATCAGCTCTGACTCAGAATTTTGAACAATCATGGCCCCCCTTGGGAAATCAGACTCTCATCTTGGAATATGACCAGGGTCTTCAGATCAGTCAGGAAGGTACCATATGAACCATTGATGTGATCCTTAGATAGAAACCTCACTCTTAAAAGATTGTTTTTGTTAGCTTTAACTTTGACCAGAAGAGTGGAAGAGCATCACAGTCTTTTGTCACATTTCCAGCGCTGGAAGCAGATCTTCAAATTTGTGGCAAAAACCAGAACCCATCGATCAGTGACTCTACGTTTGATTCTTTTTCATTAACAATGCCAATGGAGGCAACCAATAATTCTGACAACCTACATATAACATACAAAATCTTTTTGTAACTACGGGGAAGACAAAAGAAAAACAATCCTATGGGTTAGTGAAACCATCAGTGGGGCCTATTGGGAGCAAAGGGATGTACCTTCGTCTACCAGCTTCTAGAGCTCATGAAGTCAGAGGGGTCGGTACCACTTTGACCTTTAAAAAGAACCCTTCAGTTGCCCAAGTGTTGGAGGTGGGTGTCTGGAATAGACAGACCACCTTCACAGCACGCACTCTTCTGGACTGTGCCCACAGGTCCCTGGATACATTATCCATAGGACCCATGGTAGTTGCCCAGCAAGTGATTTGGTGTAGTGAGCCTCTCTCCTGGCAGGACAAGAAGCATCATGTTTAAGATATTGGTTGTATCATAAGTCTAAGATTTAGGAGAGAGAATGTCTGGCCTTCTTTCCTCTTTCCCTCTTTTCCCACTTGGGATCAGCTGATGTGATGTTATGGAGCTGGAATGGACATAAATGCTGATGAGCTCATTAATGACGAGTTGTTATTTTATTGAGAGGAGTATGACGAACCATATACTATGATTATATTAGTCAAACAAGAACATTGTTCCCATTGAAGATAGGTTTTTATATGTAAAGCTTCCTAGGCTGTGATGCAGTAGGTTATTCAACCCTTGGTCACAGGATACAAGGATTCTTTGCTCTGCTATCTTTCCCAGACTGAGCATTACAATCCCGGATGGCTAGTCAATCGGTTAGGCGAGGGGGACTTCCTCCTCCTAAGGGTGACTTCCCTGCTTAAGAATGAAGGTTTGTATTCGTGAAGGAGTAAATCATGAATTTTAAAAGTAATATCTATTTTTCCTAACTATACAAACCTAATTCATTCAAGTTTCACTTCCCACTGCATCTACTCCAGAAGTCCCAGGCAAAATGAAAATGGAGCCTCTGTGAGCTGACAAACCCATACTACCAGTGGCTGCCAGAACCTTGATAATTCTTCATTTGGCGTTTCCAGATTTCGCCAGAATCTTCCCTCTACTAAAGGACTTTAATTTTTATTACTAGGGAAAATAAAAATTACTTTTAAGATTTGTTATATTGTATAATTTGTGGGAATGATAATAAGTTCAGGACACTGGCTCTCCCACTGGAAGCATTTCATTGACAATGCACATGAAATTCATTTAGAATTTATGGTGTAATTCTTGGTTGCAAATTCACTTTTGGCTGCACAAAACGTTCTTTTGTTCGTTCTGTCGATCCGGAAGAAATATTTTGATTTTTCTTATTTTGAATATTATTCTCCTGATGGATCAGCAACAACTGACTCTTATTTTAAATTGTTGGACAAAAGTTGAGTTTATTGAATTAGTTATTCATGATATTGATATTAATCTGTGACATTTTCAGTTAACCCATTTTGTATACTGTTGAAGATTTTTCATAATTTTTATCCTCCCAGACTATACTATCCTTCACATAGTACTAGATATGCAGTTAACGAATATTCTTGCCTTTCACTATGATATTAAATACCTCACAGTAAAGTATTCTAGACGTTTTATTTCTGCTGTGATCAGTTGTGGAATGCGTTTTTTTTTTATTATGTAGTTGAATTGGTCGAACTTCAAATGTTCAAATATTGTGCTAATGCTGTGTGTTGAGCAGGGTGATGAAAGTCATGTATTGTAATTTATCTATCATTTGTCTTATTTGCTCCTTGGTGGTGAGCAAGTTGATATGAGTCTTTATTTCATAGTTTATTTACCATTTTTCTTATATATTTTAGTTATATACTGTACCTTCATCATCATCGTCTCCTCCAACGTCTATTGACGCAAAGGGCCTTGTTTAGTTTTCGCCAGCCGTCTCTATCTTGGGCTTTTTTAATTCAATACTCCTCAATTCATCATCTCCAACTTCATGCTTCATAGTCCTCGGCCGTGTAAGCCTGGGTCTTTCAACTCTTCTATTACCTTGTGGAGCCCAATTAAATGTTTGGTTAACTAATCTCTTGGGGATTGCGAAGAGCATGCCCAATCTATCTCCATCTACCCTTCATCAGAATCTCATCCACATATGGCACTCAAGTAATCTCTCTTAAAGTTTCATTTCTAATCCTGTCCTGCCATTTAACTCCCAATATTCTTCTGAGGGCTTTGTTCTCAAATCTACTAAATCTGTTGGAGATTCTTTCGTTGTCATACCTTGACTCATGTCCATACTGTAAAACAGATCTCACTAAACTGATATGTAGCCTGATTTTTTATATGTAATTTCAGGCAATATGATTTCCAAATTTTACTCAACCCAGCCATTGTCTGATTTGCTTTTTTTTCAATCTTTCTTTAAACTCTAATTCTAAAGACTGTATTAGAGATCATAGTTCTTAAATACTTACATGATTCTACCTCATTAATCCTTTCTCCTTCCAATGATATTTCATCTTCCATTGCATATTCTTTTGTAATCATTTGTCTTTCTTCTATTTATCTTGTGTCCAGCCTCCTTGGATATTTCATGCGTTCTGGTCAGCAAGCATTGCAAATCCTGTGGTGTTTTTCTTATAAGGACATCATCAGCATACTCTAGGTCAGCTAATTTCCTGTTGCCAATCCAGTTCAATCCTGAGGGATGTTAGTGTTAGTCTCTGCTACCAAAGACTCCCCTAAGTGTTGCACTGTTAGTACTATGTACTTTTATTAGTGTGCTACTGTTATTAACACACATTGAGTACGTGTTGTTTGAGATGTTGAGTCTTGAAATAAAGTTCATCATTGTAACTTTAAAATGGTTTATTCTCTAAAAACAACAGTGTTAAACATCTCCATCACAGGAGTGTAGCTGGTTTGGTCGGATGACCAATTCAGGTGAAGTATAGATATGAACTGCCTAAGTTATCGATATCACAGATATCGTATGTTTAGTTGTCTCAGCATTTAAACACAATATGTAAACTTTACATTCGTCTCGGAAGACACCTGCATCCGGTGACGACACAATCTTTCACACGGTATGCATTTGTGTTGATGCTTCAGAAAAATGTTACATTGCCGAGGGATGCAAAATACATCCTGTTATGATTTTATCTGACTACAGCAAATCTCACGCTAGCATCTTCATCCACAATGACATATTACGTCATGTGTTTTAAACATGTAATAACTAACTATTTCATTTATTACACTTGAAGGTCTTTGCAGCATCCTTTTTGGCCCATAGCTGCACTCCCAGTGTAGCCTTCAGCTGTATCTCTGTTCCTGCTCCTCTCTTTCATCTTGTCCAATCTCTTAACTTTTACTAAATAGTACAGTTGTTGGATTTTCCCTCGGGGGTTCTTTAGCGCTGAATAGGTTTATAAGCCTTAGTGCCAGATCTTATGGTCCAAATTCATAACTTTGATTCAGTACAATCCAATCCATTAACCCTTTTACCCTTAGGCTCTTCGGAAATTTCCAATCCTTAACCCCCAAGGGGTTATTTTTTCCCTAGCACATTTTGCAGTATATTTTTTTTTTAAATTGCTCTTACAGCCTTAATTTTTGTCATAGAGAGGTCAGGTTGGTCTCATTCTCTTGGAAAATACCTGAATTTTCTCAAAAAAATTATCAAAAATAGGAAAAAAAAATTCTTATAGCATTTTTTTGCAAGGACGTACCGGTACATCCATGGGGTAAAGGGATGAGTTTTGTGAAACGTACCAGTACGTCCTTTGGGGGTAAAAGGGTTAATAGGTATCAGTAACAAATCACAGATAGAATTTGTTCTATGGTAGGGGATCGAATAGTAAACCAATGCCTTCTTGAAAAAGTTCATGGCACCCTAAATGGTAGTTATTGTAGGAGTGGTAAATGGTTAGTTTTACCAACTTTCCTTTCATACAGACCAAGTTTTAGGTCTGGTATTGAAAAGGATTAATTTATTGACATCAGAACAATGGAAAATTTATTAATTTGAGCAACCTCATATTGATATTATTTAAACAATGTTTTGTTTTTATGCACCAAAGTTAACCAAGGAATGAAGTTGTACGTGGTTTTATACGTCAAGATTAGATAGTTGTCCTTAGGAAAGGTTAACTTGCTGTGTGCATGCACTTAACAGGAACTACTGTTCATACATTTTTCCAGGAGGTAAATCAATATCTCTTAAAATGAATGTCTTTATGTACATTATTTTTATTTTTAAAACTACCATTCATTTGACAGACATTGCAGCACCTAAATTGCATGAAAGTAAACAGGCAAGGGAAAATGTAAATAGCCTCAAATTTATAATTGGAATAAGAGCATTTCTGAATACGTTGCTTGATGATTTGAGAAGAAAAGCTAGTGATAGTTATTTTGAAGTATCTCTTTTTGTTAGTAAACGTTATTAACACTAAATTTTAATCTTTTATTTTCCATCATCAAATATATAGGACAATATGATTTGGTTCAAAAGCCTTTTATGGAAGTTCTAACTCATGTTGGTGTCGTAGTCATAATTGGTATTTGTAGCTGCATAGTTTTGGTCCGATTGTTTAGTTATGGTCCGATTGATTTTATGTAAGTGCCTGTTTGTTGAAAGTGACTATTGTTTGCTTAAATGTAGTTGATGTTAAGAGTCGAGTATTGTTTTCATTGTGGCCACATTATTTAGTCATTTAGACTGCAGTTTTATTTCATTCTCTCGATTGTTATATTTATATTTCTTCCTGATAATCATGGCTCATACCCATACAGGCACATAGTACAAAGCTTTAATAAATTCAAGAATGTAGCTAAGGTAGACTTGCTCAATTGATTTCAAGTGTAGGAGCAGGGAGTTCAGGAATGTATCATATGCAACAGTCTTGTTAGTTCATCCACGTTAGCCTGAAAAAGTTTTAATGTATCATTAAAGAGAATAGACTAATCAAAGTTGGAGATGTCTAGTGTCATTTGGTTCTCTTTATGAATAAGGTCTAGTTGCATCCATCAAGCTCATTCATGAATAATACGAGACAATAATTTCTAGTTTTAATTATAAATTCCTTAGAAGTTATCTTACGAAGGAAATCAGGGTAGTGATACTGGAGGCTACTTTTCATCCTAGAGAGGGTAACAAAAGGAGAGTGATCATGACCAGTGTCTAACTGCTAATAGTGAGTTTCTATAGTCACAGTTGATTTTATAACCAAAGCCACTCCGTTGACTAGAGCTTCCCTTCTGCAACGCAATAGTGATTGTGGATTCCATGGATGAAACGGAAGGGAACTGCTATTACAGGCTATGATAAGTCCAAGGAATTTCCTTACCCCATTGTAGGGTAATGCCATTAGTGCACCTCATGCAGTGCACTGTAGGCATTATTTACCGGTTTTTGCGGCACTCCTTCATTTCGTAGCTGCTTTTTCTTTATATCCTTTTACTTTACCTCTACAGTATTCTTGCTTCCATTCATACATCTTGCTGTCTAACCTTTTTCAACTTTTACTTCATAGTACAACTTCTGGTGCTTGGCCTTACCACAATTGCTGTTGGGTGATGAATGACCTTACAATGTCTAGCGCAAGCCTACATAACCCAAATTCACAAATCCAATCTAATCCAAGGAGTTTCATTAGTATCTCAAGACATTTGTAAGAGTGCTAGAAGTTTTACACAGGTTGGAGCACAGGGTTAAAATCATTAGGTATAGACAAGCCTTCGTTCCTCTGTGTCTCCTTTACAACGTTGTTATGTAAGCCATGGCCTCATTCTTATGGAGGTTACAGACCATAGGAATTTTGAAGCTATAGCTGAAAATTCTCTGCAGTGGTAATTCATCTATGGAGTTTGAAAGTAACCATAATAAAATGTTAAATTTTATGTTGCACAAATAAAGTGCAAGAAATGTGAATTAACTTAATGAGATATAATAAAGGCAATTCCTATAAAGAAGGTCCTCAAGTTACGAACGAGATCTGTTCTTATGATTTTTTACGTAAGCCAGACTTACATACATGACATACTGTATGTACATGCATGCATGCATAAATGCATACTGTATATGTATGATATACTTTAAAAAAAAGAAATCAATCCTTTAGTATTCATAAATTACTATACCCTTTACATACAAATACCTGTACCGTATACAGTAGTGTACCTACACCAATACAGTACTAGTAGACAATAAGTAATACATATAACAATTCTTTACCTTTATTCCCATGGTTGGTCCACACACTGGGAGGGGCATTGCAAGTGGTTGAGAGACAGGCCTTTTGAAAGGAGGAATTGGAAGGTGCTGGGGAATCAGTGTGAGATGCTGGAGAAGCTGAAACAGGAGCTGGGAGTCAGGGTAATTAGGATGAGATTCTGGAGAAGTTGCTGGAGAAGATAGAGGTGATGTTGGAGAAACTGCAGTGGTAGAGGGTGAGAGTTCAGTTCAGACCTCTACCTTTTTAAAGTACATACACAGATTTGTCTGCCAGGATTACATCTACTCTTCTAAGTTCTTGTAATGCCTCAGCATCCATGATCCCCTGTACACCTTCATAAACCCTTCTATGCTGGTATCCTGCTCCTCAAACTTTGCCTGCCATTGCTCCCTCTAACAGGACAAAACCTTTTGCCAAGGCCTTGGCTGTAAATTCCTTGGGCTTTGGAATTGGGATGTCTTTTTGCTTCTGCAGTCATTAGGCTCTCCAGCTCAGTAAGGTCCTCAGCAGATAACTCTTCTCCTTGAGATGCCAGGAGCTCAACAGCTGTTTTGCTTACGTTTCAGCTTTCGTGCAATAGTGAACAATTATCATAGGAGTTACTAATGGCATTAATTAGAATATGACTCAAACGGGAAAGGATTTAGTTGGTTTGGGGTAGATTGATACCAAGCTTCGAGAGAGGTGAAATAGGAACATCAGGGGAGCATGGAAATAAGCTGGGGTTTGGGTATATCATGATACAAGAAAAAGGTGTTTGAATGAATAATGTTGATTTGAAACAAAATTCTCTCAATACAAACTCAGATAACATGAGATCCAGCCTTCCAATCCCACAAATTTACAACTTTCATTATTTTATGGGATAAATTATGGTGCCACTTAATGCAGGAAATGAGATCTTATGCAAGTGTGGTACCAGCAGAATGTAGTATTTATCTCTTTTAAAAGAAACAAACAGATGGTTTTGTACAAAATGGTTTAATTATAGGCCATGGGTTTGAATTTCCAAAAATATTTGATTAAATATTGGTTTGAAGAAAGAACTACTGAAATGAATTAAAAGACTGAATATTTTGTTATCTGAATTTATGAAAGCAGCTAAGCCATGCCACATGTTAGGGATAGATATGATACCTAAAGACTTTTCTCCAAGAGGCAAAATATGCCGAGATGTTGAAGAAACTAAAGCTGGCAAAATATAAACTATAGTCCATTTCTTTTAGCTATGCAGATTTGCACCGACTCGCAGTGGTGCTCTTTTAGCTCGGAAAAAGTTTCCTGATCGCTGATTGGTTGGACAAGATAATTCTAACCAATCAGCGATCAGGAAACTTTTCCGAGCTAAAAGTGCACCACTGCGAGTCGGTGCAAATCTGCATCGCTAAAAGAAATGGACTATAGCATGGTTTCCCAAATCTGAATAAAAGTAATCGAGACAGATGGTATATCATTTGGGTTTTCATAATTCACAAGGGTCACGTTGTTATGAGGAGTTTTCTAATGTAGAGTTTATTCCCATGGAGTGTCGTGTTCATTCTGAGCAAAGGTTATATTTTGAGTTCTGCCTCTTCACAAGGAGGGTCTATGTTTCTCCGAGTGGAAATGCTTGATGTTCGGGATTGGATTTTGTAACTGCTTTGTTAAAGTAATGGGGTTTGGCACTTGAACATTTTCTCTGTTGTTATTGGGCTTGAATCCAAAGAAGTGACATACAGTAATTTGAATTAATGAATTTTTAAACCACATTTGTAACCATGGAAGTAGAATTATTCATGATTAAGGAGTTGGGTGTTGAATTAATGAGTGAATATTTTAACATTTTAATGTAAGTTTTTTGGGTGAATTAGTTTGATATAGGTTGAAAGAATTACAAGATAATTGAAAAATTTATTATATGGAACTAGAATGAGTTTACTGTATTTATGTATTCAAACCTGAGAAAGGATTTAAAATAGAAAATGCTAAACACTGCTTATTTCCTTAGTCACATTTGTATCATAAGTTCTCTATCAGTTGATAGACTTTTAATATAGATATGAAATACAATTTGATATTGGTGTAGGTGTAACTTAACTGTGCTTCACCTCCTATGTCCAAAAGATTTTTCTAAAAAGTTGTCCTCCAATTTTTACCTACTGTGTTTGATATAAATTTTTATAGATTATAGCTAAACTCTTTATTTTTATTTTTTACATTAATTTGGTATTCCCTTGTCAGCTAAGCACAGTTAATGCTTCAATTGAGATAAATTAAATAGCAATATATATATCTCTCTCTCTCTCTCTCTCTCTCTCTCTCTCTCTCTCTCTCTCTCTCTCTCTCTCTCTCTCTAATAATTCTAAGTTATGTTCAATAATTATATAAGTATTAATTTTCTGTTATATTTCATTACAGTCCAGGTTCAAGTGAGTCCATGGAATCTACCACATCTGTAGATGAATGCGATGGACCTCAAACACCAGATATAGAAAATTCATGTAGGTACCATATTTACTTTTAAGAAAGAAGAGATTGTTTATTAATTTTCAGATGAATTTGAAATATTTGAAAGAAAATATTCTATTGAAATACCTTCATAATGGGTACTGTATTTTGGATTTTGTATGATAATCAATTGGTTCTCGATCTTTTGATAATCAATAGGTTCTCAATCTTGTAATAGTAGTCTTAGATGAAATCTTTATTATCCTGAACATTGATGACATTAAATTTTAAAAGATGACATGAGCTGCTCAATATGAAAAACCACTGCTTAAATACTTTGCAGTACTTTATACCAAAAACTTTGGTAATTATAGTATGGAAAGAAATATTATACAGTAGGTAGATTGCTCCGGAACTATTGTTTAGAAAAGGTTTCTATATTATCGTATGAGTCATGAAAAATGTTGTAGAAGTAAACCCATACCAAATGGGACATCAGATAGAAAGTTCACAAGACAGAAAGTGATAGAGAAAACTCTATTGATTTGCACGAATTGAAAAGTTCCCATTGTGACCAATTAGGTTGTACATTTTGAGGACATGGCAAGAAATGGCATTTTCCCCCATTGCTAATACAGTATTGAAAATATAAAAGGATCAGCAATAGTATAAGCCAAGGGCTTACATGTTTAATTTGAGCAGAAAGGTTGATTTTTTTACAACTAGATTGGTGGTCAGGCATACCAATTACTCCAGAATACATTTTTGAAGTTAGCAGTGTACAATGCTATTCACATTGTGACAGGTTAGTATTTCAGGAGTCTGCCCACTCAGATTCTCTCTCCATATAAAGACCACCTCAAAACATTTCACCCTCGTGTATCTATATTGCTGTTTTCTCGACCGATTACTTCCAGTCTGTGTGTGATACTGCCACATACATCCATGTGATAAATGTAATGGAGGGTGACTATTTAAACCAGTAGTTTCTTTAAAATCTTGTATAATGAAGATAAACGGACATAAATGTGACAAGCAGCGGGGAGCAGGCCCATGCTTGTCGATACAGTGATCACTGAACAACAACTGACTACTCTATGCACATGGCAGAAAGAAAAGCAGTGTTGACACATATAATTACATTGTTGCCACGATGCATAATGAAAAAGTGGTCTTACAGTATATGTAATGGGAAAAGATAAATGGAAATAAATATCATTCTTCTACGAAATAATAATAAAGCAAATGTACATTAATGTTCATAACTGTACGTAATGTAAATAATATACGGCATAATATTAGATATCTATACACAGTCATGCTCGACTCAACTCAGTTTATTTATAATACTATCTTGGGCTTATAGGAATGACCTGTTATTATGTAATGATGAGCACTTACTGGTGGGCTACTTCTGAGGTTAGGATAGGAGGTGAAAAAATGGCCTTACCTAAAATTTCTTGGCAAGATTTATTTTAAGTGTTCATGATTGCATTTTTAAAAAAAAATTCTGAGTATTTTTAATGAAATATGGATAATTTTTTTTTCTTGATATTTGACTGCGTGAGTAAATTGTAGTCTTGAATGCATGAATGTGTGAGAACATTTATTTTTTAAATTAATGAATATATGAGAACATTTATATTTTTAATTCTATGAATGATTGTGATTGAGTTGCAAAGGTTTCTTGTTTGTTAGATTTAATAGTCGTCATTTTTTTTTAAGAATGCCCCTTCTTGAAGCTTGCCTTTTATCAACATTACAGTAACCCCCGAAAAACTTAAAATTTGCTGGTTTCCTCCTTTCAATAGGCTTAGGCCTCTAGCCCTGTATTGACACTGTCTACTGCAGTGTCTATTGGCAATAATATCAGTGTGGGTAGGCTGCGCCCGCATGTCTTTTTAATTTTTCTTGTTGCGATTCATTTAATAGGTTGACTCTTATAATAAATGATGCCAATTGGTTTTGAAATCCTTGTGCAAGATTCCTGGTTTGGGAACATGGATTTTTTTTGGTACTGTGATAGGCATATTACATACATACATATACCAAGGCACTTCCCCCAATTTTGGGGGGTAGCCGACATCAACAAAAGAAACAAAACAAATAAGGGGACCTCTACTCTCTACGTTCCTCCAGCCTAACAAGGGACCCCCTGTGGCCACGGGGGCATATTAAAATTAGAATAGCGCCAACGTTATCCCTGCGTGTCGTAAGAGGCGACTAAAAGGGACGGGACGAGGGGGCTAGGAACCCCCTCTCCTGTATCTACATCCTGTGAGACAGCAACAAAGATAGGCATATTACTTGTAGATATTTGCTCAACTTTGAAAAAATGCCTCATTTACAACAGGCTAGTGTTTAAAACAATCCTTAAGAGATATTTCATAATCCAGTAATTTATGTCATTGGGTGCAAGAGGGCTTTTCCAGTAAACCCAACTATTGGTTTTTTCTTTGGGCTTGCTCCAATTTAAGGTATGTGAGTCAAGAAACTGAACTCCTTGTTTTGGAAATTAATTTACTTTTTATACATTATATTAGAGATAAGTGGTAGAACTAAAGAAACTGTATAAGGTTTACTACTAGACTATTTTCCATCAAGATTGCATTAAAATGAGATAGCCCCAATCTTTAGGGTTTGGTTTTTTAACCCGTTGGAAATTTTGGAAAAATCTGCATATTAATTAAGATTTTGGAAAGTGTTTTTCTTCTCAGGTTTTCTCGTAATGGTTGCTATCACACAAAATAAATTTGACTGAAAAGTATTTAGTAGGGAAATGTTTTAATTTTAGGGGACGATAACAAACAAGTAGAAGGTACAGTACTTGATTATTACATTTTTGGATATATAAACAAAATGCATGCATTCAGACAAGTGATGAATGATGTATAAACCCAAATCTAATGGCTAATTTTTAAACATTTTATTACTTTTTTCTCTTTGTCTAACTTTCTCATATTAGAATAATTTTTTCGCCCAATAACTTGAATTTTTAGGGAAAATGGTAGAAATCTATTGGAGAAAAAGACTGCTCATAATTATTATTATTGTTATTAATAGCTAAGCTACAACTGTAGTTGGAAAAGCAGGATGCTATAAGCCCAAGGGCTCCAATAGGGAAAATAGCCTAGTGAGAACAGAAATAAGGAAACTGAATAGTGTACCTGATTATACCCTCAAGCTAGAGAACTCTAGCCCAAGACAATGGAAGACCATATAGTACAGAGGCTATGGCATTACCCAAGGCTAGAGAACAATGGTTTAATTTTGAAGTGTCCTCCTAGAACTGCCTCCTCTGCCCTTAACAAGAGGAAAGTAGCCACTGAACAATTACAGTACACACACACACACACACACACACACACACACACACACACACACACACACACAGTATGTGTGTGTGTGTGTGGGCCTGGTGCGTTTTCCAACTAATTATTTATTCTTGTTGACTCCTTGTAATTGAAAATGAGTAAAAACTAAGGAGCAGAAAGTTATTTGAAATAACCACATGTTCTGTATTGCTTTTTATCTTTAATATTAACTTTGCAACTTTGATTTTATAATTACAGTACAGTAATCATTTACGATGCTTGTTTCAATTGAAAATTAGAAACAAATTTTGTTTACTTATTTTCATGGAAATATCTTTTTTAAGCTAATTGACATAACCAGTTAATTTATAGGGTTGGTATATTCTGTATTTGTATCACTGACTAAATAAAATAATTTTCACCATTGAATATCGTCTCCATCGACAGGTATAGATGAAGAAGCAAGTTATGTTGAAATGAAAAGAGGAAATAGTATCCATGGACGTGAGCAATTGCAGACGACCTTCACCCTTCCTATTAATAATCGCACAATCCCCTCTTTTAGTAAAGGTAATCTTATATAGATTAACCCTTTTACCCCCAGGCTCTTTGGAAATTTCCAACCCTTAACCCCCAAGGGGTTATTTTTTTCCCAGCACATTTTGCAGTATAATTTTTTTAAATTGCTCTAACAGCCTTAATTTTTGTCCTAGAGAGGTCAGGTTGGTCTCATTCTCTTGGAAAATGCCTGAATTTTCTCAAAAAATTATCAAAAATATGGAAAAAAAAAAAAATTTTATAGCATTTTTTTGCAAGGACGTACCGGTACGTCCAAGGGGGTAAAGGGATGAGTTTTGTGAAACGTACCAGTACGTCCTTTTGGGGGTAAAAGGGTTAAGGGAAATATGAATTTAACAATTTTATAATGTAGAAATTAAAACTTGTTGAGGAAAAATGTTAGTTTTCAAATTTGGTAGCTCCTCCCCTAATTGGGCTTTGAGTAAGGAGCAGTCATACCTCACTGGAAGAGGATATTCATACTCCCCAAAACAATTGAACTGCATTTATTCATTAATTTTGCCTTATGAACATTTTGAAAGAAATATAAGCAGATACTTTATGGGGGTGAGAAATTTGTAGGATCTACAGTACTTTATACTTATGGTTTGACTTATTGCTGAATTTTTGTTCTAACAGATTTAGTGTCCCCTGTAAGTGGTAACAGTATGGATGGTCAATGTGTTGTCTCATCACCTCACGAAAATTACATGAAAATGGGTAGTCCTTCGTCAGACAGAGGGGGTTACATGCTTATGGATCGTGTTCCAATGCAAATATCCCAAGGCCAAGGAAGTGTAGGATCTGAAAGTTCAGGTTACCTGCATATGGCACCCGTAAATTCTCCTGGTTCCAGCCTTCCTTCCTGGCCACCATACACATCTAGTCAGGTACTGTACAGTCATTATTTTCTCTTTTAAGGTACAATATAGTTGTTCCGTCACTCTATACAAACCCTCGCTATTTATAGGGATATTACTTTCGGTATAGCTTAAAGACGAACCATAAGACTTTTAGCGAGGGATAACTACCCCAATCGCTTGTTAGACAGAGGGTGGGCATTAGCTGGATACCCTACACTCACACACCTGGGCTGAATACCCACTTTGCCTTTGTCTTGGGTAGAGTACGATCGGTGCCACTCTCTCTCCGTTGTCCTGACTTGTCATTAGACTTGAAAGATTTTAAAATTATTCTTTAAGAATTCTTTTTCTCTTTCAGATTGTTTGTGTGGTCTTCTAACCGGCCTTATGTGCACTTGTTCTGGACCTTTATGTCCTGTGTGGAGACAGACCCGCACCACCTGTGTCCATCCTGTAGAGGACAGTGATGTAATTAGGATAACTCATCATGAGTGCTAGGAGTGGTCAGCCTCCAAGTGGGAAAGGGTTGGCTGTGGGTGCAAAAAGAAGTCCGAGAGAGATTCTTTGCCTTCGTGGTCTTCCTCGAAATTGAAGAAGTCTCAGACTTCTTCTTTGACTCCTTGATATCTTCCTGAAGCTCCTGCTCAATTGGTCTTCCTTGGGGAATGGCCTAGTAGTAATGCTGACTGCTTAACTCCGGGCCAACCTCGGGGATCGAGGGACAGTACTGTTTCCCCTGGAGAAACAGTTCTGCCCCTTCCCTGGGGAGTGCCTGCTCTTTATCTGACTTGTTTCAGGTTTAGCCATCGCTGGGTTTTGCTAGTGCCCTGTCGAAGGAGGCTTTACCTGAGCACCTCCAACTGGGCGCAGAGAGGAAGCGAACTCCTGCTTCCTTTGAGGTGGATCCATCTCCGTCGAGTGCAGCCCCTGACGACCACTGAGTTGCTGCTGCCGCTCTATCTGCTTTGCCGTCTCCCGCTGATGCTGAAGACGGGCTTCCCACCTTGCTGAGCCGACTCTTCCGTCGGCGGTGGAGCAATGTCTGAGGAGAGTCTTTCCTTCCGTCGATCACCTCTTTCGTTGGCGAGTGAGAATCCCCAGAGAGTCTCTGTTCCCGAAAACTTTCAAGAGACCAACTTGTGTGGCCTCTGTCTTTGTCAGACCAGGTTCTCTCTCCTAAGGAACCGCTTAGACGTTCCCTTTCGGGGGTTTGTCAGGCTTCACACATCATCACTCCTCACCACCTTAGACGATCTTCCCCTGTGGAGTAAGATGTCTGTCCAGTTCTGTCAAGGACCGTTGTGCTGAGTCTTCAGGCTCTCGTCACATGTCAGCTGTTCATCCTCACTCACCAGCTACTCGTTACTTGCCTTCGGATGATCACCCTTCACCTCGTGACCGTACCCTGGCGGTTCGTGACTGTCATTCGTCACGGAAAGACCCTCACTCCTTGTGAGACGACCAACGGCTTTCTCTCTACCATCTGGCACGTGAGCACCACTCGTCAGACCAATATGTCTCTCCTAGAGCTCTCAGGTCATCTCCTCCTCGCTACTCTCCAACTAGACTCGCCAACGCAGCACTCGCCAACTTGCCGTTTGCCTTTGCTTTGGTCTCCTATACTGGTTACTTCACCTGGTCTCCTGCAGACACGCAGGCGTCTGTTACTATGGGATCGTCACTCGCTAGCAAACCAGCTTGCCTCGTGTGATCGTCCCAGTGATGATTCCCGCCGCAATGTGCATCGTCATTGCTCTACATTCCCCTCTGGCCTTTTGTCCGAATCAGTAGGTTATCAGCATAAAAATCCCTTGGAAAAGAGATGAGGGCAGCCTTCCTAGCCCTCTAGCAGTTCCAGCAGTTTCTAGCGGGTCACTCCGTGCTGTTGATGAGCGACAACATCATGGTAGTGGCTTACATAATCAAACAAGGCGCGACCTTTTCACAGCCCTTGTACCATCTAGCAGTAGAGATATTGTTCTCAGATGGAAAGAAGACAACTCGTTGTCCCTGTCAGCTCGCTTCATTCCAGGCTAGGGTAATGTGTTTGCAGACAATCTAAGCAGAGCTACTTAGGTAGTGGGCTCAGAGTGGTCTTTGATTCATCTAGTAGCCAACAAAGTCCTGACCACACAGCTTGCAGAGGCCGCTATTTGTGTGTAGTACGATATTTTTATAGAGGTGGAAGGGTTCCTATCGGTTACGATCTATATCGTAAGGAAAAAACCCCTGGTTAATGCCAAGAGCCAATTGGTACAGACTTCCACCCTCCTAAGAGGTAAGTCATCCCTATAAATAGCGAGAGTTTGTATAGAGTGACGGAATAAATGACAAATTTGGAAGTAATTTGTATTTTTCTTAAATATACAAACCTGGAGCTATTTATACAGATTGGCCCGCCAGCACCTGTCCCCCAAGAAAGTCTTGCCTGCAAGTAAAGTGTGTGCTCAGCCCAGTTGTGTAAGTGAGCAGGGTAGCCGGCTACCCCCCACCCATCCCGCTAACTAGCAGTTGGGTTAGTTATCCCTTGCTTAAAGTCTTATGGCTCCTCTGCCAGCTATGCCGAAAGTAATACTGTATCCCTATGAATAGCTCCAGGTATGTATCATTACAAATCACTTCCAAATTTGTCATTATCTGTAGGAAAAAAACAACATACATGTTGCAGAAAAGTATACAAAGTAGAAAGAAACATGAAATGCAATATATTACTACTATATTGTATATATTAAGCACAATATACCAAAGGACATATAATCAGAACCATGGATGAACTACAAATGATGGAGGGAGATGCATGTTAATATTTGAGATTCTTCTGCATTCATTGTAAAAACTAAGTTCCCATTCATTGTAATACTTTGTTTTAACATCCAAAAATGGCATGAAGGTTGTTGGTAGGGATGTCCACGCTAACCTTCTACATAGGTAATGTAAAATTTCCTAAATAACATATACATAAAATACCTATATACATACAGACATACTTGTCCTCTATTCAACTTTGCTAACAATTTTAAGAATTAGAAAGACATTATTTTTAGCTGCATATCATTTATGAATAATTTATGAAACACAATCATCAAATTTGTCTGTGTATGTAAATACATAGTTTTTTGGGCTATGTCTGATTGAACTTATAAAAGTTATTTTAAATGTAAAATATTGTCAAAATGATATTGTCAGTACTTTTTAGTAACCATTGATGCTTAATTTTCAAGATTGTACAGTAGCATGTACAGAAGATAGTTAATTTTGCAGCATTGAAGCTGTATTTACCATACTTGATGGTTTTTAGTCAAGTTCTTATAGTAAATTTGTATTGGGAAAAGTCATGGGGATAATAATAAAATATCTTTATATTTATTACACTTTATTTCAGTAAGATGATCTTTACAGGTCTCTTCACCACCACATTCTGCTAATCATTCACGCATCCCCAGTCTCGTAGATGACTCTAGTGATAGTTATTTATCAAGGACACCTGGTCACATAGATGAAGGTGTCAAATCCCTGGACATGTCCAGTCGTGATCATGAGGGCTACTTAGATATGACAGTCACTCCGTCTATTCCTTTAACACGCAGCCCTTCTGATGGTAAGTTTTTATCATTGTACTTCTTTGTGTTTTTTGATAAATACTGAGCATATATAATTAGATACCACAATCCCTTGGATATCACGGATGTTCCGGTCCACACCCCTCCCCCCCCAGCACTCAATAGTTGATAGACCACAAAGGAGGCACAGAAATCTACTGTAGTATATTTTTTTTATTACTTTAAAAAAAAAAAAAAATTTTTTGGGCTTTTCTTTATAAATTTAAGCCTTTATAAACCTTCCTAGGACTCTTATAAACCTATTATACACTAAAACACTTTTAAAGCTGATACTTTTATATAGACACATGCCTACGTACCATATACGTAAAGGAAAATATTAAAATCTGAAAACCTAATCGTACATACTACTTGGCCAGGCTAAGCCATTGACAAAACTATGTCTCCATTTACTGTGGTCAAAAAGTGCAGCTGTATTTAACATAACCAGCTTTTTGATAACTGCTTTAATTAACTGTATCCAATAATAATTCTTGTAAGTCACATAGTATATTGTACAGTATTATGAAATATGTAAAATTAAAGATATATGTCTTTTTCCATGTTTATCATCTATGCTTTTGTCAGGAAAACTACCAAAGAATTTTTTTTCGTTTTTGTGCTAAAAGAAACTATTATTGTGGTTTTTATTCAATTATAAAGGTATGTAGTTTTTAGTAAAAACACTTTTCTCATATTTCATTGACTTGAAATGGCATGTAAAAGTTTAAGACCATTTCATCCCTGTTGCAGAGGCACAATTTTAAATCGTATCTTTCTTAGCTTCATTTATAACAAGTACAGTATTATTATTATTATTACTATCCAAGCTACAACCCTAATTGGAAAAGCAAGATGCTATAATCCCAGGGGCTCCAATAGGGAAAAATAGCCCAGTGAGGAAAGGAAATAAGGAAATAAATAACTGAAGAGAACAAATTAACAATAAATCATTCTAAAAAGTAATGTCAAAAGAGATATATCATATATAAACTATTAACAACGTCAAAAACAAATATGTCATATATAAACTATAAAAAGACTCATGTCCGCCTGGTCAACAAAAAAGCATTTGCTCCAACTTTGAACTTTTGAAGTTCTACTGATTCAACAACCCGATTAGGAAGATCATTCCACAACTTGGTAACAGCTGGAATAAAACTTCTAGAGTACTGCGTAGTATTGAGTCTTATGATGGAGAAGGCCTGGCTATTGTTTACTATTATCCGAAAGTTGAAATGCAAGAAAACTGTTGTTGATATTTGAATAGGTTGTTCATAACAAAAGAACTGTATTTAATTAGGTTATTGAACTAAAAGTTGAGATAAAAAGTTGGAGGAAAAGAAGATAGTTTATTATAATTTTGTCTAAGAAAAGTAACTCGTGATACAAGAGATACTATACATTATACAATAATTTTTATGGGTGGAAATTTGGCAGCCGCACGATATGCGAGATAGCAAGTTACAAGAGTACAGTATATATGGTATTACTGTACAGTACTGTAATTTATTGTATTAATGTTTTGGCCAAAAAATCACTCTTTAAAGAAAAAATTATTTAAATATGAGTTGTTCCAACACAGAGACTTACCTCGAAACACTTTCTTAGGAGTTACCTACTAATAATTTGTGATATATGTAAAGCTTATCAGCCCTCGCAAACTCCCAATATAAAGAGGAGTCCACAATATAGATTTACTTATAACTGTAGGGAGACAGGACATTTTCCCCCACTAAAATGTCAAGCATTACAACACAATCATGTATGTGGGAAAACAGCCTGAAATATTTTATGAAGAATTTCCATGATGCTAATCCTGCATCAATACTAAACAGCCAGAAACTGACTACAGAATATTTGATTATAATAGTATTCATTCATAATCAGATAGACAGCCTCCCAATGATGTTATTCTAGCCTAACTAAGGTGTAGCAAAATAAAATGCTTTTTATATTCATACATACATACATATACCAAAGGCACTTCCCCCAATTTTGGGGGGTAGCCGACATCAACAAGAAATAAAACAAAAAAGGGGACCTCTACTCTCTACGTTCCTCCAGCCTAACCAGGGACTCAGCCGAGTTCAGCTGGTACTGCTAGGGTGCCACAGCCCAACCTCCCACATTTCCACCACAGATGAAGCTTCATACTGCTGAGTCCCCTACTGCTGCTACCTCCGCGGTCATCTAAGGCACCGGAGGAAGCAGCAATGTAATAATTGGAATTTGTTGATAATGAATGAAGTTAGTAAAATGGTGCTTTCAATCAACAACTACTCTTTATGTTACTTAGAAAAAAAATGTCTAAGAATCACAGCAACAAATCTTTGGAGGGTAGAAAGAAACAAACACAGATGCTCTAATACCAGCGCTAACCTAACATGCTTATCTCGATAATAGTCTGTGAAGGGCGAAATATAACTAAATATGAGTACCCATCTTGATAATGTTTTTGAAGTAATGATCATATAAAAAGCATTGTGTCTCCTTTGACTACCTCAACCTGAATGATGGGGTGGCTCTGGGTTTATTGTGACATAGGTACGATGGCGACGACTGGAGCAATGGTTCCGATTGGGGATGCCATATATGGTGTCACTCATAGCAGATGACTTTCAGCTACTGAGGTGCTGTGGCTGGTTCAACTGAGCCTGAACTTGGAAGGTCTCCCCTATGCATACTAAGTCGGTGCCCTACACCTTGATACACTGGCCATAGAGCAGCGGAGACAATATTATTTTTGTACTTATTTTTTATTGGATTCAATGTTCTATCCGTGGAGATCACACAGCACCTCCCCAAAAATAATTTTTCCTTCATCAGCTCCTTATTTATACTGTAAATCCACAATGTACTGAAGGAGCAATAGGTGAACCTCGATATGGTGAGAGATTACTGTACAGTAATCTCTCACAACGCACATCGTCTCCCGTCCAAAGGTTTAAACAAACGGAAAAACCAGTAAGTAATGTATGGTTCATCCTTCTGAACAGAAAGATGATGAAGAAAACAGAAGAAGAGCCTGACTATGATGAAGTATCTAATTTTTATTTTTTATAGAAACTGATCGATACAAATTTTTCAAATAGTCTTTACAGAAGCTTAGTGATGAAAAATTTCCAAATAAGTTGTTAAAGGTAATCTCGGATGCTGCTTATTTTTCCTAGTGTTTGGTAATTTTTGGAAATGGCTACTTCCAGCACAATTTATTCACTTCCATTCTCCCATTTTGTCTTGGATAAAATGGATAAATTGTTATCTCAAATGCAAAGATATACAAGATGGGTCAATAACCAAATCTTGTTGTAGATTACATTATAATATCTTGAGCTTATCATTGATGCTAATAGATGAAAATTTTTAAATGCATGGTTTGCAAGCTGGTTTACTGAAGAAGTGTTGTTTGTTGGTGGTAAAGTGGGAAGTATTCTTGAAATAATCTCCTTTGCAGAATCTATAGTAGTAAGAGTTGTTTCCAGTCATACAAAAGAGAAATTTGCAGGATTTGAATTTTGTTTTGGATTATCTGACTTCTTTATGTAAAACTGCTGGGATGTAGCAGCCATTCACTGTTTTGTGATTAACCCTTTTACCCCCAAAGGACGTACTGGTACGTTTCACAAAAGCCATCCCTTTACCCCCTTGGACGTACCGGTACGTCCTTGCAAAAAAATGCTATAAAAATTAGTTTTTCATATTTTTTGATAATTTTTTGAGAAAATTCAGGCATCTTCCAAGAGAATGAGACCAACCTGACCTCTCTATGACAAAAATTAAGGCTGTTAGAGCAATTTAAAAAAAATATGCTGCAAAATGTGCTGGGAAAAAAATAACCCCCTGGGGGTTAAGGGTTGGAAATTTCCAAATACCCCGGGGGTAAAAGGGTTAAGAGAAAAGAACGAGTATGTGCTTCAATGTCTGGGACTGTCTCTATGCCACAGAATTATTAATTGATTTCGTCCCCTATTTTGGGTCCTTGTTTGGATGTAAGCAGGATTGATAAGGTAATTGTTCAAGTGGGTACTAGTACTTTTAGGCAATGCTTCAAGGTCACTTTCTAGGGATACCAAATTTCTCCCTTTTAAGCAAATATCTTCATCAGCCTTAAAATTGTCACCAAGGAATTCCTTTCGTAACAGTACTAAAGCATAAAAATCATGCTTTAATAGACATTCCAGAAGAGTTACCAAATTGAAATATAGATCTTATCGGAGAGTGCTCTGACAGTCCTTCCCTGCAAATCCTAGTAAGAGGAATACTTTTTCATTATTATCACTCTTGGGAGAGCCTTAGTCTTGATCTGTAGGTGCTTACTGTTGTCAAAAGGTTGATGAATCCCTCTAGCTTCCACAGTTCTTCCTCTTTTTATAAAAGGATGTGAGCATTAAGAGTCATTTAGTATTGTTTGGACAAAACTATGAACATTTGAGGTAGAGTCCCTAATTCTTTTAGAATTCTAAATTGTCCTTTGTCCAAATATGCTCTGTCATTTCTTATTTAAAGAAAAGTGGTCATTGAACCTCTCAGAGAATTAGATCGAAATCTAAAAGTTTTAAAAGTAGGCTAAGGGTTTATGATATGAAAAATTTGGCTTCTTCCCTTGATTTATGCTGAAATCTTTCTTTAGAGAGTTTTGGCGGCAAAATGCTATACATCTTGAAGAATCTTGATTTGCCTATTAAGATTTTTTGGCTTTAGCTCCTATAGTGGCTGCTGGCGAAGTGCTCTGTTAATAGGTTTAGTTGATTTTTATTTTGCTTAATTTAAAGAATTCAAATTTTAGTTACATGGTTATGTTGATTACTTATTTGGAAACAATCTGAAGTCCTGTATTTCAAAATGTATTTTTAGATATTTTTTGATGGTTTGTTACCAGTTACTTAGACAGTGGGTGAGTCGAGAATGTTAATTATTTCTTATTATTTTACAACTATGAAGGACCTATCTCTTTCCTTCACTGGCAACCCACCTCCATCAAAGTGTGGGAGTCATCAACATGAACACCAGGAGAGGTTCATAAATAAGAACAAATTTTTATATTTTTTTTTTTAATTTTTATACATGTCTGATGTTCATACAAAAGTTAAAGTTGCGGGTTTTAGGTCTCCACAGAGACGATTTACATCGTCCTCCTCGGGCGGCCATTATCCAGCAGGGACTATCACTAGTCCCCTCTAACCTCCCCCCCAGGCGCCACCCTGGGAGTACCCCCCGGTAGAAGGTCTCACGGTATTCGCGTCCCTGGCGGGGACCGAACTCGGGACCTCTATAATAGAGATCCGCGACGCTACCAACCTTGCACACTCTCCTTCCCACTGACACGTAAGGTCAAGATGATAGGAAATAGTTTTCTTTCAGACTCTGTGGCTTGGCCAAGCAGTCAGTTATTGCTAGGTTGCCTCATTACTATACCAACGTCATAAATGTATTGAAGGGAAAGAAAACAGGTAGTTTTCTAATGTCGGGTAAATTTCAATTAGACTTAGCTTCCAGAAAGAAGCAATATGAATATCAGGTGAGTATAGAAATAACAAATTTACAGTTTGTGTTTAGATGTCATATAAGATAAAGGCCCAAGCTATGGTGTCTATAGTCCATTTCTTTTAGCGATGCATATTTGCACCGACTCGCGGCGGTGCCCTTTTAGCTCGGAAAAGTTTCTGGATCGCTGATTGCTTGGCCAAACAGCGGTGCCCTTTTAGCTCGGAAAAGTTTCCGGATCGCTGATTGGTTGGACAAGATAATTCTAACCAATCAGCGATCAGGAAACTTTTCCAAGCTACTTGTCCAACCAATCAGCGACCCGGAAACTTTTCCGAGCTAAAAGGGCACCGCCGCGAGTCGGTGCAAATATGCATCGCTAAAAGAAATGGACTATAGTTCATTTTAGGGCTTCGATTGGAGTAAGTACTCTGATAACCAATTTGTTGAAAGCTAAAGTGATTTTTATTTTTTTATGGTCAATAGGTGATTCCTTCCCAGAAATGTCGCCCGGTAGCAGTTGTTCCTTCACCTCTGGTACTCCATCTTCTGATCATCGATTTCCAGAGTATATTGCCGAAAAAAGTGGTAGTGGCTCATACTGTGGGTACTCTGAAGATGACGATTCTTCTATAGAACGCCCTATAAGAACCAATTCAGTTGGATCAAAACCTGAGCAGTTTAGAAGTCGTAAAAATAGGTAAGAAAAGGTTCACTTTTTCTTTCGTCTAGAATTTTCCAGTTATATGTAACTAATATTAGCTATTGTGTGGTTCTATTTTGAAAATTTGCTTGTCATTAGATGCCAAATGAATTTTTATGTATGTTCATTGTGTACACATGCTTATGCATTAACCAAAAATGTATTCAACATATTCACTTCATTGCAAGAATGGAACACTGCAAATAAAGTAACTGACCCATTTGGCTAAATGGTGAATACATTTAGTGAATGATGGTTATGCAGCACTGAATTTGGGTAATGTAACCACATCCTTTCCATAATATATATTACTGTTTATATCTTGATTGTCATTGGTACCTTGGTATGGTTACATTACTGAAAATTTGGCTATGCCTTGCCAATCTTATAAATTTTTTTTTGCTCCTAAAAATTGAAATGTATATGGTAAAAGAGTTTGAACTTCTATTACTTTGAGCTACTTCTCAGTATTCCTTGCTTGAGCTTTTAATGGTCTTGAATTTTGTGTATGCAACTATGTATTTATGGATTTACATTATTTGTAAAGTGTTTGCACCTTCTATTCAGTAGAATAGCACTGTACTTTATGTCCTTTAGTAGCGAACCATGACTTATGAACGTCACCTGTGTGTGACACTGTGAACGTTGTAGAGCACACCCCTCGCTTGTAGCTCGTTTGTACATTGTTTATATGCCAAATACAAATGGAAATCGTTCCTATTTATGTACAAACGAGCTACAAGCGAGGGGTGTGCTCTACAACGTTCACAGTGTCACACACATGTGACGTTCATAAGTCATGGTTCTTTATTTAGTTTTTTCCTTTTTATTTTTTCTCTGCCAATTGATGATTGAATTGACCTTATTTGGAGTATGTAATCGCACTTGCATGGTTTGAATTATTCGTTTTTTTATTAGAGTTTGATGGTTTTATCATCCTTAAGTATTTTTATTTTGTGTATTTGTAAGGCAGTCATCAGGTCAAGCTTGAGATGTAGAAAGCTTACAGAGATGTGGAGGTGCATAAATTGCAAATATAGAGTGAGCATTGCTTTGTAATAAAAAGGTAAAGAATTTCGGGCCGAATTAGTTGAGAATGAGTTAAGAGCAGGTTTAGTATTACAGAAATCCATTAGTTGTGGTCTGGTGATTTTGGCTGTTACAGTATTACTGTAGTTTCTTTTTCCTGGTCTCATCGGTATGATAGTAACTCTTGAGGAAAATATTGCTCGGAGCAATTAATGTCAAGTTTATGGTAAGAAATTTAGTGAGAATCTTGTACAGTATATTAGAAGGTTAATTCTTGCAAATAAGAGGCCCTTCCTATGTGGGTTTGTTGCCTTTAGTTTAGTTGATGACGTGGGTTGGCTTTCATGGCCTTTGAGGGGGAGTGGAGTTTTGTCTCTTTTCAGAGTAAAGATTCTTTTTTTATTTTTAGTTTAATGGCAAATTTTTGCATATCACATTTAGATATTGAAATAATTTAGAATGAACATGAAATCTAACAATTTATTAGACAATTTTGAAAGGTAAGTTCAATATCTATTCTTTCGCTGCTGTATACCTATTCCTATATACAATTATACTTGCAATACAAATAGTAGTATTATCACAGTTCCTTCTATATTTGGCTTATGGTCGGGAAAGGTCGGACATTATAGTTTCTTTAAATCAAATTAAGAACATGAAATTACTGCATCTTTTATTTTAAACTATTATAGATCATTTAAGAAATATTGTATTAGATTATAATTACAATACTGTATACTAGAGTTGGAATAGAAATATGAAAAATTAGGGAATATACCGGATGGCATAAATTCTTGTGTGTTCATATAAATTACAAACCAAAAGGTGTTTTTTTATAGAACTCTAGTGATACTCTTGGTCTAAGGTAGCACATTAACTGTTGAATTGACACATCTACCCCAGACCAGAGGCAGTGAGAGGAAGGAGGAGAAATGTGGTGTCTAATTTCAAGGAAGATCTTTTAAAACCTTCAAGAACATGGAACTTAGGATGACTTTCTTTGGTAGATTTTGGTGCAGCCTTTGATTTGATTGACTGTAAGGCTATTTAGTTCCTTTTTGGAGATTACCATTAACAATGTACCTTTCTTAGCACATTGACCATAGTTCAGTTCTATGCACATTCCTTTGACCTTAGTAGTATTTCTATCTGCGTTTTACTTTTTTTTTCCATTAGATCTCTTTCCACATGGATGCACAACTATCTAACCTTACTTTGCTCCAATTTTCACCTCAGTTTAAGACAAATCAATTAAGTGGTTGTTATATGAGTTGGTAATCGGATTCACTGGTTTAAGTTACCTTACTTAGAAGAACTAAATGTGGATTTTGTCTGAGATATTCTATTTTATTGCTCAAATTTGTTGTTTCGGATAAGAGGAGGCCAATGAAGGGCAGTCAAAGGAAACGGAAGCCAGTAAATCTAGCAGAGGACTAGAATATTGCCAATGAGTATCAGGGTGGGGGTCGATTATATCGCTTGCCGGAACGTGGAATTTTCTTTGGTGGGTACAGAGTACTGTATAGTCTCCCTGGGTGTCAGTTGATCCTGGATAACAACCTCCACCACACTTCAGTTTTTGTCAAATCAGAACCCTGGAACTGGACACCTTTGTGAGCAAGATGTTGCAGAAACAAGTCATAGATAAGTGCAAGTTCCAGAAATTCCAGGGCAGACTATTCAGTGCTCCAAAGAAAGACTCCCCAGAGAGAAGAGTGATCCTTGACTAGTCTCGTTAACAAACACATCAGATGCAACCCCTACTGTTAGTTACTACACCAACGGCCTTGGACCTTTACTATAAATTTCAATGATGCCTATTGGCATGTCCCTATTGCCCACCGCTTTTGACCTTACCTAGGATTTTGGCTTGGAAGTGGGGTGTACAGGTTCAAGGCAATGTCTTTTTCCTCAACTGCACCCCAAGGGTGTTTGCCAAACTCATAAATATGGTTATCAAATTCTGTGGCTCCATGGAGTCAAGGTCATAGCTTGGCTGGGCGATTGGCTAGTCTGGGCAAAAACAGAAGAGTTTTGTCACAAATTTGCTACTCAGGTTTGAAGGTTATGCAGGAATTGGGTTTCCTGTCAAACTTTATGAAGTCAAGACTAGTATTCTAAACAGTCCAATCCTTTGGTTGGAGAATGGCAACTTGGAATGTACTTCGGGACCAGCTGCTGCTGTTTTGTCGGTGCAAGGGGATCCTCAGGTCTCAGGTTATGTCAAATGCGTTGGCCAAGTCAGTCATTTTGATCCCTCCCCTCTTTTCTGTGATCATTCATACAGACGCTTTCATGTCAGGATGGGGAGGTCATTCAAAAGAAAATTGAGTGTTCGGGAAATGTTCCCCTCTGTTTGCAACATTTCACATAAATATGTTGGAATTGATGGCAGTCTTTCTGACACCGAAGAGAAAAGACTAAACTCCTATGTGCTTGTTCACACTGGTCTTGAGATACAGATTCCTGAAGTTATAGTAACATAAAAATTTTACAATATTCACATGAATTAAGAAGATTTATTGTCATTTGACCATTTATTGTACTGTATAGAAGTTTTATTATACTTCATAAGATTTAAGTCTTCTTATATTATAAGGTATCTTCTTTTTGCTCATGTTTCCGTAGCTCATTCATACAAGCAAAAGGACTTAATTTTTTGTTCATTGGTCCTTCAGCTGCACCAATTTCCCATCCTTTTTTAGTATTCTTTAGTGCAGGTTTTGGTAGACAACTTAGGTCACAGCCTTTCTTAGTTTCATTTATTTTATATTTGAAACCTCTTGAACTTGCTCATGTTTCCGTAGCTCATTCATACAAGCAAAAGGGCTTAATTTTTTGTTCATTGGGCCTTCAGCTGCACCTATTTCCCATCCTTTTTTTTAGTATTCTTTAGTACAGGTTTTGGTAGACAATTTAGGTCACAGCCTTTCTTAGTTTCATTCATTTTATATTTGAAACCTCTTGAACTTCTAACGAGAGGTGATTCACTTACTTTTAGAAGTCCTTGGACCAATTGTAATAGCACAAATAAAGAGTAGCATAAAGTTAAAAACATTTTTTATCTGTAAACCTTTTGAGATTCTGGAGAGGGAGTAAGTGTTCCCTAAACTTTTATGGTTTATGGCGAATAACTTATTACTATTAAGGGCCTAGTAATATTATCGTTCTCGCTTGCTGTTGATTTATTTTTCTTGGTATAATGCCGGTAATGTTGCTATTTTAAGGTTAAATGCTTGTAATTTATTATACAGTAGTCTGTTAGAGAACAGTAAAAAAAAAAAAAAAAGCTTAATATGTCAATATGCAGTCATCAGAATCTCAGCTGTTTACAATTTGCGGTAATATAGGTAACATGAGAATCTTAAAATTCTAGTAAGGTTTGCAATGCGGATTTTTTTTTATGCATTCTTGTACACGAAAAATAAGTACAGCAAGAGTTTGTGCCATTAGGGAAGCTATTATTATGCAACTTCTGTGAAATTTAAAAAGTCACATTCTACTCAAATACAGTACATAGCATTATTGTACTGGTGGGATGTGAATCATCTTGAGATCTCTTTCTATGCATATACAAACCTTTTGTCCTTAAAAATAGGAAGTTTCATCAGCAGAGCTGGAACAGCAGTTGAAATCTTTAAACAAGGTAGTTAATGACAGGTGGTGAGTGCGGGGCTACCGTCAAAGACTTCACTTTTGTCTTTGAATGACTATGATCATACTGTTACACCCTATCCAAGACTAATCTTTTCCTCATACTGTACTTTGATGTGAATGGTCAATATCGGCCTTTTTTTTTTATAGGAAGGAAGCAGGATACGAGTGTAGGATGGGCACAGCATCAATTTGTGCTTAAACTGGCCATAGATCCACTTACTCTGTGATAAGGGCCTTGATTGTTCACAATTATTCCTTTTTACAGAGCGTAGAACGAGGCGGGTGTATTCTTTGTGGAGCTGAAAGGTTAAATCTTTCCAGTGTCATTCTTGGCAACGCCATAGAATCTGTTTAGCACTCTGCTCTCCACATTGAGTTCACCATTCACTAAAACTAATGGGCAGACATTGGTCTTGCGATTATGCTTCAGGAGCAGGGAGAAATCGAATCTACATCAGGGAGTTTTTTTTCAGGGTTAGAGGAGTGTGGTGTTCACTGTACTACATGTGCTGGAACCTCATCCTTGCAAACCACTGATGACGAGTGACCTGATGAAGGGTTTGCCCTCCTTAGGTTCTGTAAGTAGGCCCTCAGTGGTGTGTGTGTTTTAAGCTACTTTGTCCCCAATGTCCCTGGTGCCTATGACTCTTTTTGGTGACATCAGTGATACAGTGGAGATCCCTGTGCTAGCAGTGGACCCTAGTACAAGTGGCCCTAGTAGTGAACTCTGCATTGTATTCAAAGCCAAGGAAGTTAAGAGGTTGTAGGAAGACTATGGGGCCAGTAAACCTGTGTGTCATCTCAATCCCTGTCCCCTGTGATTACCTTCAGTGCCATTTCCTTTTGCCCATTTCCCTGTGTCTGGCCTTGTGCCTCAAGGCTCCATGGCTCCCTCCTCAGTACTTGTGACCCCACCACCAGTGTCTGTGTTCCAAGTGCAAGTAAGTATGCCTACTGTTGCCCTTGTGACAGTGTTCTCCAGTGTTGTCGTTCCTGTTGGAGAAATCTGTGCTGTTTCTCCCCGTGGGGAGCTTAATCATTGGTGGTCACTCAGACCTTGATTTTTCTGTTTGCTGAGGCCTTAGAGAAGGTTGATAAGAGGAAGAACAACTCTTATTTTTCCAGCTCTTCCTCCCCATCCTGTTCCTTTTCTTATTTTGACTCTTCTAATAATAACTAAAAGAATAACCACCCATCTACTCCTGTAGCCATGTGTGACATGGGCTTGACAAGCGGCAAAGCATGTGATATACTTTGAAAGCACAACAGGGTTATCGACCCCCTAAGTCTTTGGAGAAGTACAAGAGTTTTGTGCTGTCTGCTGAGAAGGCAGTGACCCATTTGGCACACTAGTCAGAGAACTAGTGGGCTAATTGGTTGTGAAGAAGGGTGCCGGTTGCTTTGATATCTCAAAAGTCAAAACAAATCCGTACTGAGGTATTGCTGATGCTCCAAACACATCATCAGTGCAAAGTGCAATCTCTCTCTTCTTCCAAGGAATCTTGGGCCTGTGGGCGGTGGAGAATTTCTTTGCAGGAATCCTTGATACATCAGCCTGTCTCTTTTAATGGCTCTAGCTCTTCGAAGATATCTGCGTGGGTGCGGCAATGCATATGGAATTTTGAGTAAGAAGGCTGCTGCATCCCTCTAGAACCTGATCAGGACTGCCTGTGACTTCTTCCACTTGAAGGGATTCAGTGCTTGCACAGCCCTTTTGAGGTTGTCAGCCTGGTCAGGTCAGCTTGGGAATTATAGGGAGTAGGGGGATGCCTGTGATGCCAGTAGCCATCTTGCAAAGCACAGGGCTGAGTTTTGGGTAGTGACTAACCTTTGTGATGGGCACTTACTGCTTCTTCTCAATTGACCCACTCTTGCAGACTGATAGTGTACATGAATGATCCTCCAACATCACCAAAATCCCCTCTTTGCTGGAAGAGTTGAAAGGGATGTTGGAGAAGAATATGATCAAGACTGGTCTCTGTGCTTATAAAGCGGCTGGATTCTGGTCTTCGACACCTCTCTCCTGAACTAGATTTTTAAACAAAGTTGAGGATTGAAACTATGATCTGTATTTATTTTCAGCATAGAAGGAGACTTTGCTTTCAATGGCTCTGAAGAATACCTAATTCCAAGTACTTGTACTCATTATTCATTCATGAATTCACTCCGGTGGCAGTTTAGGTCCTCTCGTAAGGAATACAGTATGTCTGTTGATTTATCTCGATAATTGGGTGATCTTGGCCTCCTCTGTAAGACAGTTGCTACTGGATGGAGATTAATTTCTCATCTTTTCTATGATCTGGAGATTGTGATAAATTGGGCACCTTCTTTGCACTCACCTAACGTTTAACTGAGCTCCACAAGGCATAGAAGCCTACATGGCTGAAAACTGTGAAGCGTGAAGTGGGAAATGATGAGTGGAGAAGTATTGAATTGAAAGCTCAAGATAGAGATGACTGGCGAAATCTAACCGAGGCCCTTTGTGTCAATAAGCGCATAGGAGGAGGATATGATGATGATGATAAAAACTTGAGTCCTTTAAAGTTGAAATTTCAAATCTCCACCACCCCTCTCATTCCTGAGCTGAATGTCAAAAGTGATGAGTCTTTGACAGGAGTGCTTACCACCTTGCACTAGTTACCTCTACGATATCAACAGCTGTTCTAGTTCCCTATTTTAAAGGATTTGGGTATGTATAGCTATGAAAATATCTTATACTTTTTAAAGGCAGCTTGTTGCTTTGCTTTTTTCTATATATTTAGGAATTTTTGAGTAAAGTCATGTTTACTCCCCTATTTGTATGTAATTGGTCCCATATGTCCTTGGGTATGCTGAAAATGCCATATAACAGTGAACCCTATAGACTTTAACCTACATTCTCTCTCTCTCTCTCTCTCTCTCTCTCTCTCTCTCTCTCTCTCTCTCTCTCTCTCTCTCTCTCTCTCTCTCTCTCTCTCTCTCTCTTTTTTTTTTTTTTTTTTTTTTTTTTTTTTTTTTTTTTTTTTGATAGAAAATATACCTGATGTCAGCTTCATATACAGTAAATAACCTTTCCCATATTTATCCGAATCACTGGAATTTTACATTCGTTCAAAGATGTCAATTTTATTAGAAGCATGTCTTCAATCAGAGAGAAGTTTTATTCAGGCACTTGACATTTTGACACAGCTTTTATACTACAGTACTCAACTGATTTTTGCACTGGTCTGGCACTGCTTTTCTGACCGCTTAAGCTGTAAAAGTGCACAACTTTTATATTATCCATGATTTCTAGAGCAATACATAAAAATTCTTGAAAATTTTATAGGGCCTTTCAATATTCATATAATTGTGTAAAATGCAATGTCAATTATACTGCATCCCAATTGCTTACACTTGTGTGTTTTTGTTGAATGATGCTCGTACAGGAGCGCTTGTTTATTTGTCTCCTATATCAAATATTGAAGTAAACTACTTTTTTAATGAAAAGCTGAATAAACCATAAAAGTATGGGATACAAGGACTATCATAGTCATAAACTCAATTAGGTTGATGGTTAGGGTCGATATCTGAGCCTTTGCTCTCTTTGAGAAATGCTATAGAGGTTGAAGCAGTCGGCTCAAAGCTAGAAGCCTAGGAAGAGGAAGGGGGTGAGATCACTTGCCTTCCTTTGACTTCATAGCACATTGCTTGACCTAGCTTGGCATCATATATTTTTCCCAAGCAGAGAATATACAGCATCACCATCCTTATTTTGTTCATTTCTCTTTTTTATGTACAAATTCATTATGTTCTTCATTAGATTAAAAACTTTCCAGTACCCTCGGGTGCATGCTAGGTGTATATGAAATTTATTCTAAATAAGTCTCTTCCTATAAGTGGCATTTAGTGTTTTTTTTTTACTGTCATCTTTGAGTTTAGACTCCAAAAGAATAAGCTACCATTCACTCCAATTTGCACATGTCTTTTATTCCCTTATGCACAACCATGGGAAATTACATATAGTATAGAAGCAGAAATGTAGTGTGACACTTCCCAGTTGATATGTGGGAGTGAACAGCCCAAAGGCATGAAGCAAATAGTCTTGTTGGCTTGTCTTCTGCCTTGAGCCATGAGGCAGACAACACAAGCCGTAGAATCACTTCACATAGCGAGCATCTTTTGATGAAATATACCTACAGGGTAGTTTATTTTGAATATTTTAAAGAAATGATTTGAATGTCAGAAGAATGGTATTTTGCTTCTAAGCTAATTTCACAATTCTATGCAAGGTGGACATGATTATTTTAAAGTGGATCTACAGTACTATATACCTTATGGCTATTAATAGAAAATAAAAGATATATATTTTATTACAAGTTGTTGGATTCTGAGATATTTAGTAACAGCATAAAGAAGGTTACATTAGGAATTCTAAAAATATAAATTCATTTTAATATACAGTATTAGCAACTATAAGCATGGTAAATCAGATCTGGAAAGTAAATGTTTTACTTAGAGTTTTTAATTTTCATAATTACTAAAATTTGAGCAGTGTCATTAGTAGCACTAAAGTAAATATACAGTAAGTTGTCTAGGCCTCTTGAGTTCGTTAATTGTCTAACTTGACCATTTATTGTAATTTAAGGTAGGGGAATTATATGAACCATAAAAAGAAATTAACAGACGGCTAGTTTTTGTGTGCACTGTGTTTTATGAAGTGGGAAGGCATGTTGGTTCTATTGTGGCTTCCTAATTCAGCTGTATTCACGAAATTGAATATTTATTGCCATGAATATTCTTCTTTAAATTAGCAAATTTTCGATTGGCGCTCTCGGATAATCATCCTCACGGTTCTTGAACCCAGTTTTGCCGTTTCTATTTTGATCAAGTTGGGTAGTTATTTTCTTGTAGGAATTTCATAGCCTGTTGCAGTTTTAGAGTAAAGCAATGTGATACTTTTAGATATCTGTTGTTTGAATAGAATAAAGCAATGTGATACATTTAGTTATATGTTGTTTGAAGACCTTTTCCATCAAAGTTGAAATATTTACCCCAAAGTATATTACAAAAAGAGGGAAGACTGCAATTATTGTGTGTGTGTGTGTGTGTGTTTTGGTTGATGGAAGCTTGGGATTTTTAAAAACTCAACTAATTCCTGAGTACATACCCTTCTTTTTAAATAAATCACAACTCTTGTAATAGTCCTTTTTTTCTCCCTTTTACCATAGAAATAAACATGTATCCTCATCATTAACTGTTGGTTATACTGATTAACTCCTTTTGTAGTTGATATTGCTTTTATCTTAGTTGGTAATGGAATGACTTTTGGGGCAACTAGTTTTCTTTCTATGTAGTGCAGCTTTTAATCTCTTATTTTGAGATTTTATATGAAGGCCATTTTTTCTGCCTATTGCTTAGAATGATCTTGCATATAAGTATTTAATTTTAATCATTTGTATTTTAGAAATTTAAGATGAAGAATTCAAATAATTTTTTCTTACTTTTCCCTTTGATCTTTATACCATAGTTTTCTAGACATTAGTACAGTAGAAGAGCCTTGGTTTTATTTTTTATTAGAAAGGTCCTGCATATTCATAGTTTCATCTTTTTTTTATTTTCAGTCCATTAATTTTTCTTGGTAATTTTTACCATTCTTTTCGAACGATGAAAGTATTATGAATATATAATGGCCTTTTAAGATAAATTGAGTGAGCAGTGGCACAGCGCATTGTGGAAATTGTGTTTTATTTCCTATCAGGAGCAATAAGTAACCCAGTTAGCTCTTGTCATGTCTTATTAAAAAATCCGGCTTTTAAAAGTGTGAAATTTTACTTGTTTTCGGAAGAAAACCTTTAGTGTAAAATCAAGTTTTGTAAAATTCTGACCTTCAACCTATTACTGTAAAGTTAGTGTTAGTAATCTTTAAAACTTGAAATTAGATTTATCAAAGAAAGTCTATGCTGCCCACAGAATGAGTACCCATTAAAGAATAGGATACAGTTTATTGTTTTCAATGTACAGTGTTCTATTACTACCTTACAATATAAGCTTATCATCAAATGCTTCCTCTCCTTGAAACTGATGAGGTTTGAGAGTAGTTCTGAAACTTCGATTTGTGTGAGATAAGAGTGAATATACTATAAAGCATATTGTTTTATCATTATTGAAAACTTTTTTATCAGGATCATGAGCATTTGACTGGACAATTTAGATAAATTAAAGATGACACGGTTTATTGGATTTGACAGTATAATCTAGTTATCGTATTTGAATTATGATTCTGCACTATGAAATTTGCATATCTTTCTTCCCTTAACAAATAGTGAAATTAGCATACAATATACTGTACTTCATTCAACAGGTAAGGATGCGTTTCAGACCCTTATATTAGTTTGATTTATATTAAAACATTATGTTTGTAATAGAAGCTCTAGAGGATTTGTAAATTGGTTATTGTTAAATTTACTGGCGGGATTTTGGTCCTTGTACATATGTATGCTGTTGTTTTATAAATATATTCCTCTTATAAAAGCTCTTTGGATGCATGTCCCTATGTATATTATGGCAATTGGTTTTGCTTAGCAGAAAATAATTGTAAAAATTAATGCTTTTGAATATAATACCTTTTATAATAAGCCTAGCTAGGCACTCCATTATTTTTGTGTGAAATATGGTTTCTCAACTCTACAAAAAAAAAAAAAAAGTTGTTCATTAACTTATAGTTCAGTAAAGTCAAGTCCCTGTTACCCGAACGCTTAGGTATTTTAAAAGTTTAGGTAATTGAAAATTTTTCATTACTAAGGATGGGAAAGACTAAAATATATCACGTTTGTTTCTTTTATTGTCATAAAAATACTCTTCATTACTCTTCATTTATGATTAATGTTGCATGTTGTATCTTGATAATTTACCTTTTGGGTTTATAGGATAATTAAATAATGTATAATCAACCAAATTGGATACTTAGAGTACATTTAACTTCATTGCGTAGGAAGGGAAATTATAACAAAGTCTCAAGAAACAATATTCACTTGAATGAATAAAACATTTTGTGAGTAAAATGGTAACTCTAAAAGAAAATATGAAAATAGATGTTGGTAGTATTTATATAATGATTAAAAATGCTGTGTTGTAAACGTAAACAACCCATTCTAGTTCTAAACTTACATCGGCTTGATGTATATCTTATCCAGAAGTTGTTAAATCACAGTTCCAGAAGTATAAGATACCATACCTACTATACTGATAGTTCAGAAACTATTCACTTAAGAATCAAACTTTGAATCAGTGCCCTATATGATAAGAGCTTATTATAATGGGATTCTAATACTGTATTCATAATAAGCTCTTAGAACAGTGGTTCCCAACCTTTTTTCAGTCATTTTCCCCCTGCACCCAGTTCAACCATCCAGATTTCCCCCTTCATGACCCGCCCAGCCCTCATGCCCCACCCAGCCCTCATGCCCCGCCCAGCCCTCATGCCCACTCGCCTGCCTCAGAAATGGGCATGATATTCCAATTCTCCCCTTGAATATCATGTCAGTGAGAAGTGATATGATCATATCACAATTGAATGGCTAACAACAAATTGCCGCACATACTATGTGGACATTTTCCGCTTGTTTTAGTTAGTAGGTAGTGTAATTATTTCCCCCCCCCCCTAGAAGTTTCAAATTTCCCCCAGGTTGGGAACCAGTCTTAGAATATAGGGCACTGATTTAAAGCTTGATTTTGCCATGCATAGTGTCTGGGCTATCAGTTGATACAGTATCTTGTACTGTATTTCTGGACCAGCAATTCAACAACCACAGAATGAAATTTACTTCAAGTCGATAATATGATCTTCAGAAACTAACTTGGTCCTTTTGTGTAATTAAGGAGAAAAAAAAATCAATAAAACAAATAACCCCTCACCCATAAATACTTGTTCACAAAGCTAGTCTGTCAATACTCTAAAGCTTCCAATATCCAGATTTTTAAGAATTATTATATTATTATTATTATTACTATCCAAGCTACAACCCTAATTGGAAAAGCAAGATGCTATAAGCCCAGGGGCTCCAATAGGGAAAAATAGCCCAGTGAGGAAAGGAAATAAGGAAATAAATAACTGAAGAGAACAAATTAACAATAAATCATTCTAAAAAAAGTAATGTCAAAAGAGATATGTCATATACTGTATAAACTATTAACGTCAAAAACAAATATATCATATATAAACTATAAAAACTCATGTCTGCCTGGTCAACAAAAAAGCATTTGCTCCAACTTTGAACTTTTGAAGTTCTACTGATTCAACAACCCGATTAGGAAGATCATTCCACAACTCGGTCTTGAAGTTTTATATAAAACCAATATTTATTTTTTGATGGTCGTTTTATTTTTAATGATAAATCTAAAAAAGAATACAGCACAAGGTACGTACGGAAGGTCTCCAACTTAGTGAACCTTATGAACACAATAATCTGAGAAACCAGTTGCAAGTAGAGATGGTTGTAAGCCTGCATTCCTACGGTTTTCAGCTGCAAAATCCAACAAATAAAGTCCAGTTTCATATGAAATAGATATCATGTTATTGCAAATATTGTTTTACTTACTGTTTCAAGTTCTATGATAGGTGGTTTTATTGTTTTATCGTATTATACAATAGAAACATACACAAACAACCGGCCATGCTTTCCGTAGTGTTTACTTTTTATTGTTGGTGGAATCGGCTAACTTGTAGGGAAGTTTAATATGGATATTATTGCAATTTGTGTTTAAATTACTGCTTGATATATTCACTAAGGGTTATTTTTTGGTTTCATTATCTTATTACTTTCTAAAAACGTACACAAATAAGCACCCGTATGCACTGCGTTAGTGTTTATTTATTTACACGACAGTAGAATCAGCTAACTTAATGTGTAGTATACTTTTGAATACTGTATAAATGTTTATGTTACTGTTGTTTCTTTTTAAATTACAGCTTGGTATATTTAATAAATAGTGTGTACAGAAGGATATTTTATCATGCTATTACACAATTGAAACATACACAAACAAGTGGCCATATGCACTGCGGTAGTGTTTATATTATTCTCGAGGATTGAAGCAGCTGTAGTTCGTTATCAAATTACTGCTTGGTCTATTCAGTAAATATATACAGTAAATGTATGTATAAGATTTAGGTCTACAATAGTTTATTTATAACAGTAAAAAATCATTATTTCATATTCTTTCTTTCATTTTTTCTTGCTTTTACACAATACTGGTATCATATATTTGTAATTTACTCCATATAAATGGAGATGCTTAATGTATGCTTGGAAATTCTCTCTCTCTCTCTCTCTCTCTCTCTCTCTCTCTCTCTCTCTCTCTCTCTCTCTCTCTCTCTCTCTCTCTCTCTCTCTCTCTCTCTCTCTCTCTCTCTCTCATATATATTATATATATATGTGTATATATATATATATATATATATATATATATATATATATATATATATATATATATTTATATATATATATATATATATATATATATATATATATATATATATATATATATATATATATATATTCAGTCAATGTGTTTGTATCTTTGGATGGTTAAAACTTGGGACCTTCTGTACTACTATATTTATTAAAGTTTGCTTTCATACAGTAGTTTTCCTTATAATTACTCAGTTCAGTTCTTTGAAATTCAGTATAAGACCACCACCTTACCTTGTATTACATGGACTTAGAAGAAAGTAGACAGATGGCGTGCTGGATAACAAAAACCTTTTAATTGGTTGCGTATCAGGTTTAATCCTTAAGAGATCATTTTTAATGTTTGAATAATTTCTTTTAACGCAAGTTCAGAATTATACTTGAGATATGATTATTGAAAATCGGATATATGGGACTTTACTCTAAAGAGTTTACTAAACCTTTGTTCATTTTCTTTTGCATTGAATTTTTTAAGGTTTTGTTGGAAACAGTAGTAAAGAAATTGAAATGGATACAATAAAACTCTTATTTAAGAAAAACTTGATGAAAATTTTCAACTGCAGACTTCTGAATATGCTGAAAGTTTTCAAACTTTGACTCTTATCTTCAGACTCATATCCTGTTAATATTATTATTTTCATGTATCTTAGTGCATCCAAAGAGTTTAGATGTTTATATTTTGTTTAATTTTGTGAAAGAACTCACTCTAACCTTTTGTTTAAATGATTTTAAAATAAGCTTGTATTGTTACTAAACTCTGTATTGTTATTAACATAAGAATATGGCAGTTGAACTCTGTGGCTTTGCTTACATAAGGTGCAAGGCTCCGAGGCAGGCTATTGTAAAGGCTTTTAGACCATGAGGTGGTAGGAAAAACAATAGAATATTGTTTCCAAATTTCAAGGTTAGGCATCTGTATTTGGTTAGATATGGTTAGCTAATAGGAGCATGAAGAAATTCATAGTTACGGTATCCTGTGGTGTAATGTTTTTGGTACATAGTTGTTAGGTGTTGGAGGTTGAAAGGAGGTACTGTAATGCCCTGTTTTGCAATGCTGCCGCCCTGCTCTTGGCTAACTCAGTTATTGTACAGTAACATTGGTCCTGTTGGTCCTCCTCTTCCTTCTCCTGCCTCCTCCATCCCTCCTGTGTGGGTCTACAACAACTGCAGACTGGAAGTGAGCCCAGCCGAACCTGCCCGTGTCCGAGCCTTCTCTGTTGGTTCTCGTGTGGGACTAAGGCTGGCAGGGAGCAGAACTGGTTATGTGGCCAGTGGCACAAGTGGTGTCACTTCGGCTTCTATCACAGAGTTTTCTCCTTCTATCAAGGAGAAAGGCAAACAAGTCAAAAGCAAGTCCACCAGGTAGGGTCTGTTTATTGACACATCATTGAATCACTATAACTACCACACCCTGTCCTTAGCAATTGGATTTAAGAATTGATTTTAAAGTTTTGTGTTTTTCATTGTAAGGTTATTTTATACTTCTGCATTTGTGGTTTGCCTTTTTTCTGCTCTGTGTATGCCAAGGGAATTTTGTTTCTTTAAATTTTGTGTCTTAGCAGGTAGCCTTTAGATTAAGCTTTCAGGAAATACCATTTGCTTACTAGCTGCACGATGTTTAAAGAATCTAGCACTATCATGACTGATGCCATTTCTTTCATCTAACAGTTTGTCTGAAGTTAAAATTATTAGTATGACAAGACAGTGCATACATACATACATAACTTGCATTTTCCCAATTTAAAATATTAACCTTGAAAGCTATGATTTTCATAAGAATTAATTTTGTTCAGTATTCAGGTTTTTAAAGATTCAAGTATTGATTATTTGTATAGAAAAAAATGTTATTGTTTTCAATATGTCAAGTATTTATTTTTTAACCTTTAAAAGTTACATATAAAGTACAGTACTGTATTTCAATTAATTTCAATTCATTGTTACAGAAAAGGGAACATTTACTTACCGAAAAGAATAAATTGCTTTGTTAATTTGAGATAGATGTTATTTTATTTAAAAAATTAATGCTTTCTAGGCTGACTCATTATAATAAGTATATCTTAATTTTGACATTTTTGTCAAATATAATATATTTCATTTCAATTAATTATTACAGAAAAGGGAACATTTACTTAATCGAAAAGAATAAATAGCTTTGTTAATTTGAGATAGATGTTATTTTATTTTAAAAATTAATGCTTTCTAGGCTGACTCATTATAATAAGTATATCTTAATTTTGACATTTTTGTCAAATATAATTATATGTGATAGATTGAATCTAATAGCAGTTGGCTAGCTTTCGTGTATTTTATCTATTGCATAACCAAATTTTTGTTAAACTTCTGAAAAAAAAAAAAATCATAAATATTGGAAGCTGAGCCCAAAAGAAAAGTCTGGTAAGTCATTGATTTTATAATGATAGCTTAATGTTTTTGAGTAAATAGTAAAAATATAGCATACAGTATACTATGTTGTAACATACTTTATTGTATGTATGTAGGAAAAACAATAGATTTGAAGGGGATTTACTTTTCTCACCAACTACCCAACCATGATAAAGTCTATATTAGCCCTTTTACCCCCAGGCTCTTTGGAAATTTCCAACCCTTAACCCCCAAGGGGTTATTTTTTTCCCAGCATATTTTGCAGAATATTTTCTTAAATTGCTCTAACAGCCTTAATTTTTGTCATAGAGAGGTCAGGTTGGTCTTATTCTCTTGGAAAATGCCTGAATTTTTTCAAAAAATTATCAAAAATATGAAAAAAATTTTTTATAGCATTTTTTTGCAAGGACGTACCGGTACGTCCATGGGGGTAAAGGGATGGGTTTTGTGAAACGTACCAGTACGTCCTTTTGGGGGTAAAAGGGTTAGTAGTCATCTGGAAAGAGTTTATATTTTTTATTTTAATACTTTTTATTGAATACAATACAGTATAGAGTATGGAAATATTACTAATACTGTACTGTAATGAACTGTACTACTCCCCTTTGCTCTATAAGAAAGGAAAATACTTGAAATTACTTTGTTGTTATTATTGTTACATGATTTTTACTCCTGTACAGTCAACTCATGTTATCTGTGATTAATTAGCTTATGGAAACTGCGACATATACCAAATTCACGTATAGAAAACAAGTTTTTTTTTTTCGATAATACAGTGGTACCTCTACATACGAATTTATTACGTTCCACAACCGACTTCGGGTGTAGAAAATGTTCGGTTGTCGAAACGAATTTTCCCATAAGAATACATTGAAATAGGATTAATCCGTGGTTGAGCCCAAAAACCTATGATAACTCCTAAATAAATTACTACACATAATTACACATGACAATAATGCACACTAAATTAGATAATAGACATGTAAAAAAGAATAATTATAAAGAAAAAATAATTAAGAAACGTGTTTTTAGCGTCACTTTACCTTAGAAAGTCCAGAGCAGGTGTCTGTCTTGCTACGCAGAGAGGAGACGGACGGGCGGCGGGGAGGTAGAGAGGCTGACTACGTACACTACCGTAACTTATTCTAACTTACACTAAACCTAACTTAGCTTATTTATTTTTTTTTATTTTTATATTTTATATTTATTTTTACATTTTCTTTTTTTTCTTTTTGATGATTAATTTTAATCAATTTCTCACTCTTTCTGTTTCAAGATTGTCGAGATCGTCGACATGTTTCGGCCATATTCTTTTGCAAGTTCACTCACGCAGATGCCACGCTCATGCTTTTCAATAATTCCTTGCTTTACTTCTAGAGAAAGCATTTCCTTCTTCCTTTTCTCACCACTACCACTACCACTACCACTTGCGAAACTAAGCCTTTTAGGACCCATGATTTACGTAAAATACTGTAAAGGGATGAACGTAAAAAATCACGATTCAAACACACTTAATAGCAGAACGCACAGGGCACAACCACACGAAGCCGACGAGAACAGAGGAAGGACCCAAGCCACGCTAATTGAGGGTCCCTCTGAGGTCGAAGTGCTGCCTTCTATCGGCGGAAATAAAAAATACATCCGGCGCTATGAATACCATCTACGTGTACGGGTATTGTTTACTTCGGGTGTTGAAAAAAAATTCGGGTGTAAAGTAGGAACGTGTTCGAATTGTACTTTGCGTGTCGAAAAATTCGGATACAACCAGTACGACGAAAATTGCTTACTTCGTGTGTCAAAATAAAATTCGGGTGTAGAATCGAAAAATTGCTCGAATTTTACTTCGGATGTTGGAAAATTCGGATGTAGATACGTTCGTAAGTAGAGGTTCCACTGTACATGATAAGTCTGTCAAATGTGGACCCTAAGTATCCAACTTTTTTCTTATTTTAACCAAATTAACTGTATTTTACCGGAAACAAATTACTGAATTAACTATGCATTATTACATTTGATAGCCCTGAGTTTAAGAATGAAATTAACATCATTGCATTGCTAATGTTGGTGAGCAATTCCTTAGGTGCAATACAGTACATGGATATAGCAGAAGAAATCAAAATCTTTGTTTCCTTAATTAATTAAATACAGCGCAAAAATTTTATACTGCATAAATCCAGTTTTAATCATAGCTTAAAACACAACCTTGTCACATTGTAAAAATCATGAATTTTTTATATAGTTAATTGTGCTTTATTGAAGCTTTGTTGTAGTTTTGTTTTCAATATCTAGTGTGTTTTAACTATCAAGTATTACTGACTTCCTTTTATTTTTTACCTTTTGGGTGTGATCAGCTGATCTCAAGCTGCCACTCTCGAGAATATGCGCAGATACGAATAACAAAGATTATCGTTTATATAATTTCTAAACTTATTCAAACATCTTGATAATTCATTCTCTCTCTCTCTCTCTCTCTCTCTCTCTCTCTCTCTCTCTCTCTCTCTCTCTCTCTCTCTCTCTCTCTCTCTCTCTCTCTCTCTCTCTCGTCATATAATATGTTTCCTTAAAACGTTTCAATTAATAACTGCAAAATAAATTAATACTTTGCTTAAAACTATGTTCGGTAGTAGGAGGGGCTTAAAAACACGACACGTCAGCATATCTCTAGTTTTAGCGGACAACATAATGTATACTGTATGTACTGCAAGAAGCCTAAAATAATCCTGATTTTCAATATTAACTGAGCTTCATTTGATAATTTTTTTACGTTTATATTATCAGTTGGTGTATTTTAACATCATCATTTACCTATTGGTTTTATTTTAGTTTTGTAATTGACTGATCTTAAGGTGTCAGTGGTATTGAGAATATGCTCTCATATGAGTCTTTTAGTCTAGAAACATGACAAGCGCCATTTTTAAAAAAGTGTCAGAAATCGCGATTGAAAATTGCCAATTTTCAATTGCGAATTACTCGGTAAATATAATAGCTAGGAGTTTCATATTTGTTATAGATAGTAGCAAATTATATGCAGAACACAGTTAACCTAAAATTTTTCAATACGATGAACAGTTTTTTGGGGTTGAAAATTGGCAATTTTCAATCGCGATTTCTGACATTTTTTAAAAATGGCGCTTGGCATGTTTCTCGACTGAAAGACTCATATAATTAACAGTATCTTTTCCATATAGTTTCCTAGCATATAGTATTATTTGCAAATTTCTAACTCCTTTAAGTTTCACATTATGACTCGTGTTCTTTGGTGATTTTTAATACGGTTATGTACAGTATTATTTGTTGATTTCTAATGATAGTTTTCATGGTTTGACTTGCAAAATTTAACATTACACTGTATTTGGCAATTTTTAAATGTAAATTTCCCATTTTCACTTCGTCTTTGGCAATTTTTTGATATTGTACATTATTAGTAGCCGATTTCCATTGCAAAATTTCATGCTGTAATTGGCAATTTCTACTTCTTTGATAATCCTTTTGGACTCATGGTGGTTGGTGATTTTTGTGGTCAAGAATTTTGGTGTCAGATTTAGCTTTTTTGCCTAATAAGAAATTCATTGATACCCAATGCGGATAACAAAAGTTGACTGTATCATACATGTTTAACTTATGTGGTATAAGCTTGTATTTATCATTTTTATGAACCTCCCCTCATGTTCATAATACTTTCCTCAAAGCCCGGTTTTATATTAACCCTTTTACCCCCAAAGGACGTACTGGTACGTTTCACAAAAGCCATCCCTTTACCCCCATGGACGTACCGGTACGTCCTTGCAAAAAAATGCTATAAAAAATTGTTTTTCAAATTTTTTGATAATTTTTTGAGAAAATTCAGGCATTTTCCAAGAGAATGAGACCAACCTGACCTCTCTATGACAAAAATTAAGGCTGTTAGAGCAATTTAAAAAAATATATACTGCAAAATGTGCTGGGAAAAAAATAACCCCTTGGGGGTTAAGTGTTGGAAATTTCCAAATAGCCTGGGGGTAAAAGGATTAACATATACCCTGAATCTCAAAATTTCCCATATATTTTCCTTCAGTAGGCTTAGCCCTTTACTACTGTACGGTATTTAGATCATCTGGTGGTTAATGGCAGTAATGTCGACTTAGGTACAACACAGCCTCTTTGTATGTTCAGTCTTATTGTCATTCTTGCATTTTATTGATGATTACCCCCTTTAGATTGGGTGATATTTAGGATTTATGTTATTTATGTAAATAAGAGAAGTAGTCTTATGGATTTTTTAGTAATTCCTGTGAAAGTTGTTAGTGGGAGTAATTTGTCTGAGATCAGAATCCACATTATCTGTGTCTGGTTTTGGATGGCACCTAGCCGTGTGTTTCCCTCCCCCATGTACGGTGCACATACCTGTGGTCACGGTCCTGCGCCTTGGCAGAGTTTGGGCCCAGAAGATCTTACTCCTTGTGCCTCCGGGTGCGGGCCCACAGCTATTACCCCTCCCTGATCAGTAGAGGATAGGGGTGACCTTGGCTGTGCCATCAAGGAGAACCTCATTTATTGAGCGGTATTTCGGTTCTCATAAAGGGACCAGGCCATCCCTGTAGCTGCCCTGGTCAGATCTGATTAGTTTGGTTATGGATTGAATTGACGATCAGATCTGTGAATCTCTGAACTTTTTCTCACATCTAATCAGTCACAACCTTGTTTCCCTCCACTCTTGAGGCAGAGAAGGTTCTATGCAAGCTGGTTACATTAGCACCTGTTGGTGTGCACTCTTACATAGGGACTCCTTGGAGAGACTCAAGGCAGAGGGCATTCTTGGCCTCTTGAGTTAAGAGGCCATGATCCATTGGGCTTGGACTCCTGACTTGACCAGTGGTTAGGTGCAGTGATGTACTGTACTTATCAACCCTAAAGATTCTTGAGCAGCACAAGTCTTATGCTATACAGTGGGAAGGCAGTGACCTTCCTGGAATTAATCGGCAACTATTAGACCAACTGGGTTTTGAGGAGGAAAAATGCCCAGAGGTAGCTCTGTTGCTTTGGAACTTGTAGGTGCGAATGGCCACGTCTCTCCTTCTGAGGCGTCACTTGTAGGCATTGGTGGAGATGTGGATGATTGCTTCACAGCGCTCCCTGATCCAGCTCGCAGTTTTCTTCAGGTGCCTTGTCCCTTAGGAGTGGAGCTGCAGCCAACCATCGGGATCGGCCATGCCTGCAAGATCAGGTGTAAGGAAAGCCTCCAGGGCTTGTCCTAGACTCCAATCAGGACCGCCCGCAGCTTTTTCCAAGAAGGAGCCTGTGTATGCACAGCCCTTTTAAGCCATCCAACCTAGTCCTTCCAGACACGGAAATTGTGGAAGAAAGGATGGAGAGGAAAATGTTTCCAGTGTTCTCCCTCTGCTGCTACCTTTAGTAAGGAGTTGCTTGTCGGGCCATTGAGCAACCTGGCAGAGGCTATGGCTGGCCCTTGGGTATAAAGTATTCTTTGCACTGGTTGCTTGCTACCCTTTCAGACCAATTCCGTTATCTCATTTATCGATGAGTTCTTGTCTGTTCCTCAAATGTTGCCGAGGTTTTCACACTGTGGACGGAGGTAGGAGGGATGTTAGAGAAGAATGTGCTCGAATTTGTTCGAGACCTCCGCACTTATACAGTTGACTCTTCCTGGAGGAGAAACCAACTGATGGTGGAGGCTGGTCATCGACCTTTCGTCGCTGAATGAGATTGGGTCAAATAAAGTAAGGAGGGAAACAGTATAGTCTTTGCTGAGTCCCATTGGAAATGAAGTCTTCATACTTTCAAGCACCCATGCATCAGTCCTTTCAAAATACCTCCACTTCTTCCTCTATAGTACTTTGTGCTTCCTAGTGTATATTTCTCCTCGAGTTTTCACCTTGTTTTGTAACTTGGGCCCACTCACTAGTGATTTGTGGGTTGATGTATCTCAATGGGTGTCTGTTCTACAAGATTGAGTTTGACCTCTCGCTTTTGTCAACATTTTGGGATTTGTGATAAATTGTTTAAAAATTGAATTTCTTATTCAAGGAGAGGTTGAAGTACTTGGACATGCTAATAGACACAGCAGCAGCGAGAATCTTACTGTCAAACGATCATATCAGTAAGCTCAAGGAGATAGCTCATCCATTTCTGAAATACCAGTCCGGTGCTGGTAGTGTCTTCTCGGCCACTTTCCCTTGCTGAAGAAGCTCGTTCTTCACGGGTGCATCCATCATAGATGTTAGTGGGTATGTGAAGAATCACTTGTCAGCCTCTATGGATCTCCTATCCCTTCCTGTTCTAGTGAGTTAAGAGACTTGGGACAATCTTACCTGTTGGCTAAATAAGGAAACTCACCAGGTGAGTCTCACTCAACTCCCTGCCTTCAACCATGCAATTGTTCTTAGATGTGCCGAAAAATGGCCCAGGCGCAAATCTGAACGATTTGGTCAACTCAGTGCTGTGGTCAGAAGAAGTATCTACTGTACTCATCATTCTAGTGCTGCAGGCATTCCAAGAATAATTGGGGAGGTACTTGGTAGTATTGTTGTGACAACACCACCATAATGGCATATGTCAAGCAAGGAGCAACGATCCCGGCCCCATTCTTCTAACTGATGAAGTGTGTGTACATCGGGGTGGCATTCCACGCTGTAAGTTTTTCAGCTGGGTACATTCCGGGTAAGAGGAATGTACTAGCAGACACACTCGGTCGATGGGCAGGGTGTAAGGTCAAGGTGTTCCCTACATCCTTGCATAGCAGAGAGTCTTTTGGTTCTTTAGGGTTCTCCGGGAAAGTCCTATTCACCAAATGACTAAACAGGAACCTCCCTGTGTTTACTTCCCCGCTGTTTAACCTGGTTTGTCCCCTAATCAACTGAGAGTTGATTTTGCCGGTGACTCAGGATGACCTTGGTAGCTCCCAGATGGCCACGTGCCAAGTGGGGTCCTGATCTGTTGGCTCTAGTCGAGTTCCCAAGGGAACTCCTTTTGGCCCTCATTTCTCTGTCAGCCACACCTACCGAGGTTCCTCCAATCTGTGAAGTCTGGAACTTCACAAGTTGAGGTCTTCCAGGATCTTCTCTGAGGGAGGATTTTTCTTGAGGCACTGCAGATGTGTGAATATCTACAAAGGTCCTCTGCAGGTTTGGGCTATTCCTCTGCGATTGGTGTTGTAGGAGAGGTTATTCTCCATTCGGACAATGTCTAGTGTAGGTTATGTATTTTTAGTCTTCCTTTGCTGAGAGAAGCTCCTCTCAGATACTGCTGTCAAAGCTACCATTCAGCCTTGGGTATGGTCTTTTGATTTAAGGGAAAGACCTCTTTTCCTCCTGGGTGTTGTCTATGCTTGTGAGAAGCTTTAAGCAGTCTCTGCACCCTGGGACCTCACGTCCCTCGGGGTGGGACATGACCTCTGGTCTCAAGGCTCTTACGCGTACTTGTTTGAGCCTCTAATACTTTAGTTGCTGTTTTAGTATTGTAAAAGTCATTAGGTGAGTTGTAGGGTTTCTCTGCTTAGCCTCCCATGCTGAGAGGTGAAGGAGCTCCAGTTATATGCTATTTTGTGTGGCCAAAACTCAGACCCTGCTAGGGAACTGCCCCAGCCTCCACTGCTTCTCCATCCCCTCCCTAAGCAAGCTTTGGGTGGTATTGAGAGGAGATGATTTTGTGTCCCATAAGGGTTCTGTGGTGCAATCTGCAGAAAACCTATTTCAGAGCTTAAGTGCTGGCGACTCTTCTTTAGCCCTGGCAGGACCAAGAAAGGAGAGTCTAAGGAACACGATCTCTTCCTAACTTTGTGAAACTATCCACATTACTTGTGCCTCCACCTATGGGAGGGTCAAGGTATCAGATGGGACTGGAGCTTACGGAGTCAGATGATAGGCCCCCCCCCTTCCTTCAAGAGGAATCTTGTAGTTGGCCAGGTGTTGAAGACTGGAATGTGTATATACCAGACCACCATAACAACCCTTAATCTACAGGCATACGCCCATAAGTTCTTTGTTGCCTTTGTGCTTGGTCATGCGGTGGCTCCTCCATTATTATTATTATTATTATTACTATCCAAGCTACAACCCTAGTTGGAAAAGCAAGATGCTATAAGCCCAGGGGCTCTAACAGGGAAAAATAGCCCAGTGAGGAAAGGAAATAAGGAAATAAATAAATGAAGAGAACAAATTAACAATAAATCATTCTAAAAACAGTAACACCGTCAAAACAGACATGTCATATATAAACTATTAACAACATCAAAAACAAATATGTCATAAATAAACTATAAAAGACTCATGTCCGCCTGTCATCTAGGGCAGTAAGCATCTGGTCTTTGGTAATATATAGATGTAAGTTTGGAATGAAGGTAGAATGATTGGCTCTTCGTTATTTTTGCCCATCTCTTGGAGGCAAAGCAGTTGAAGCATTATTCCCTAGATCTGATTTGACACTGGTCAATTACACTTCTGAGCTCCATTCTTTAGAATCTAGAGAAGTGTCTCTCTTCATCCTTACTAGATGAAGGTTAGGATTGTGGAATATACTGTATACCAATTTGTCGATCTTCATACACCAGGTATATTCTGAACTGCTATCCTCTTCAGGGGAAAGGATCCCTTCTTTGACCATGTACCAATCTTCTTGGGCAGGCCAGACCCATCAGCCTAATTATCTCTATGACACATAGATATGTGGTTGCTGGAGTCATTTCCTTTTATTCCATACAGGACCAGGTAGATTGACATTTCCAGAAAAGAAAAAGAATCAAGCCGTTCAGTTCTAAGGGGAACTTTGAACCCACTAATCAGTTTCATTATTTAAAGGATGAGAGGTTTGTATACATGTGGGAACAAAAATTTTTAAAATAATTTGTATTTTCTTAGCTATATGTAAGGGATTCAGCATTATGAAGCTTCATCTGTGGTGGATAACGGGGGAGGTTGGGCTGTGGCACCCCTAGCAGTACCAGCCGAACTCGGTTGAGTCCCTTGTCAGGCTGGGAGGAACGTAGAGAGGAGAGATCCACTTTTCTGTTTCATTTGTTTGATGTTGGCTACCCCCCAAAATTTGGGGGAAGTGCCTTGGTTTATGTATGTATGTATGTATCTTGAGTCTTTCAATTTAAGGTCAGCATCCCACCTCAACCACCTCTCTCAGTCTTGATCTGAAAAATCAAAGTGAAGAGTTTCCAACCTGGGGGTTGGGGCTCCTCGCCTGCATTCACCTGTCATTAAATATCTTGTTAAATATTTCAGCGACCATTACAGCTCACACTGAAAACATATTCCTATTTAAAGGAGTCAGGTTTGTCTAGCTAGGAAAAATATAAATTACTTTTCAAGTTTTTGATTTCAGGGTAAAATTCTGATAGACTAGGCTAGTTAATTACAGGGAAGAGGAGGATGATAATGTTCATAGTTATTAACAACATTTGGGTGTTAGCAATGAGCATAATAAAATTTTCACCTTTGGAATCGGTTGGTATATTTAAAAAGACCAGCGAGTCTTCAAGCAAAGGCAGGGATTCTAACCTAACCAACCCTGTTTTAAACCCAAGGTTAGCGGCAAGTTTTGCCAAGCAGTTCTCCTGCACCATTCAGTAAGAGTTCTGATGGTGCATAGTGAGGTTTTCCTAATTTAATAGGTACGGGAAAGCCTGAATCCTGAGCCGTGAGTGCCGTCTATGGTCAAAGAGGACTATTGAATCCCCCTTTCCTTCAATCCTCTCCTGGTCAAGGAACCAATACCTCTGCCAATTACAGTATCTAAACGATCCAGAAAAGGCTCATATTTTGAAAATAAGAGGTGCAAGACTGAGGATTCTATATATGGGAATGATGATGATAACCATTTCTTTTCTGTTTTATTGCCATTAGAAAAGTTTCTGCCTTTTCTTCTTTTGTTGGAAAAGTTGGGGAGGATCAAGTTGTTACCAGTTCGGATGTGGGTGAAACTGCTAGGGAAAATGGGTACTTTAGAGAAGTACATTCTGTTGGGTCACTTGAAGATGAGAGGTTTTCAATATCATCTCAATTTCAATTGGGGATCCGATCTAGACAAATTGTAGTCCAGTTATGCATAATTAACTTCAACTACTAAATGTGTGGGATCTATATTGGTAAGAGTCCCTAGATATCGCTTTTTTCTCTTTTCACAAATGCTTCAAAGGAAAGAAGTTTAGATTATCTTCATCTATGAGGGAAGTTTTCGAGGACAATCAACTCACGTATCAGTTGCCTGAAGCTTAGAGCAATGTTTAAGGGACCTTAGGCTTAGGAATTGCTGGTAATGGGATATGTTATATCTGTGTACTACATTTACTGTATATTACATAACAATATTGGCTTATATTCAGAACAAAATAACAAGGTCATAGTCCCCATCTCTGATAGCAGATTATTATTATTATTACTAATCAAGCTACAACGCTAGTTGGAAAAGCATGATGCTCTAAGTCCAAGGGTGCCAACAGGGAAAAATAGCCCAGTGAGGAAAGGAAACAATAAAATAAATAAAAGAGGTAATAACAATCAAAATAGAATATTTTTTTAAGATCAATAACATCATTAAATTAGATATATCATATACAGTATAAACTATAAAACCTTCATAAAAACAAGAAGAGAAACAAGGTAGAATAGCATTCCCAAGTGTACCTTCATGCAAGAGAACTCTGTACCAAGACAGTGGAAGACCATCTTACAAAGGCTATGGTACTACCCAAGACTAGAGAACAATGGTTTGATTTTGAAGTGTCCGAGAAGAGCTGCTTACCAAAGCTAAAGTCTTTCTTCTACCCTTACCAAGAAGAAAGTAGCCACTGAACAGTTACATTGCAGAAGTTAACCCCTTGAGCAAAGAAGAATTGTTTGGTAATTTCAATGTTGTCAGGTGTTTGAGGACAGAGGAAAATGTGAAAAGAAGAGGCCAGACTTTTCAGTGTATGTGTGGGCTAAGAAAAATTAGCTGTAACCAGAGAAGGGATCCAATGTAGTACTGTCTGACCAGTTAAAAGTATCCAATAAATCTCTAACAGTAGTGTCTCAACGAATGGCTGGTACCCTGGCCATTAACTTAGCCGTTCGTTTTAAAGGAAAATTATTTTTTCATGCAGATTTCTTTGAAATGAATGATCTCTTAACCCTTTTACCCCCAAAGGACGTACTGGTACGTTTCACAAAAGCCATCCCTTTACCCCCATGGACGTACCGGTACGTCCTTGCAAAAACATGCTATAAAATTTTTTTTTCATATTTTTGATAATTTTTTTTAGAAAATTCAGGCATTTTCCAAGAGAATGAGACCAACCTGACCTCTCTATGACAAAAATTAAGGCTGTTAGAGCAATTTAAAAAAAATATACTGCAAAATGTGCTGGGAAAAAAATAACCCTTGGGGGTTAAGGGTTGGAAATTTCCAAATACCCCGGGGGTAAAAGGGTTCTGTAAGTGTAAATTACGAATTTTTGGGAAGTCCTTCTTTCAACAGAAAGGTGGATTCCCTGTTACAGGGTTGGTCGAGTCTGGATCTGTAGGCGTTTCCTTTTTTCCAAGGTTCAAGCTATGTAAAGTTCAGAGTTTCTGCAAACACTGTGAGAACTCTAGTGGCTCTTATTTACCTGCAAAGAGAGTTGTTTATAGATTTGTGGCCTTTGTTATTGGAGTGTTGTAGGAGGTTGCCATATAAGACCAATCTTCCCAGACAACCGATTTCGAAGTTAGTACATCCAAACCTATGCATGCTACATCTAACCACAGTAACTATTCTGTCTGTTCGTAGAGAAAAGGGTTTTCAGTCGTCTACATTTAAAATTTTAGGTTTACTTTGATTGGAAAAAATAATTTTCCTTTTAAACGATCCGCTAAGTTAATGGCCAGGGTACCAGCCATCCGTTGAGATACTACTGCTAGAGTGTTATTGGATACTTTTAACTGATCAGACAGTACTACATTGGATTCCTCTCTCTGGTTACAGCTAATTTTTCTTAGCCCACACATACACTGAAAAGTCTGGGAGGAACGTAGAGAGTAGAGGTCCCCTTTTTGTTTTTGTTTCTTTGTTGATGTCGGCTACCCCCCAAAATTGGGGGAAGTGCCTTGGTATATGTATGTATGTACTTTGATTGGTGCAAATCACTGAATGTTTCAGTGACTAGAATGAGATTGGATGATATTGTCAAGTTTCTGTATTTTCTATTTGTGAAAGGAAACTGTCCATTTCATCTATTAAGGGCTGTAGATCCATGTTGAATAACATACTCAAGCATCTAGGCTTGGAGTAATATAGCAGATGTATTTTGATCCTTTAATATTGACAAATCTTCTTGTGTTACAACAATTTATTGGAATCCAGATGTGCTATTCCATTTTTCAGATGGTTCTCATTTTGAACCTTAAAAAATCTTTCTGTTGAAGATTTCATGGCTAGGACTTCTGTTAGCTTTAGAACACAATGCTGTAAGTAATGAGTTACAAAACCTTTATTATATAACGTAGGTTTTGGATTTCATCTCTTCTACCTACTTTTTGAGCTCAGTTGTTCATAGTCCCTCTTTGGAAATTTGCCATGCGAGAGGTGTTAGTGTTATTTGAATAAGAGTACATATATAAGGGGAAACTTACTTTGTTTTTTGTAGTTAGGATTTTGAAGCTTCCTCTTTTTTCAAAAATTATCTTGCCATCTTTTGTTTAAAGATTATTCATTTAGTCAAAGGATCTCGTAGAGAATTGGATCCAAGTTAGGTGAAACACTTGAAGTTTACGTACTGTGTTGTATAAAATTTATAGTATGACAGTTTGACTGTATTTGGTTCACAGTCTGGAGGCCTTATTTATAAAGCACCTTATTTTGTGACTATTAATTGCCATTATACTAGGCCAATAGGTGACTCAATTACTCAATAAGTTTTAGTAGATTAAGATTCCATACATACATACATATACCAAAGGCACTTCCCCCAATTTTGGGGGGTAGCCGACATCAACAAATGAAACAAAACAAAAAGGGGACCTCTACTCTCTACGTTCCTCCAGCCTAACCAGGGACTCAACCGAGTTCAGCTGGTACTGCTAGGGTGCCACAGCCCAACCTCCCACATTATCCACCACAGATGAAGCTTCATAAGGCTGAATCCCCTACTGCTGCTACCTCCGCGGTCATCTAAGGCATCGGAGGAAGCAGCAGGGCCTACCGGAACTGCGTCACAATCGCTCGCCATTCATTCCTATTTCTAGCACGCTCTCTTGCCTCTCTCACATCTATCCTCCTATCACCCAGAGCTTTCTTCACACCATCCATCCACCCAAACCTTGGCCTTCCTCTTGTACTTCTCCCATCAACTCTTGCATTCATCACCTTCTTTAGCAGACAGCCATTTTCCATTCTCTCAACATGGCCAAACCACCTCAACACATTCATATCCACTCTAGCCGCTAACTCATTTTTTACACCCGTTCTCTCCCTCACCACTTTTAGGATTAAGATTACATTTCTTATTATTTTCCATAGTGACCCAACTCCATCAAAGTGTGGGAATCAGCATTATGAACATCAAAGGAGTTTCATGAAAATAAAAGGAATGTAATATGTATTATTTCCACTTATACCCACCTGATCTTCATGTCTATACCCTACCCCTTCCTCTCGACTGACTTGTGATGTCAAGAAGTTGCGAATTTAGCTTCAACTTTGAGACTGAAAATGCAAATGGGTTGTGGCATACCTAAGCCGAGGTTATTGCAATTAAACAACAGAATATCTCCTTACTGTACTAGAGGCCTCAGTCTATTAAATGGAAAGAAGGGAAATTTTTAGTTTTAGGTTGTACGTTGATATAAAACCAGGGTTTGAGAGATGAGTATTATGAGCATCAAGTGAGTATAAAATTACCCTAATAGATTTTATTACTAAAGCTTGGTTTATTATTGGTGGTATATAAAATGTAATACAAGGAGAAATTTTATAGATTTAACCCTTTTACCCCCAGGCTCTTTGGAAATTTCCAACCCTTAACCCCTGGGGGGTTATTTTTTTCCCAGCACATTTTGCAGTATATTTTTTTTAAATTGCTCTAACAGCCTTAATTTTTGTCATAGAAAGGTCAGGTTGGTCTCATTCTCTTGGAAAATGCCTGAATTTTTTCAAAAAATTATCAAAAATATGGAAAAAAAAATTTTTATAGCATTTTTTTGCAAGGACGTACCGGTACGTCCATGGGGGTAAAGGGATGGGTTTTGTGAAATGTACCAGTACGTCCTTTGGGTGTAAAAGGGTTAAGATAAAATCTAAAATTTGTCATGTAAAGCTAGGTACATCAAAAGGAAATATTGTAAAGTGAAAGTGGATGGATAAAGTATTACTGTACATTGTATTATAGATGATAAAACTTTCATTGCACTGTATCTAGATGCTTGTGAAGTTTTTATGGCTTTTGCAGTAATATTTTATTTAGAAATATTTTGTTTTATCTAGAAAAGCCAAGTAAACTTTGATCTGATTTGTTGAATATTTCTGAATATTTTACAAGTTCTATTACAAATACGGTTAATCATTAGAGACATGAATGAAATTAAAATGTATATCGGGTTAGAGATATGGAAATTATGACCACAATTTTGATACAGCATCACAAAAAACAGTATCTTAACCAGCATACATACCACTCTTCATTTATTAATATTATTACTGATGATATAAAACTTTTCGGAATACAGCAGAAAAGTCTCCAAGTTCAGAAATTATTAGACAGAGAAGGGGAGGGGAGGGGAAAAGGAAATTCTGTTTAAAATAGGATAGTGAGAGCTGCTGAATATTAATAATACAGATATTCACTTATGTAAACTGGCTTTTAACCCTTTTACCCCCAAAGGACGTACTGGTACGTTTCACAAAAGCCATCCCTTTACACCCATGGACGTACCGATACGTCCTCGCAAAAAAATGCTATAAAAATTTTTTATTTCATATTTTTGATAATTTTTTGAGAAAATTCAGGCATTTTCCAAGAGAATGAGACCAACCTGACCTCTCTATGACAAAAATTAAGGCTGTTAGAGCAATTTAAAAAAAATATACTGCAAAATGTGCTGGGAAAAAAATAACCCCCTGGGGGTTAAGGGTTGGAAATTTCCAAATAGCCTGGGGGTAAAAGGGTTAATAATACAGATATTCACTTATATAAACTGGCTTTTAAATATTATGTTGATTGAGTTTAGTAAAATACTATAAATTATCATTTTGATATTTTAAAGGAGATACAGTATAGTACTGTACTGAATTACTGTGTACTGTCTGGGGAAAGTACTTCATTGTTGGCTAGGAAATGATTTTAAGATACTCTAAGGATGAACGATACTGGTTTTTGTTGGTAGGCTACTTGTCATATATTTATTTTGAAATATCTGAAAAGCCCCATATCTACAGTTTATGAAGACTGAAAAGGTATATTAGAGTTTAAATAGTAGGAATCATGATTGTTTTTCGTATCACTATACAGTAATTAGTGTTGAAAATTTAACAAAAATCACATTTTAATCCTACTTCAAAAAGATATTTTCATAGCTTATAAATGATTATTCTTCATCATGAGTTACAGTATATTTACTTGTAGCATTTATAGTGGCATAAACTGTACTTTAAATTTAGCCAATGATAGGTTTAATAGCTTCTGGTAGAGTAGTTATGCTGTGTCATGTATTCGCAAACAAAAGCTACTTCGCAGGGATTCTTGGAATCTGACCATCTCCATTGTAGAGGGAGGACAAAATCCATCAGTACACTAGATAATCGTATTATCTAAATGGAAGACAGCCTGTGAATAGTGGTTTTCACACGCCCTTGTTAAATACACGACACCTACAAGGTGATCGCGCGAGGGTTGTAACCTCTGCATTCCATGCTTTTATCTTTCTCTAGTATATTTGGAAGATTTATATTAGAAAAGTGTAAAGAAGGACCTTTTCACCGGCCGTCACAGGCCTCTTCCCAGAAATAGATTTTTCCTTTGTCAAAATCCCTTTTTTAAGTATTTGTGGTAATGTTCATTGACAGAAAAATTTTGAGTAGAAAGTACCAAAGAATTTATTCCAAGATTGCCATTACAACAATACTATACTGTAGGTCATTATATGTTGAACTCCATCAATTTTAAATTTTATTAGAATATATCTTTACCATGCTAGGCAGTATATCTTAGCAATCCATGTTTGCCAATATTTATATAAGCGGATGAGCAACCTGGTGGAGTAACGAGAACTTTGGATGTGTAGGAAATGCCCCCTTAAATCTCAATGAAGTCACTGGCAGCAGGGTGACGGATACGGTTAAAGGTGATAGACAAAATGTCTTTTCGGCTTCTACTGGTTATGCTTGGCAGATAATGTAACTGGAATTAGTATGGAATAGCAGGGGTCACTTGGATTAATTAGATAGTCACTACGCATCACAAGGAACTGGCTATTCTTTGATGAATTTAGCCAATGAATCCTCTATAGATTTAGTCAGTCTTTGGAAATAACAAATGACAGAATGGCCCCCAGTCCCAGGCGTAGCGGGTTGCTAAGAATCTCCCGGTTTCAAAATACTAAAGAAAAATTGAAAAATGGTAATTGAAATGTTAGAACCATAAATCAGATTAGGAAGTTACAGCAAGTGGTGAAGGAATTTATGAAATATAGTTTGGATATCTTGACCCTAAGTGAAACATATTGTAAGGGGATTGGTAAAGGAATCTTAGACCAAGGCAATATATATATATCTACTCACGAAGAACAGATGGAGTTGGAAGAGAAGGCGTAGGAATGATGGTGACACCAAAAGCAGAAAAAGCATTAATGGAATGGAGAGCTGTAAATAGTAGATTGTTATTTGCAAAGGTTGAATCAAAGCCGTGCAATATGAGTATTATAGTTTGCTATGCACCAACACATGATTACCCTGAAGAAAGGAAAGAAGAATACCATGAAGAACTGCAGAGTATAATAGATGAGATCCCAGAGAGAGATTTGAAAATTGTGATTGGTGACTTCAATGCTAAAATTGGAAGGAATAATCAAGGTATAGAGAATATGATGGGTGTCGAGGGTCTTGGCAAAGTTGCAATTGAAAATGGGGCACATTTCATAAGTTTTTGTTTAACAAACAATCTTGTTATTGGAGGTATATTCTTTTCCAGCACAAGGATATCCACAAATATACATGGACTTCACCATGTGGCAATGACAAAAATCAGATAGATCACATAGCTATTATAAAGATAGGAGGAGGACTCTGAGAAATGTAAGAACCTATAGAGATGTAGATATTGGTAGTGATCACCAGCTCCTTATTACCACACTTAAATTAAAAATGAAAGCACCTAAGAGAAATGTAAATACAATTCAAAGGTTTGATAAAACTAAGCTTTTAGAAGAAGAGCACAGAGAAACATTTTCAATGCAGGAATCGATTTGCAGTCTTAAAGACTTGAAAGAGATGAAGAGCAGACAATTAATGAAGAATGGTGTGATATTAAGAACATATACCAGCCAGTTGGTAGTTAAGTTTTGGACATGCAGTTATAAGGAGAAAACCATGGATATCAAATGATTTTTGGGATACTATAAAAAGGAGACAAAAAAAAAATTGATTGTTGAAAGTTTTCTAGAAAGTAATGAAAGTTACAAGGTAGAGCATGCAAAGTATTCCAGTATTGATAGTGAGGTCAGAAGAAAAGCTAGGAATGACTCGAGAATATTTAGACAGGAAAGCAGATGAGGCTGACAAAACTGTGAATTCAGGGAGTGACTGTGGTGTAAGAATTGCTCATAGAATTGCTAATGAAATCTCTACTGAGGCAAAGAAGAAGAAGCATATACCCATCAAAAAGAGAGATGGATCTTTTATAACAACAGAAGATGAAGAAAGGCAATGTTGGATGGAACACTTTAGTGAGGTCAGGAATAGGAGATATGCAAGGAATAATTTGATTGATATACATGAAGCTAAGGAAGTCCTTGATGTGGGTATGAATAAATTCAGTGTGTTTGAAGTCGAATCTATCATTAAAAACCCTAGAGATGGAAAGCCCCAGGATATGATGGAGTAACAGCTGAGATGATATTGGCTGAAAATGAAGAACTCTAAGAATACTTACAACAGGCAAAACCTGATGAAATGGAGAAGAGTTTTGGTGAAAATGCCAAAAAACAAAAAACATATCTGACTGATTGCAATAGTTACAGAGGCATTACCCTTACTACAGTTGTCATGAAAATATATAGTACAGTATGCTCATTCTAGAAAGACTAGAAAGAAAGATTGAAGAATTTTGAGAAAGTGGAAGTTGTACTGACCAAATTCTCATTTTGAGGTATATGATACTGCAATGTGTAGAATATAGAATCCACTTTTGATGGCATTTGTGGAATAGGAAAATGCGTTTGATAATGTGCACCAGCCAATTTTGTGGAAAGTCTTGCGTTATTATAAAGTTCCTCTTATATCATCGTCATCTCCTACGCCTATTGCTGCAAATGGCCTCAGTCCGATTTTGCCAGTCTTCCCTATCTTGAGCTTTTAAATCAATACTGTACTTCTTCTCCATTCATCATATCCTACTTCATGCTTCATAGTCCTCAGCCATATAGGCCTGGGCCTTCCAGCTCTTCTAGTGCCTTGTAGAGTCCAATTACCGGTAAATGTTTGGTAAACTAATCTCTCTTGGGGAGTGCGAAGAGCATGACCGAACCTTCTCCATCTACCCGTCACCATTAACTCATCAACATGTGGCACTCGAGTAATCTCTCTTATAGTTTTGTTTCTAATCATATCCTGCCATTTCACTCCCAATATTCTATTAGGGCTTTGTTCTTAAATCTACAAAATCTGTTGGTTATAGTTTCATTGTCATACCACGACTCGTGTCCATAAAGTAAAGTAAGCCCAGGGGCTCCAACAGGGAAAATAGCCCAGTGAGAAAAGGAAGCAAGGAAAAATAAAATATTTGAATAACAGTAACAATATGAAAATAAATATTTCCTCTATAAACTATATAAAACTTTAACAAAACAAGAGGAAGAGAAATAAGATAGAATAGTGTGCCCAAGTGTACCCTCAAGCAAGAGAACTCTAACCCAAGACAGTGGAAGGCCATGGTACAGAGGCTATGGCACTACCCAAGACTAGAGAGCAATGGTTTGATTTTGGAGTGTCCTTCCCCTAGAAGAGTTGCTTTCCATAGCTAGAGTCTCTTCTACCCTTACCAAGAGGAAAGTGGCCACTGAGTGATTACAGTGCAGTAGTTAACCGCTTGCTAATATCTTAGCAACCATTCCAAGTTATTAATATGTAAATATCCTTTTCTGTGCATATAACACTGAACAAGAATAATTTATGCCTTGACCAACCCAATCAGTAAAATTTTAGTGTTCAAGTTATTGTTCATTGATTTTGTAATATAGTTAGCAAAGAGTTTGTATTATTATGATTAACCAAATTGATTAAAGTTTTCTTGCATCTAGCTTGAGTGATAAAGATTCCGGCAAGCGATTTTACGACTAGATGCTATTTGAACAAGAGGCAACTTAATGAATAATAATTATCTTTTCACATTTAGGGTGAATTGATTCACTTAAATCTTATTTTCTGGGCTCCGACCCGTGTCAGCCAGTGAAATGCTCCTTTAGCACTATTTCTAAGCTATATAACTGCTAAATTATTAAATGTAGAATTCCCACCAGTGCATGATGTACCACTTCTTTTGACAATAAAGAAAGGGAAGCTTTTAACTTTTTGTGCTTTTTATATAAATCATAAGCATATACTCCTGAAAGTTATAAAAACATGGAAATTATAAGGCTTAAATGTCCTCACTATTTATTTTATACTTAAAGTTTCCATTCTTCATGAGGTGTAGAATTTTCTTCTGCATAATACAACAAAACAATGAACTCAACCATGAAGTACTGTATAACTATTTCCACAGTAGAGCTAAGCGCAATAAGTTCACCAATCAAGTTATTATAAGTACATCAACAGGATTTTGTAACCTTTGGTGACTTTAGAGATGCATTAGAAGCTTTTCAAAGCTATTATCTTAACCCTTTTACCCCCAAAAGGACGTACTGGTACGTTTCACAAAACTTATCCCTTTACCCCCATGGACGTAGTGGTACGTCCTTGCAAAAAAATGCTATTTGAATTTTTTTTTTGCATATTTTTGATAATTTTTTGAGAAACTTAAGGCATTTTCCACGAGAATGAGACCAACCTGACCTCTCTATGATGAAAATTAGGCTGTTAGAGCAATTTAAAAAAAATATACTGCAAAATGTGCTTGAAAAAAATAACCCCTGGGGGTTAAGGGTTGGAAAGTTCCAAATAGCCTGGGGGTAAAAGGGTTAAAAGTTCCATTGTACAATACAAGAATTTAGTTGTAGTATACAAATTATATTATGGTGACATGAATGTTGAAATACTTTGTAGGATCTTAACCCTTCTGGGTACAAAAGTAAATGCCAAAAAACCTGCCAATACTGTAGGTACTATGTCTAGATTGATAACTGTTGAGAAATCATCCTTAACCCTTTTACCTCCAAAGGACGTACTGGTACGTTTCACAAAACTCATCCCTTTACCCCCACGGACGTACCGGTACGTCCTTGCAAAAAAATGCTATTAAATTTTTTTTTTCATATTTTTTATATTTTTTTGAGAAAATTCAGGCATTTTACAAGAGAATGAGACCAACCTGACCTCCCTATGACAAAAATTAAGTCTGTTAGAGCAATTTGAAAAAAATATACTGCAAAATGTGCTTGAAAAAAAAAATAACCCTTGGGGGTTAAGGGTTGGATATTTCCAAATACCCTGGGGGAAAAAGGGTTAATAGTCGACAGATTTTCGTAAAGTAATGAATGTGATAACAATAAAGTAAAATATGTTAAACATGTCATTGGAGCATGGTATTCTTCAAGACAAAACAAAAATCATATTAAATCTATCCTTCTTGAAATCGGTTATACTCAATTGACCCGTGGGGATTTAATGAATAGTCTACATGAACCAAAACAAGTATGCAAAAAGTGCAGGTCAAAATATACAGTTGAACACATTTTATGAGATAGTCCAAATTCCAATAAATAAAGAGTGAATATCAGGCTTTGGGAAGAATAATAAGGGAATTCTTTTTAGTTTTTGACATACCCAAGCATTTTTTAACCCTTTTATCCCCGGGGTATTTGGAAATTTCCAACCCTTAACCCCCAGGGGGTTATTTTTTTCCCAGCACATTTTGCTGTATATTTTTTTTAAATTGCTCTAACAGCCTTAATTTTTGTCATAGAGAGGTCAGGTTGGTCTCATTCTCTCAGAAAATGCCTGAATTTTCTCAAAAAATTATCAAAAAATATGAAATTTAAATTTTTATAGCATTTTTTTGCAAGGACGTACCGGTACATCCATGGGGGTAAAGGGATGGCTTTTGTGAAACGTACCAGTACGTCCTTTGGGGGTAAAAGGGTTAATAATGTGTTGTTTTAAATAAATTTCGATAGTAGAATGGGGAGGATGGGCTTAATCAACAAATGGCATCAACCACCTATTTGATCACAGAAATTTTACAGATTTACCAAGGTTTTGTATGATATAAAGATTGTGACAACAATAACATGTTTTTGTGTGAAAGTTTGTTCATTGCACAGGAAAGACTCAACTTCCTGGCAGTGATTATCTATTTTGGATTTTGTAAGAGTAAATTGGTTTAATACCACAGAAGATGCTGTAAGTAATAAAAGCATGCCATTTACATTATTAAGCGAAAGTAACGTTTTTATGATTGAAGTAGTCTTTTATCAACAGTAATATTCTTGTTTTGAAATATGGATATGAATTTATCAAGAATGTTTGCATATTGTTTTGGGGGTTAGCAGCACATTGCTTATGCACTTTATTTAAAAGTAATTTTCTTCTATGGAAATTATGGTATTAGGGAAAATTATTTTAGAATCCTTTATGCAATTTCTCAGTGTTAGAATTGCAATGCCATGCAAGAAGTGGCTAAAATATTGTAGAACCACCGACAAAATGCAGAAGCCATAATTGATTTACATTTAGCCAACATTCCTCTCAAAGGAGTTATCTTGTACAGGGATGTACTGATTTTATTGTTTTTGCTGCTCATGGAATACTTCGGGGAAGTCCTGTTCTTTAAGGTCGTCAAACAAGTACAGTTTACTTTTGGATATCCTTCCTAATGTCAAAGCAACAATCCTTCATCTCAAAGTGGGGGAAAATTTTTCTTGGATCAAAACCCAGTAAAAGGGGAGTGGGAAGAGTGAGCCGTTTTGACACCTTAGAGGAGATCTTATGTAAATTGATGTCTGTCATGGTTGAAGAACTGGACTTCTTGGAGCATTTTGAGCCTGACATAATCAATAGGAGCTGTGTATTACTGAACATAGCATCACTTTAAAGGAGGGTGGACACATTTATGCAGGATAGAGCTGTTGCTTTTCAAAAACATATTGAAAAAAAATTCTCTGCCCCTGAATTATTTTGGGGGTGTAGAATTTAGGTTTTGGCTTTTATCACATAGTATTTCTTAATTCTGGACTTAGTTATACAGTGTTTTCAAGGTTTTTGTTATTTCAAACTTACGATAAAGTTTAGTCAATGTTTGATGATTGTTTTAGATATTAAAAATTACACAATAAATCTGTCGCCCAAAAGTGAATGTTCATTACAGAAAAGATAATGGTTTGGGTCTGATGAACAATTTAATAGTTTTTGAAGAATAATATTGTTTAATAGATATGCATATTTTTATCTTTAAATCTATTTTATGGAGGATTTTTACAGAATATGAAGATAACATTTTACTGATGTGTAATTTTTTCTTGACAGCGCTCCTATCTTGGGGTCTTCGCCAATTTCCAACTCATGGTCTGGGACACCTGGCACCTTTTTCCAGGGCTTCCTTAAGACTCGTAATCAGGAACGAAGTGATCTGATGGAATTTGACTTTACCAAAAATAAGAGCTGTGACAGCATTACATCTGACAAGGAGAAAAAGAGCAGCAGCATAGAAAGCATCAGAAGAACTATTACAGGTCAGAGACACCGTTCCAACTCTAAGTCATCAGGTAATGGTAAATCTTCGGTGTTTGATTCAATAAAACGAGATAAGAAAAAATCTGAAAGTGAGTCATCTGGAAAGGGTATTGAAATTCCCAATCGTAAGAATTATTTTGAGCTAGATACCAACCCAAGTCCTCGCCGTAGTGCTGAATCGAACAACGGATACCTTCCCATGAAACCTGCTATCTCTCTCTCTCAATCTTCCACAACTGAGTACCTGGACCCGACCAATAAGGACCCCATAAATAGGCAGTCCTTCACAGATTCTTACATGGATATGTCAAAAAGCAGCGATCGAATTGTTTCTTCCTTGGGTACCTCCTCGCCACATGAGGGTTATGTGGACATGAGTCAGGGAAAGGGGATAGGCCCTCTTACCTCAGTATCCCCATCTTCCACTCTCTCAAACAGCTCATCTTTCATTGGTGCTAGAATCAGAAAAATTTCGTCCACTCGTAGTCCTATGTCTTCCCAAGACACTTGTTCTCAGTTGGACGAGTACATGCCTGTAGATTTACGTAGTAGTGTTGATTCAGCTTCCCAGTTTCATGATGGAGAGAAAAAGAAAAAAGAAAAGAAGAGTACGAAAAGAAAGTCATTTAAAGAAAGCAAGCGAAAAAAATCTGATCCAATAGCAGTAATTGTAAAAGGAGATGGTGAAGTAACCCAAGAAAGTAGTAGGAAAAGTGCAAGTTCTTTATCACACTGGTCCACTTTCCTAGGCCGTAAAAACTCCTCAGGTACTCCCCCTAAAACTCCCCTCTCTCCAACTGGCAGTCCACTGCCCAAGTCCAGTCGGGGAACTCCTAGTCCGTTTTCAAGTCTAACACGCTCCAAGAACAGAGATGGTAAAGAAAATGTTAAAGATTGTGTATCTAAAGATAATTCTGGGGTGCCTAGTCTTGGTTCAGGCTTTGGCACAAACTGTATTGAAGAATCCAGTAGGGAATCGGAAGAAAGTGCCATATCAGCAGATAGTGTAGAATCCCCTATCTCTACCCAAACAGTTCCTAATAGTGGTGAGCAAAGTGGAAAATCAAGTGGCAAGCGATTGTCTGGAACATTTGAATCATCTCAGGTAATAGATGTGAAATCGGAAGATAAGCAAGCAAATGTTGGAGTAGAATCTGTTAGTCATACCGTTACACCTATTAGTCAACAACAACAACAACAGCCACAACAGTCAGACAGTAATAGTGGGGACATGGGAGCCTACGTAAATTTAGTATTGGGCTCGGGTGCTTCAGAAAAGAATTTAAATCTCAATATTGAGAAAAAGCAGAGAAAAATATCCAGTGGATCCATGTCAGCAGAATATATGAACATATCTCCAGTATCTACCAGTAGACTTTCAGAATCTGAAACATTGCAACCACCCTCATCTTCATCACATGATTATGTAAATATGTGCCCTGGTGGACGTCGCTCAGAGTCTAATACTCAATCTTCTCATCTGTCTCCACAGTCTGTTACTACTCCAAGCGTGACATCTTCCAATAGTAAAAACATCAATGCTCTGAAAATTGACATAAAGAAAAGTCCCAGTCTCGGTTATACTGGTCAAAGGGAGCTGAATCGAAGAGAAAGCAAGAGATTAAGTGCTAGTGGTAGTGATGATGGTGATGCAGAAAGTGGCTATCAGCTAATGACTATTGGAACACCGTCTCCCAAACCTACTTCTCCAAGAGTTGTTACTCGTCGTCCAGACATTCCTCCAGCGTTGCTTGGTAGCCGTCCTGACCCTAGTCTAACTGCAAATTTAGATCGGCTAAATTTGGGAGGCTCTGGAGGCGCTAGTGGGATCCCAGGAGGTATTAGTGTAAGTGAACGTTGTAGAAGTCATAGTGGCCCAGGTGCTCCTGAGGGAAGTGCTGTTGGTGGTGAAATACGTGTTAAGAAACAGTTGTCAGAGCCCAGGGTTGGTTCCGGGGGCCAGGGGAGTAGTGGTCGAGCAGCATCTGCCTGCTCTTCGCCAGTATCTTATTCGCCGCCAACTTCGCCTACTTTGGGCGGGTCAGTTTCTTCTGTATCATCATTAAGTGAAGGGGGGCTCTCATCTGCATCTTCAACTTGTACAGTAGTGAATGTGGGTTTAGGGCGACGGGAAAGTGGCTTAACTTTAGGATTGCGTTTTCAAGATACCCAGTCTGATACTGCATCTTCAACAAGTGCTTCATCATCATTATCCTCCAGTCAGCAATCTTCAGTCACTGTTAGTAGTGGTAGTGGTGATAGTGGTCTGAATTATGTTTCTTTAGACCTAGGTCCAGCTCGATGTGAAGGACTCATGCCATCTCCCCGAGCTAGTCGTAGGACTGCCAGTGGCAACTCAACTCATGCTTCTGGGACTCCTGCTGCTACCCAGGAGTGTACAGTTGGGGAGGAGGAATGTTCCTTCAGCTATGCTCAAATAGACTTTACTAAGAGTGAGGGTTTGCGTACTACCTCCTTATCCCGTGACCACCGACACTAACATTCTCATACCCCACTCACACATTGCCTCCTCTACCTTTGCTCCCATACCCACGCAAATCAAAATTGTATAAACTGATTTATAAAGTTAAGTATTAAGTTAATAAAAGTAAAAACATGTGAGTATATTAGATTGTTTTATTTACACATTTTAGCATTGGAAAGTTACATCTAGTAATTGTATGAAAATATTAAGAAAAATTAGGAGATGAACTATATATTCCATCATGATTACGATTCAGGTATCTTTGAAGTAACTTCAGACTAGTTTGGGATAAGACTTTTTCACAATTTTTCAATGGTAGCCTTTTCATCATGTCATGTTTATGAGCTGAAAGTATATATGAAATTGTAAATTTTTTTGCCCAGTAAAGTTTGAATTAATTTTAAACTTTTATACAGTAGTCAAATTTTATGATTGTATATGTATTACATTTGCTAATCAAGGTTTTATTCAGATTTTGTAAAGGAAAGAGAGTTTTGTAAGTATAGAATGTAACTTTAATGTGTAAAATAAATTTCTGGAACTGTTCCAAATCAGGACACAATTTAGTAATTAAATTTTCTTACCAAAAAGCTAAATGTCACCAAAGAAAAGCCAACATAGGATCAAGTTTTGTAAAATAATCAGAAAATGAAATGAGTAAATTCACTTTTTCATTTTGTAGGTTTTTTTTTTTTTTTTTTTTTTTTTTTTTTTTTTTTTTTTTTTTTTTTTTTTTTTTTTTTTTTTTTTTTTTGCAGAACTGCCAATTATGATGTAAAATTTATTTCAGTCCATATGACTTGTATTTTAACTTGGTTGTTTGGTTAGATTTATTTCAGGCCAGTCTAATGAAAGTTGTATTTGAAGTTGGTCTGTTGGTTAAAGTAATGGATTATAGTCTGATGCTGATCATTCAGTCTCTTTTTACCCCTCATGAAAAAAAACCCAGGAAATTGGGGTCCAAGTTTGTTTGAAGAAAAAAGGAGAAATTTCAAAAGCAGTTCCTTTACTGAATTAGGAATACTACAGGACTAGTGTTTTAAGAAGATTAGTTTAAACACCACTGTATGCTTCAGAATATGAGACCAAGACTGGTATAAGAGAACATTTTTGAAAGGTGAGTGTTGTTAATATACATCATATAAAAATGCGTACATTGCAATTTGTTCACATACCTAGACTGAATGAGGGTGAAATGTAATGGGTTAGGTGGAAATTATTTTCTAATGACATATGAAAAACAAAAAAGTAATCAAAGCTAATGTTTTTCTATTCAAGAATCGAGCACCATTTTAATTTTTCATCCATTTTCTGATGTTGTAAATTTGAATTTGTGAGTCCTCATTATAAACTTACTTACAACCATTTGAAAGTATGTCGGACACCTCAAACCCCAATTATTTTCTAAAAGGGGATAGTAACAAAATTGTTCATAATAAGATTTATTATTTCAATACCTACCTGTAGTTCACCTTGCTTCCCTTGGCGAAGCTGTCTTTTTTATTCCTGTGTTAAAAGATAAATAATTCCCACACTCCCGCACTTATTGTTTCCCTCCTAACATGGTATGGTTGGATAAGCCATCTTTGCTGCTCAACGGTAAACAATATAAGTTTGTGTGCACTTCATATTACTCTTTGAACTATTCAAAAAGACTTATGTAAGGGAATGATTCTCCTTTTATAGTATTATACTGTTTTAGGGTTGTTAGATAACTTGTGTGTGCAATAGGTATTCTGCTGGTTTTATCCCTTTACCCTGCAAGTACTGTAGTTTGTTTGGGCTTTATATCATTAACTTAGAATTAAAGTAAATGCAGCATGTGTGATGGAGATCATTTACTTTCAGTTGATAGGACCTCTCCTCTGCTTTTTACTCAGCCACTTTGCTTTCATGTAAGTATAAATCAAAGTCAATGTGAGTCACTATCAGTCCACTGCACAATTGCTCTCACTTTCATCATTGCTGCACCATCAGTAGCTATGGTAAATTTTTTAAAACATCACAATTTGTTCACATACCTAGACTGAATGAGGGTGAAATGTAATGGGTTAGGTGGAAATTATTTTCTAATGACATATGAAAAACAAAAAAGTAATCAAAGCTAATGTTTTTCTATTCAAGAATCGAGCTCCATTTTAATTAAATGATTTTATTTCCTAGTGATATGTTTGAAATTAGTGTGTATTTAGAGGAAATAGGTGAAAATAGTAGCATTACTTTGGTCAAAGTCCCTTCCATGCTTTTTTGCCTGGTTCACCTGCAATCGCACTATGCTCCTCCAGGCTTTTTATACCCGTTTCGGATATAGGGATTTGAAATTTTGTTCCCTCAATTGTAAATACAAATCACACTTACCACTTTCTTTTTTTAAAAAATTCCCATAAAAACAACCAGGTTTCATATAATTTTCAAATGTTTAGAGGGAATTTTTACTGAAGAAATCCTTTTTATTTCTTTTATGTAGAAAATAGAGAAAATTTTGAAATAATATTGCAGTTACAAACTTACTAAAAGGATCTTACATTTACCAGTTAAAAGTTACAAACTCATTAGAAGGACGTTGATATTACAAGTTAGTAGTTATTAACTTACTAAATGACCTTACATTTGCAGGTTAACAGTTCCAAATAAATATAGTGGAAGTTGAAATTACAAATTAGTATTTTCTAACTTAATAAAAGACTTTGAATTTAAAAGGAAGTTGAACATATACAAATAATGGAAAGGAGATTATAATTACAAGTTAGAAGTTGTAAATTCATAAAAAATATAGAAATTATGAAATACTAAAATATGGAAGGATATCATTAGATATAACTGACCAGTGAAGCAAGTATGGTCAGGTACTTGGCATTACTGCTGGAACTGGCCAGCTATATCTCGTCTCATATTTTTGTATAGCTATAATTTTATATTTTTATGTGTTTGCAACTATTAACTATTAAATATAATGTGCTGTTTATGTGTTTAACTGTTAACCCTTTTACCCCCAAAGGACATACTGGTACGTTTCACAAAACTCATCCCTTTACCCCCATGGACGTACCGGTACGTCCTTGCAAAAAAATGCTATTTAAATTTTTTTATGCATATTTTTTTTAATTTTTTGAGAAACTTCAGGCATTTTCAAAGAGAATGAGACCAACCTGACCTCTCTATGATGAAAATTAAGGCTGTTAGAGCAATTGAAAAAAAATATACTGCAAAATGTGCTGGGAAAAAAAATAACCCTTGGGGGTTAAGGGTTGGAAATTTCCAAATAGCCTGGGGGTTAAAGGGTTAATTTGTAAATTTAAAGTTTTTTAATTAGCTAGTAATTACTAAATTGTAATTGTTCCAGCACTATATACAAACCTTATGCTCTTAAATAGGACTACAGTACTATTTCGGCGCTAGTTGAAAACTATCCATTAAGATTTTGCAAGTTCTAATTACCCTCCGCTAGTTAGTGGGAGGGGGATAGCAGGTGTAACCAACCACCGCGTTCACAATAGCATTAGTAAACACTGTCAGTTTTTATTTTGGCTCAGTGTAGTGCAGACGTGGCTGACTCCTCCGCTAAACCCTAAATAAAAGATTTCCTGTTTATTCAATAACTGGCCTAAAAAGCAAAAAAACTTTATTATTCAATTTAGGTTTGACTGCCCATGAGATCCAAGAATGCAAGTTTGTCCTGGTAATGAAGGATGCCGTTGTGGTACCTTCGTGTCCGCTGAGGAGACGGATCCTTACGGTCTCTGCCCTGCATATAGGGGTCACACTTGCATACAGGAGTCTCCTTGTTCAGTGTGTAGGGAGTGGTCACCCTTTCAGTGGACAAGATTTAGTAAGCGACGGAAGAAGAAGGCAAAGAGGGATCCTTCCCCTTCTAGGTTAGCCTCGAAAAAGAAGAAACCTCGCCATCATTCCCCATCAACTCAATCTCGCCTCAGTGACTCTGCTCGTTCTCCTTGGCCTGGACGTAGAACAAATACCAGTGACGACGACATGACTCCAGGACAACCTTGCGAGATGGTAGGTCGAGCTCTTCTGCAGGAAGAAGGTGCGTGCTCTATTGCTAGGTGCATTGCCCCTTCTAACAAGTATTTACATCTAGACACACACACGCTAGAAACTTTGTCTACAGTATAGCAAATGGGAGCTCTACCTTGTCACTATGCGCTGCGTGCGAGTAGACCAACACGCACCTGTAGACTACATCTTATTTGTACGAACTGATAAAGAGCTCACGCTCAAGCCCGCTCTATCAGCAGTCGCCTTGCCATTTAGTAGATCTATTTTGCGAGAGGAACAGTGCGTTCCCTCACAAAAGAGAGCAGGTTTTTCCCCTCGGATCGAACTTCCGGTAAGACAAGTTGATGGCGTTCACTTCCACTGGGAAGAGGAGTATAGACAAGAGCACGATCTACCATCTTCTCAACCCCTTCCTCTCCATGGCACTCCCCCTAGACCAAGGACACAGGCATGAGGAGCTCAGTTGAAAATGATTCTGTTTTTGAAGGACACCCCTTGGATTCTGGATCTTGTAATGGCGAGGAAATGGCAGCATTATGTTCGACCACCAGTTCCCCGAAAGTTCCTTCGACCGGCGCACTTGTCATCCCGCTGGAATTGTCGCTAGGGAGAGAAGGCCCATCTAACCCTAGGCACAGTACCAATGTTAGGCAACCTTCTTTTCTACATCCTCAGGTTTCTTCTAGGTACCAGGAGTACCTAAAAAGCAAGGCTCCTACTGACCAAGACCTGGTCTGGGAGAGGGTAGAATTGATCCTGTTTGTTCCAAAGAAGAAGAGAAGAAATCAGAAGACAAACACTCCACCTTGCAATCTGTTTCATGGTTAGATTTATGATTAGGGATGGTAGGTTACCTCGTTAAAAATGAGGATCTCTCCATCCCTCAGAGGAAGGAAGAGCTGTTCCCTCTCCTCCTCTTGGGAGCCAGGACTCTCAAGTTCTTGACTGGGAATGTTGTTAACCTGTGTGTAAACTGAGTTTTGAGACGCCACGATGCAGTGGTCTCAAAATTCTGGAGGCAGTTACTGAAAAGAGAAGCGATAAGGCTGCGCAACGTCCCCTTAGATGACCCTTCACTGTTCAACGTGGAGGACATCGAGGCTGTCACTGATAGATGGAGGATGGTGAGTCAAGACTCCCATCTCCATAGGGCAAGTACTTTACACTCCCACTCAACGGTACCTCCACTTCAGAGATCTTCTCTGCCTAACACTCAGGAACCGAGGAAGAAGACCTCCCAGGTAAAACAATCTGCACAGATGCAAGTCCCCAAGTAGCCCTTTCGTCCCAGGGGCTCAAGGAGGGCCAAAGGAGGTAGGAAGAATAGGCAAGCACATTCTCGCTATGGAGGGTAGTCCCCCGGCCAGTCCACCGGTATTGGGATGCATGAAGTGCAGATGGCCGAGGTGGATTTTTTCACGGAACTGAGGCTTAGTTGGTTTCCGTATTTAGTGAGGGGTACATTGTCCCTTTCATGATCTGTTAAAAGGAGAGGAGGCAAGGAAAAGGTGGGCGGAGTATTTTGAAAGTTTACTGAATGTTGAGGATAATAGGGAGGCAGATATAATTGCTGTTGCAGGTGTTGAGGTGCCGGTAATGGGAGATGAGAATGAGAGAGAGATTACAAGAGAGGAAGTGAGGAGAGCACTAGATGAAACGAGAGTAGGAAAAGCATCTGGTATGGATGGTGTGAGAGCTGAGATGTTGAAGGAAGTGGGTGTGACTGTACTTTGAATGGTTGGTGAGATTGTTTGATATGTGTTTTGTGTTGTCAATGGTACCAGTAGATTGGGTTTGTGCGTGTATTGTACCACTATACAAGGGTAAGGGAGATGTGCATGAGTGTTGTAATTAGTTTGTTGAGTGTAGTTGGAAAAGTGTATGGTAGAGTACTGATTATTAGGATTAAGGATAAAACAGAGAATGCAATCTTAGAAGTACAGAGTGGTTTTAGAAGAGGTAGGGGTTGTATGAATCAGATTTTTACAGTTAGGCAGATATGCGAGAAATATTTAGCAAAAGGTAAGGAGGTGTATGTTGCATTTATGGATCTGGAGAAAGCGTATGATAGAGTTGATATGGAAGCAATGTGGAATGTGATGAGGTTACATGGAGTTGGTGGAAGGTTGTTGCAAGCAGTGAAAAGTTTCTACAAAGGTAGTAAAGCATGTGTTAGGATGGGAAATGAAGTGAGCGATTGGTTTCTGGTGAGAGTGGGGCTGAGACAGGGATGTGTGATGTTACCGTGGTTGTTTAACTTGTATGTTGATGGAGTGGTGAGAGAGGTGAATGCTCGAGTGCTTTGACAAGGATTGAAACTGGTAGATGAGAATGACCATGAATGGGAGGTAAATCAGTTGTTGTTTGCGGATGATATTGTACTGGTTGCAGACGCGGAACAGAAGCTTGGCCGATTAGTGACAGAATTTGGAAGGGTGTGTGAGAGAAGGAAGTTGAGAGTTAATGTGGGTAAGAGTAAGGTTATTAGATGTACGAGAAGGGAAGGTGGTGCGAGGTTGAATGTCTTGTTGAATGGAGAGTTACTTGAGGAGGTGGATCAGTTTAAGTACTAGGGGTCTGTTGTTGCAGCAAATGGTGGAGTGGAAGCAGATGTACATCAGAGAGTGAATGAAGGATGCTAAGTGTTTGGGCAGTTAAGGGAGTAGTAAGAAATAGAGGGTTGGGCATGAATGTAAAAAGAGTTCTATATGAGAAAGTGATTGTACCAACTGTGATGTATCGATCGGAGTTGTGGGGAATGAAAGTGACGGAGAGACAGAAATTGAATGTGTTTGAGATGAAGTGTCTGAGGAGTGTGGCTGGTGTATCTCGAGTAGATAGGGTTAGGAACGAAGTAGTGAGGGCGAGAACGGGTGTAAGAAATGACTTAGCAGCTAGAGTGGATATGAATGTGTTGAGGTGGTTTGGCCATGTTGAGAATGGAAAATGGCTGTCTGCTAAAGAAGGTGATGAATGCAAGAGTCGATGGGAGAAGTACAAGAGGAAGGCCAAGGTTTAGGTGGATGGATGGAGTGAAGGAAGCTTTGGGTGATAGGAGGATAGATGTGAGAGAGGCAAGAGAGCTGCTAGAAATAGGAATGAATGGCCAGCGATTGTGACGCAGTTCCGGTAGGCCCTGCTGCTTCCTCCGGTGCCTTGGATGACCGCGGAGGTAGCAGCAGTAGGGGATTCAGCGTTATGAAGCTTCATCTGTGGTGGATAACGGGGGAGGGTGGGCTGTGGCACCCTAGCAGTATCAGCCCAATTCGGTTGAGTCCCTTGTCAGGCTGGGAGGAACAGAGAGAGGAGACATCCCCTTTTTTGTTTCATTTGTTTGATGTCGGCTACCCCCCAAAAGGGGGGGAAGTGCCTTGGTATATGTATGTATGTATGATCTCTCTCCCTGCTCAGACCCTTTATAAGTCGATATCAGATTTTTACGCGAGGGGATTCGCCAAGGAACAGGCCCTACGGGCTGAAGTTTAGATCATGCTAGAGAAGGATGCTCTCTAGGAGGTCCCAGAAGGGTCCTCAGGCTTCTACAGTCACTTATTTCTAGTTTGATCGTTGTCTAGGGGCTGGAGACTAGTCATCAACCTATTGACCTTGAATGGATTTGTTTGTCCGACCCATTCAAGATGGAGACAGCCCAGACGGTCAGACAAGCCTTCAGACCTCAGTACTCCTTGATATCGCATTCTTCCAAATTCTCATTCATCCATCCTCAAGGAAGTAACTAAGATTTACGTTAGGAGGAAAGATATACCAATTCAAGGTGCTGTGTTTTGGCCTGTTCACAGCACCTCAAGTGTTCACTCTGGTATTCACCCTTGTGTACACCTGGGCATGCAAGAATGGCATTCATCTACTTTGATACCTAGATGATTGGCTGATTCTGGCAGACTTGAGGGAGTCTCGTCTCCTCCATCGAGACAGACCTCTCACATTTTGCCAAGATCTGTGGATCATGGTAAATTACGAGAACTCCCACCTGCAACCAACTAAGGACTTGGTATATAGGAATGAGAATCGGGATCAAACTAGGCAAGATCTTTCCATCCGAAGGATGAATAAAGAGACAGAAATAGCCCAGATCTTCCTCCCTCGAGACATATTACCATCACATCAGTGGCAAAGACTATTCGAGGTGCTTGACTTCTGTAGAAAAACTAGTTCCCAACGGTCGTCTGTATGAGATCTCTTCAGTGGCAGCTGGTGTCCTTTTGGTCTCAGCACTTGGACCCACCGAGTACTGCACTCTGTTACCGGTAGGTCAAGAGCAAAAGAGAAACCTGGGATAATGGGTTTTAGACACCAACTTAATCAGGGAGTAGACCATCTCTCTCCTCCCCTGGATTTGTTGCTCTTTACAATTGCTTTAAAATAAGGGTGGGGGACTCACCTTTTGCACCTCCGGTACCCGGATGCCACATAAACCTCCTGGTAATGAGAGCAGCTTTTCTATCCCCCAAGCACCTCCATCGGCTCCTTTCAGGGGACTCCGTGGAGTTGATGAGCGACAACACGAGGGTAGTGCCACATATAAACAAACAAGAAGGTACCTTTTCACACCCCCTACGCCAGCAAGCGGTAGAAATCCTCTGGTGAACTGAAAACAGATTGGTAGCCCTTCCAGTTTGGTTCTTACTGGGGAAGAATGTGCTGGCGGAAAATCTGAGCAGGAGGACTCAGATAGTAGCTCCTTGGAACAATAGATAGCCAACAAAGTTTTGACTTTGTGCGGTTCGCTGACAATCGTCATGTTTGCAAAATCCCTCAAGTGGAAGTTTCTGTTGTACCTGTACTGCTCTATGCATTCCACCCCATCTCCGCCTAGTAAGGAAGCTCTTAAAAAAAGTCAGGGCATCTCGAGATCCGTCGATGACCCTAATAACTCTGCTGTGGCATCATGCAGAAAGGTTTCCCGACCCTCTATATCTGGTCACAGAGGCACCAAGGGAACTCCCCACACTTCCCGATCTACTCTGACAACCACACCTAAGAGATTTTCCATCATTCATCTGCCCATCTGCAGATTATCCAGCAATTGCTGGAAAAGAGAGGCTTTTCAAGAACAGAGGCGAAGAGAATGGCATGTTAGCTCTGGTAGTTGTCCGCCTCTGTATACAGTATCAGGCAAAGTGGTCAGTCTTTTGCGATTGGTTTCGTGAACTTGGTATCGCTCCTCACAGTGCCACTATTCCAACAATAGCGGAGTTTTTATCCTCGGGGAGAAAAAAGAGTGTTCATTGAGTGAAAGGCTATCGTTCGGTTTTGAGCCTCATCCTCAAGCTAAATAAAGTTAATATTTCCTCCTTGTCGGAGTTGTCTACTCATACGAAATTTTGAGAGCACGGGCCCTCAGTACTACCTCCTTGGAACGTAGTGAAGGTTCTATGGTCACTGAAAGAAGCCCTTTATAAACATCTTCGTCAAGCCTGAGATCGAGACTTAACCCTGAAGACGGTCTTCCTTCTAGCCCTGGCCTCTGCAAAGAGAGTCAGTGAGCTTCATGGTCTGTCCCTTGACATTGCCCATTCAAGGTAATGGGGGCAAGTGACACTCTGTTTTATCCCTGAGTTAGTAGCCAAGATTCAGGCCCATCCGAATTGAGTCTCTGGTCAGTAACTGATGATTCTGATCAGCTGTTACTCTGCCCTGTGATTGCACTAGTGAGATACTAGAAGAGAACAGAAAGACCTGCCCACAGACCAACAGGCTCTTTGTAGGCAGGGAGAAAAATAAAAGGAAGATCACAAACTTTTATTTCTTCCTGGATCTGGCAAGTACTGTAATTGAGAGAGCCATTCAACAAGATCACTCTCATACTAGTTGTCATCCCTGTGCCCATGTGGATAGGGTTATCAGTATATCCCTAGTGTTTGAAATGAATTTCTCTGTTACACAGGTGTTACAAGCAGGCGTGTGGTAATAACAGACCACATTCACAGCCCACTACCTGCAAGATATAACCCACAGGAACCTAGACACATTCACCTTAGGTTCTGTGGTGGCTGCTCAAAACATGGTTAACTGACACCTTGTCTCCCTTGTTAAGACAAGTAGCAGTCAGTTGAGGGCAGATGGTACCTGCAAGTACTGTAAGACTAGAATGTGTGAGTGACTGGCCACTTCCTACTTTATCTCCCCTCTCTTGGGACTCAGTATCTGAGGAACTCTGCAAACTGACCTCCTCTGACTACAAGTGGGTATAATGCTCTTTGTGTAACCTGATATGTATGTATGCTATGTCCTCATCTTCCATGCGAGGTGTAGTCGTGTAATGCCTAGGTTTAGTGAGGGATTTAGCTCCAACTTTACGCTTACCTGGTCAAGTCACATGGCTAAATTCTAGGCCATCACTCTTTAGGATCATGAGGTATCATGGTTCTGTCCAAACAGCTAGTGCATAGCATGGAGGGACACCCCAGGACAGTCTCCAGTCAGTTGGATTGAGGGACTTCCATCCACCCTGAGGTTAGTCTCCTATGTAAAGAGGGTAAGGTTTGTATCTATACTCATTCCAATCAAAGCTGACCGTTGAGTGACGGCCTTTCCCAAAATACTTAGTGGAGGAATCTTCTTCTTTCGATCACTTAGCTTTACAACTCTTAAAACAAACACACCTGAAGTTAAGCTGGATTAAACACTGGGAGGAGGATTAGTTTTGCTTTTAAGACCTTGCCGATTGCGGTTAAAGGGTGGTTTCTTATAAGTAGCCTACAACGGTTTACTTATATTCATTCCCTATTCTGTTTGTTCCTTCCAATAATTGTATTATTTACATATATTTTTTATCATTTCATGTATTAATGGATAAAGTAAATACTGTACTGTTGTATAGATATTGGCATTATACATAACATTTTTATTACGCTTCTTACTTTTTGAAGGAAAACAAAAACAGTTGTTTATTTATCTATTTTTTAAATACATAAATAAATTCTGGGTAAAAAACATTGGCCTTATGGTGAATTGTCGTCTTCGTCATCAGAAAAGTCGAGATCAATGACAAATGAGTTAAGCAATTTATTTATGGCAATATCTTTCTTTGCATCTTCATGTTGCAAAGTCTTAGTATGTCATACAGCTTTGTTGCAATTTTCTTTTGTTATTCTATCCAGTGATTCCTACAGTAGTGCCTTTAAGTCTCTCATAATGAAATTATTTTTTCACTTGACCCCATATATATTCAATAGGGTTATATTGACAGTAATACGACGGTAGATGAAACACTTTATGGCTGTACTCTGCTGCAATCTTGCTTAGTCTGCGAATAGTTTTTTCTGACACTTGATGCTGCACATGCTCTTTGGGTAGCCTTTGAAACATCAGTTACTGGACCTCCTTGTTGTTTTTCCAAAATGAAATATTTTAGAACATCTACTATTTCCTTGGCCTTGGGTGGCAAGTGAAGATGTTTTCTTGACTGACTTGGGCTTTCCATTATTAACACGGGGATTGAGAGTAAGTGGCCTGGAATGATATTGACTATGACCTTTTAAATTCCCCACAGTACTTAACAATCAGCTCTGGTAGCCCCTGGCAAAAAGATGCCTTATCTACATATTCAGTTTTGAAACATGGATTTTAATTGATAATACATGAAATAAGATATATTCAAAATATCCTTTGAAAGCTGAATACATTTCTAGAAATGAAACATATTTCAATAGACTCCTTACTGCTATATTGGTACTGACCACAGCCAATCCCTAGAATATGTAGGTCGATTGGTATGTAGACAGACAAGAAAGGAGTCTGGTTGTGAGGAGATGAATCCTATCAAGCTATAGGGCTAACAAACACCTGTCCATCTCGTACACACACTCACTGTCAACGCACACTTAGGCTTTCAATCTTCAGCTAATAACCCTCATGAAAAATGTCAAGAAGTCATAAGCACCTAAAGGAGAATCAGTCGGCTAAGAGAAATTACATAGACAAAACTAAATACAGTAAGTGATAAGATTAATGTATAAAACTGTCTCATGGTAGTGGCCTAATTCCAAACTATAGTTCCACACCAAAAATAATTTATTTTTAAATATAAGGCACACACACTATTCATCATCATCATCTCCTCCCACGCCCATTGATGCAAAGGGCCTCGGTTAGATTTTGCCAGTTGTCTCTGTCTTGAGCTTTTAATTCAATACTTATCCATTTTATCATCTCCTACTTCATGCTTTATAGTCCTAAGCCATGTAGGCCTGGGTCTTCCATTTCTTCTAGTGCCTTGTGGAGCCCAGTTAAACGTTTGGTGAACTAGTCTCTCTTGGGGAGTGTGAAGAGCATGCCCAAACCATCTCCATCTACCCCTCATCATGATCTCATCCACGTTTGGTACTCGAGTAATCTCTCTTATAGTTTCATTTCTAATCCTGTCCTGCCATTTAACTCCCAATATCCTTCTGAGGGCTTTATTCTCACTATAAACATGATACAATTTTTATTTTATTTTATCATTGTTGATACAAAATTGTTCATCATCAACTCTTCTGCTTGAGGTTGTCTTTCTTAAAATTGTACAATACAATGGTTGTCTTCGGGCGCTTAGGAGATTAATTTACCTTTTGGGATAAGCCGATTAGGTATCTTTCCTAGAGGGAGGAGATGTCCACATTATTTTGAGTTTGACACAAAGTATTCTGAAAAAGATCCTGGTCCGAGGGCCAAATAGCTGTTGCAAGTATATTGCCAGAACAGATGACAAGTTTGGAATAATTTTTTTTTTTCTAATTATACAAACCTGCAGCTAGTGCCTAAATAATACTCTTATGTAAAGAGCTTCAGGTTTGTATAGTTATGAAAAATACAAATTATTCCAAATTTGTCATTTCTATTTTTTTTTCTCTTATTTTGTTAAAGATAGGAAATATTTATTTGGTAATAGTTTACAACACCACGCTCTCTAGTTACTCCAAAATAATGCAATCCTGCAGTTCTCATCTTCTTGCACAGTAATTAGGTGGTTATTTAAATTCTGGGAAAGCAATAATTAGCAAGATATGTTTTTTATTAAGTATATTTTGAATATACAGTATATCAAATGTACGCTGGCATCGCGAACTTCTGTTTATGTACGGTGGCATTACGAATTCTGTTTGGTTGACTACGTTGACATACCAGTTCCAAGTCGTTAAGTGAGGAAACCGAACTATTTTCTTTTTATAACCCCTTCCTCAACATATCTTGCTAATTACTGCTTTCCCAGAATTTAAATAACCACCTAATTAGTGTGCAAGAAGATGAGAACTGCAGGATTGCATTATTTTGGAGTAAATGGTGAGCGTGGTGTTGTAAACAATTACCATTTATTTTAATAATGTAACTGTTCTTAAAACATTTTATTTTTCCTTGTTTCCTTCCTTACTGGGCTATTTTCCATGCTGGAGCCCTTGGGCGTATAGCATCCTGCTTTTCCAGCTAGGGTTGTAGCTTAGCAAGTAATAATAATAATAATAATAATAATAATAATAATAATAGTAATAATAATACTGTACTAGTTTGTAATCTTGATTACCTGGTTTATTTGTTTGAAAATGTTAACTTGTTTATATAAGGTCCTCTAGTAAGTTAAGTACATACTATTAGCTTGTAATCTTGAAGGTTTTTTTTTGTTTGTAGCTGTTAACTGGTAAATGTAAGGACCTTTAGTAAGTTTTCAACTAATTGTTTTGTCATTTTATATTTTTGACACTTTATTACATAACGGATTTTGAGCGAAGCAAAAAATCTATTTTTGGGTGAGATGGCCATGTCGTCCTGATGGAAGTTCCTTAAAGTAGCTTCCTAAGGGATATATGTACTTCAGTGATATTCCCAGAGAATTTTACCTTTAGGTATCCAGAATTCTAACTCCTGGCGCGAATATCCTTAAATTTTCTCTCAAGGATATCGCATATTATCAGAGGACGTGTTCTTGACATGCCACATAGCAATCTGCACCCCTAATAGCGTTTACGCTTCGAGGGTATGTGGCAGAATAGAAGGGGAGCCGTATCAAGGTTACCCCCGTTCTCGTACTACTATTGAGTATGACAACAGCGCCATATCCAAGATGGGGGACATTCTTTATTTTGTAGAGATTTCGCTCGGTGGTATTCTATGTTGATCTAACTTTTTTTTATCGTTTTGCAAGGATAATAATTATGCTTTCTCCATCTTCTTCCGCCTCTGGAAAGTTGAGTATCGAGTCTTTACAATGAGTATATTTTAGCTCCTGTTTCACAGTGAAATTAGAGTAATTTATTGTGCCTAGGAGCTAGGCCTGTTACTGGAGGCGCCCTGGGTGCTGTCGTTCGTTAGGCATGTTTTATTTGGTTAGCTGAACGACTTTCCGGTTTTAAATAGCATTAATTAATTATTTTAACTATATAGCTATTTAGGCAATTTATACTTGTAAAGATTTTGATAATGTGTATAATTTCCTTTTCCATGTCGATCGTTTAGTTAGTTTCGGTGAGTTAGGTGACCGAGATCTCGACTCGCCTAGGTAACCTAACCTAGGCGTTTTATTATACGTTCAGACATTTCCCCGGTTACCCTCGTGTATTGTTTTTCAATTCAAGTGGAGACTGATACCTCCTAGAATTATATAAAACACTACACATCTCCATGGAGATTTAAGGGTAATCTCTCTTTCCCTCTTGAGTGTAGCTTCAGGCAACAACCTTAGTGGTCGTGCCCTGATGTGCCCTAATGTTTGCCTGCCATTGGACCAGATGGACTGTCCATGTGTTCATTCCTATTGACTTCAGAGTTGCCTACTACTGTACTTTATGCCCATCGCCTCTCAGCTTCAGACACACTCATAAGAACAGGCAGCAGTTAGCAGCACTGGTGCTCGTGCTGGTATCATTGGGATGCGTGGTTACACCCCCAATATTCACCTGGCATGAGATCAGATGGACTACGCAGGTGCTCGCCCCTTACCGCTGGATCGCCAGCTAATTTGTGCTCCCTGCTCCTTCCTTTTGGCGGCGGGTGCGCGAGAGCAGGAGGCATGTGGTAGCCCTGGTGCCTTGGCTGACATCATAGGAATGCACCGATAAACCCCCAAGCAGACTGTCTGGTTGCTCACCTCTCGGTGTTAGGCTCACTCATGATACAGGTGGCATTTAGTAGCACTGGTGCCTTTATTGGTGTTATTTGGATGCATTGTTACTCCCCTCAATGTTCACCTGAGACCAGACGGTCTGACCATGCACTCATTCCTTGGCCTTCACTGCCCCAGATTTTTGGCCTCACAGTTAAGAGTCATTATGGTTTAGTTTGCATTTTTAGAACTTTAGTTGGCTTACTTTATTCTAGATTAGAGTAATTAACTTTCCATGGGTTTAATTCCTTGTTTTTTACCTAGTTAATTTTGGTCACTTGTATTCTGTCAAAAAGAGGAAATTTTTACAGATTCCCTCATCCAGAACAATGTGAGAAATCAGGCTAGATAAATCATCTTGAGGTAATGTTTATTAATATGGAATTTTTATGATAAACTTAATAATGATACCTGGATGATTTATCTAATCCCACCCATCCTTCCCAACATCTGTCAATCAAAACTGAATTTCAAATGGTGTGGTAAGGCTATTAAACCAGCAGTATTGCCAGCTGGGGAACAAAATAGGAGATTGCAAGGTTGCTAATGGGGTTAAATTTTGGGACATTTTTTTTTAGATTTGGGGGTAGATAAATCATCCAGGAAGTATCATTAATATTAATTGTATAAAAATTCAATTTTGATAAAATTTCTTTATTCCGACACTAGATACTTTTTGCGAAGCTGGAAGGTAGCCATAAGACTTTTAGCAAGGGGTAAACTACTACTGCTGGTTGGCAGGGGTAGGCTTACACTCACACACCTGTGTTGTCTCATCACTTTTTACTTTTGGCTCGGAAAGGGTGGACGTTTTCTCCCCTTGATGCCACTTTCCTGTAATAGCAGAGTTCCTCATACCTTTGGAAGGAAAGCTGCTCTCGGTCTCGGCGATGAAAGGCCACCGCTCATCCTTGAGCCTTGTCTTCAGACTAAAACGAATTAACCTTTCCTTTACGCCAGCCGTATCTCGCTTCATACGGAGTTTTGAGCCTACCTGCCCTCAGTCGGAATGGAAACCACCTCCACGAGGCATAGTTCGCTTCCTTCGGTCCTCAAGCGTGCCCCCGACGAACCAGAACTCCATGCAGCAGTTCTTGACCTAACCTCGAGGACAGGTCTCCCGCTCGTATTGGCCTTGGCCAAGAAAGTTGGCATACCCCATGGGCCGCCCTTAACGTCTCTCATTTATGGCGATGGGCCAGGTTATACTGAATTTTGTTCATGGCAGCTTGAATCCCAGATTCGAGCTCTTCGGATTGGGAGTCCTTCGTAGCATAGCCTATGATGTCAGGGAAGAACTTAAGGTACTACCTCAATGAAAATTCAGGAACTCGCCCAATAAGTGTCAGCACTCTTTGTCAGCCTTGGGAAGGTCAAGAGAAGGATCATCAAGAACACGTTCTTGGCTTGGATTCGCAAGGTCATGAACCGAGCATTGAATCCTGATCCTTCTTCTTATAGAGAAGACCTAGAGCTCATAATGTTAGGAGCAGGAATACACCCCTAGCGTTTATGAAAACTAGTTCTTTGACATAGCGGGCATCAAATGACCTTCACTGCTCACTTCCTGCAAGATGTGACGCACAGGAACATGAAGACATTCTCAATTGACCCTGTGGTGGCTACACAATAACTGGTTCAAAACACCTCAAGCTCCTTGTTAGACATGTAGCAGTTCTGTATTGCCATCCAGACTCTTTTAACTTTTACTTCTTACTGCTACTGCAGGGTTTTTCCCAGTTGCACTTCAGCACTGAATGTCCTCTCCAGACCCAGTGCTAGGCCTTTTGGCACAAATTCCATAAATATAAATCCATATCCAAATTGGTATAGATACAAAAGTACTAGTTATTGTTAGGTTATTAAAATAGAGAAAAAAAATGGTATCATTTATAGTTTTAATTTTAAGTGAAACAGGGCTTGAAAAATACATAACTGCAAGAGCGTAATAAACCCTAGAAACAGAAGAGACCAGGAATTTGTAAAATATTTAGCTATATATGTTTCAAGTTTAAGGTGTGTAAGAAATTATAACAGGAAAATTCACAGTTCATTTGTGAAGCTAAAACAGTACTAAAAAGGTGAAAATATGGAATTATATGTACATTATAAAAATTGTCCTGAGAATATTATCACCTTTCTAATGTTACTGTTACTAAAAATGAGATGAATTGGAGATGAAACTGAAAAAGCAATAAAAATAAGGTATGTGATAAAATTAATTACAGGGAATCAAGTACAGGTCTCACATAGGTTATAGGAATAAAATGTACACATGAAGATTGTCAAGGTTCCTTTAAGCTAGAATTATTGCTGCAGTGTACAGTAGAGTTTCACATTAGTCTGTAGTATACTAACATTTAGACATTCAAGACTGGTGCTTGTTGTCTGTCAAGAGAAAATGATTGTGTATTTAATATTCTGCAGTATTATAATCTTGTATTCCTTAAAATTTCATTGAATAAACCAGTATTTTAGTTCTTAGCTTGGTAACATAGTATAATATAAAGTTTAGTAGAAGAGAACTAACCATATGTCTTGATTCCTTTGGTCTGGGATCATTGTTAACCTTTTCTGAAAATAAATTTAATATCGCAGAACCATTTTTGCTGAAAAGAACTGAGTATTGGTAGATATAGATAAACTAAAGCAAAAACCTAGAAGATGCCTATCATGACAATTAATTACAGATAGTGAGTACTTTATTACGAAATGTAAGAACATAAATTTGATCCAGAAAGATTATTGATCATATAAGGGACTCTTTATTAATTAATGAAAGAACTGGCCATTACATCCAACCACAAGTAAAGTTTGCCATCTAAATCCCTTGGTCTGTAAGAGGTTTAGTGCTATCAATGCACCTCACATGGTACTCTGTAGGCATTACTTAAGGGTCTTTTCAGTTTTCCTTTGGCACAGCAGCACTAGGTTTACAGTATATCCTTCTACTTTATCTCTGTTCCCACTTCCATTCTTCCATCTTGCTGCCCAACCTCTTTGGCTTTCACTTAATAGTTCTGCATGCTTTCCCCAGTTGCAACTGGGTGCTGAATGGGTTCACAGGCCCAACAGTGGGTTATACAAGTATAGCCAAAATTCCATGTAATACAATCCAATCCAAATCCTTTGACCCATAGGTGGCTTTAGTGCCAACAAGGCATTAACAATATGTCTGCAGCATCACTTTGGCCCCTAGCTGTACACACTTTGTAGCCATCTGCTTTACGTTCGTATCCGTTCTTTCCATTTTGCTGTTCAACCTCTTTTCACTTCATAGTGGAAATGCAAGGGTTTCCCTCTGTTGCTTCTCAACACTGAAAACCCTCCCTAGCCACAATACTGAGCAATATCGCCCAATACTTTGCTGGGGCATTTTACATAGTCTAATTGTATCACCTGATGTAACTTCAAGAGATTAAATGCCTTGTAAAGCTTACATATTAACAAGATTTCAGTTTCTCAGTGAAACTATAGCTTTTTACAGGTTTCTGGATAGCTGGTTTCAGAGAGAGGAGCCTTGGGTTGCTGGTGTTACTTGAGGAATTTACGTGTTTCACACAAATAAAAAAAAAAATATTGCACATTAATAGACTAGTTTTATCTCAGGTATAGGGTGGTTCAAGTATGAACTACCTTCTTCCTCGTAATGCCTTAACTTCAATACTGTAATAAAACTTACGCAGAGGTATCAACCCTCCTTGAAAAGTCTTAGTTGTAACAAAATCACAGATAAAACCGCAGTTGTTTGATCCCACTGGTAGCCAGTGAAGCCTCAGAACAACACAAACATAGCCCAACAGGGAGACAGCCACACTGACAAATATAATCTGAAGCTCTCCAGAGAGATGCATTGAGTCAGTGTATCTTGCCTTGCCTCCTTATGAAGTTTTAGCTTCTTTGGATTTATAAATGGATGTCACCAATTCTTATCTCAGTTGTACCGATCTAACAAGTTGAGTATATGTCTGTAGACTAAATCTGCTGCATTCTCGGCCCACAAGAAATCTAGATGGTTGAAACTAGGATGTTGCACTCTGTGGTTAACGACGACATTACCCAACTCTCTCACGGTCTGTTGTACATCCTGTTTGAATTTTAGAAATATGAATTAGGAATTAGTAATAATCAGATCTCAAAATGGCTCCTTAAGGCTTTTACAATGGTTTGTTGTCATACATTCCAGGAAAGTTACTCTGAAAATATATTTAGTTTAATGTTTGTAGAAAAATACAGTAAATATTATTGTCATTTAGTCAAATTGTCCCAGAAGAGAAAGGTTTCACTTGGAGAAAAGCAAACGGATTATTATACACTCTATCTTAGGATAGTCGTTCCGGGGGTTAGAACCCTGTGATACCTGACGGTAATTCTCTTGTAATATTATATTATACAGTAGGAAGCTACCCGAAGGAACTTCCATCAGGACGACATGGCTCAAGCCCAATAATGAGTATTATAGTTTTCCTGCATCTAAGGCTCTAGAAAAAATATTCTTATTTTCAATACTTTTGCATTTGATTTTACAAATTTTTCATATTCTCTAATGAAGTTCGCCTTAAAAATTTTTATTGGGGAATTATAGTTCGGTTTTTTGTGTGTAACAGAATCACATTTTAAAGTCTCAGTCTTTAGTTGAATAAAAATAATTTTCCATTCTCATTGATATCCAATTGGAATAGCACTTAAGTTTAAGTTGTCCTTTCTCAATCTTGTTTATGGTGTATACTATTTTCTCATGACACACTTCTTCCTCTGTTGGATTTTTCACACCTAATCATACTTATTTTTTGCATTATGTTTTGATAAAGGTGTCATAATTACTTTGATAACTGTCAAATTTATAAAAATGTATTTATTTCTATGATGTAGTATGAAACTAATTTATACAGTATATGCATTATACATTAAAATGTTTAAAACCAAAATTTAAATCACAGTATTTGGATACATTGTGGCAATAAGAAGAATGCAAGCTACATGAGTAAATCAAATTATGAAACTATAATACTGTATCAGTGACAGAATGGAATACAGTGGTTTTAAAGGGTTGATACATATACATATACCAAAGGCACTTCCCCCAATTTTGGGGGGTAGCCGACATCAACAAAGAAACAAAACAAAAAGGGGACCTCTACTCTCTACGTTCCTCCAGCCTAACCAGGGACTCAGCCGAGTTCAGCTGGTACTGCTAAAGGGTTAATGGGACAGTCATTAATAATACAGGCTGCAAAATGTAAATGGCTGCAACCCCACACCATAATTATGTCGTCTTTAACTATTAGTATTTGGTAAACATTAGTGTCTCTAAGGAGCAACCATGAGATACATATTTTTTAAGCTATGTTTTTATCTGAAGAATTTAGACATTTCATAGCTGTATTTTATTTGAGCTCTTAAGGAATAAAATATTTGATAGCTCAGTTAATTCAAGGATGCTCTATGTAATGTATATTGACTCCATTTGGTCTTGTTCTGCGTAAATTTTGAACAAAAATGGTTCGTGTTAATTTTTTAGATTTGAAAGGAAGCCCTTGTAAACTGTATTTTCATTGGGAGTGAAATAGGAGGACATGAATATTCCTTACCAAATACTATACAGTATAGCTCTTTTGTCATCATTTTTATTGTGCTGTACAACTTTACCTATAGATTTTTGCCCTTGAAATTTACTTTTAAAAGGAAACTTTTGCATATGTTATTTAGCTTAGGGTATATGTACAAAATCTTACTCACCCTTGGATCAGCTACCCAGTCATTGTCTGACCAAAAAGCCCCAACGGGAACAGTGACTGCCGAGAGTTGTAAACGGGGTGGTCTTTCAGTCCCATACACCTTGTAGTTTGTGACGGGGCCATAGTCAAAAGCTTGAAACCTTTCTAAATGAAATATCAAGGAAAAAGATTTATTATGAAAATAAATAGAAAAGAGGTTATAAAGTAAAGAAAATAAAATTAGTATTACAGTATGTGAATTGAATACATTTTATTTCTATTAGTATTACAGTATGTGAATTGAATACATTTTATTTCTATTAGTATTACAGTATGTGAATTGAATACATTTTATTTCTATTAGTATTACAGTATGTGAATTGAATACATTTTATTTCTATTAGTATTACAGTATGTGAATTGAATACATTTTATTTCTATTAGTATTACAGTATGTGAATTGAATACATTTTATTTCTGATGAAGTG
>NC_090750.1:64362118-64374618 GCF_036898095.1 Palaemon carinicauda | reverse complement strand
CTCACCTTTTATTCTTTATGTTATATTCATTCATTACACTTTTCATACTTCTACGTTATATCCATCCCACTGTCCAACCTATTTCAAGTGTTACCTCGTCGTACAACTATGGGATTTTCCTACGGTTGCATCTTAAAGCCGACTGTCCTACCTGACTCCACTACTGAACCTCATGGGTCATGAGTCAAACGTTTCAACATATATCTGACAATGAGTAAGTTGACTCCAATTTGGATATTGTTTACAAGCTTTATTATCAGGTTATAGAGAATAACAGGTAGGTAAGATTGGCATTACGAATCTTTGCCATAGGACCAGTGGGGCCATAGACTACTGTAGTATAACTAGAGTGGAACTACGCAGATACACCATAAAGTAAAAGTTAAAAGAGGTTGAAAGAAGGAAGCAGGAACTTGGTTTGAAATACAAGGCTAAAATAAGTGGCTAAAGGTAGGGGCCAAATGGATGCTGCCAGGTCCCTTATGTAATACCTACAGTGTACTGCCACAGAGGGCACTAGTCGCACTAACCCCCAACACGGTTACAGGTGAGTAGGTCTTTCTGTACATCTATCTTTTCAGCATCCATAAACCACAGACTCTGTTATAATCTTAAAATTAAATATCAAGTTTATTTTGCTACAAGTCTTTCTTCCTGAAAATATCTTGAGAATGAGTCTTACCCATGAATTGATGTGAGGATGGATGTTCATCATGGCAAAAAACATCGTTGTTCCCATCGAGTGACCGATGTAGCTGACCTGATTCACCCCTGAAGTCGTTCGTACGTATTTCAACATAGCCGGGATATCGTACCGGGCGCATGTATCCCAGCTGAAATGCATTTTTGTTTTAACAATGATAATGATAAGAAGACATGAAAACATGTGGAATTTGTGACAGTTATGAACAGATGAATGATCACCTCCTCGTTCAATATTGCAGTCATTCATATAGGGTTTAAGATGACTTATTGACTCGTGCCTGGCAGAGGCAAGGTACAGGTCATATAGTGCTATTGAAGTGATCAGTAGCCAAATAAACTAGCAAATACTAACATGAACAGTATTGTTACATTACTAGTAAACACAATGAAATGAAGCAGTGAGAGTGGCGTGAACTTGGGACCCAGCAATTGCTTGTCTGATCTTTCCACTAAGCTACAATCGTCTTTCAACATGTCACCCATTCACATAGAGAATAAAAATACTGTAGCTATAGGTCCAAACTCTAAGATAGCCTAATTGACCCTCATTTTTTCTTTTTCATTACAGCCATATTTTGTAAAATAGTAATACAGTACTGTATATACAAGATTCCTAGAAAATGAATGATGCCCAGCAATGAGAAAAGATGACAACCTGGCTCAAGTATCGGGTACAGGTATATTGTCTTTCCTAGCCTGCGTTTGGTTCCTGTACCCGTCAGCACCAACACTAACATCCTAAACATTTGTAAGTCAAGAGGGGTTAGGGGTGTCTGCAAAATGAATGGAGCACCAATAAAATAAAAAAATATTCTGCGTAAGTGTGGACAATACCTTCTTACCTAAATTCCCAAAACTTGGGATTTTTTGGTGTAATGGTGCGGTGAAGACGACCATAAATGTTGCCTCTGATATTTCCCAGCCATACGTCATATCCAGCATCTGATAATATGAAAGCTGCAGGAGGAAAAGTGAGTAGTATACTATTATTATTGCTATTGAATAGGATATAAAAGAATGACTCTCTGAAGGAAAGTAGGCAATGTGTCTATATATTTCACAAGACTTTTTGTCAATTATGCAATGCTTAGATACGGCAAAGTCTTAGTTCATCAAATATACACATTAGTTTTCATAAATTTCCAGTTATTTATTCAGATACATGCCAACTTTCATGCATTGACAGAGTATTTACATTTTTCTTGGACATTTCCCAACAGGCTCAAGTAACTCAAGATTTAGTCGCTATACTGGAGAGAATGAATAAATGACATCCCTTGGCTAAACGATTGTGTAACTTAAGACACATCATTTCCGGTATGGATGAAAAATTTCACTTCAATTAGCTATTCAAATGTTTTGCCCTGTATATTTAGAGAACTCCATCCCAAGTTCTCTGGACATTACATGTCGCTACTGATAAAAATATCAAACCAATCCTCAACAAATTTTAAGCTATGTCAGTGAGGTTGACACCAAAAGCATACTTTTCATTTTCCCCGAGAGAGAATAATGCTTTAGATAAAGTTGAGTGAATCATTTGTGGGTAGATGCAGAGAGAATTTGAAAGGAACTGGATATTTCTACTTAGATTTCACGGCTTTTAGTTGAAAAAACAAACAAATAGAAGTGTGTTTTAAAACTCAAAATCTCTTGTACTTTTGGAAAGTCACCTGAAGATAATTTCTTCAGATATCTCTGAATTCTAACTTGGTATTGATATCTCAGCTTTGATTCCATGTAACGGCCAATTTTAGGCACGGCTCGTAAATCCTTTAAGACAAATCGTTATCATAGACAAAACACTAGGGCTACAATGCATTAGAATAAAAAAAAGAGAAAGATTAAAGAAAAAATTGCCTGAATACTCTTAGACGTTTTATCGAAAAAATGGAGCTTGACATTATTTTATCCTAATTACGTAAAATAATATATCAGTTGTGAAGAAAACGTGTGCAACTTAAATATCACTCTGCCTTAGCTTTAAAAAGAATCGCTTAAGGTTTTTATGTATCATAAATGACAACACTGATCATTCACTATATATATATATATATATATATATATATATATATATATATATATATATATATTATATATATATATATATATATATATATATATATATATATATATATATATATATATATATATATAATTTATATTATTATTATTATTATTATTATCCTTATTATTATTATTAAAGTTGAAAGCTTTTATTGAAGCCCACTATAATGATGGGCTTCAATATAAGGTTTCAAATAATAATAATAATAATAATAATAATAATAATAATATAACATGTAACACATCGTAACGTTTAGCAAACATTAAATATATGACTTATTATATCTATGATGTTTACACCCAATGAAACGTCGGCTGATTCATTGTGGGCTGTCAAAACGTGGAATTGACGTCATCGATACGGCTAATCTGCTCCACATCTTGATCAAGTGTGGAATGTGGAATCAGAGTGTTAAAGAGATGATGTATGTCGATTAAAATGTAATAAAAAGTAATAAATAATTAACACGAGTGTTTTATTATTTATTTTCCCCTTGATATCTATGTAAAAATTACAATAATTGTAAAGTCTATGAAAGTGTGGATGCTATGGGACTAGGAGGCTCAGTGGAGTTCAGCGTTTGATGTTGCCGACTCACTGAAAGACTGATTCCTGAATCAGTGTTGAGGGAAGTAATTGCAATTGCCGCACAACAGTTGCCTTTTGACGAATTGATTCGTCAGCTCAAGAAAAATCCTCCTCAGTTCAATATAGTGTAACTGACAAACGTTATCAAGTGAGACTTAGAGAGGTGAAACTGGGATTAATCAGCGACACCGCTGAGCGTGGAGTTGCCTAGTGTGGAGAATCCGGCAGCCATGATTTCCAGATCCTTGATTTGTATAATGTTCTACTATTGAGGATTTGACTTTATTACTCATTATTCTTCTGTAGTTTTTTGTCAAATGTGGTCGTGCAAGGTGCGTTAGATTTGTTTATCAACACAGTTGTTCAAATTCCGGTACATCAAAGCCATCGATTATGTAAATATCGTAAGAACTAAGAAATTAGAGAATATTTGGCAGTGTTGTGACTGTTGTCAGTTTTACTTAGGCCTAAGTTACGTTGGACGATTTTGCTGATAATGTACGTGTTTTCGAATCATTAGTTTGTTGCGAATTGCGATAGCCAAAAACAAGAAGTGATTTGTCACGAATGGGGTGTTTCAGTTGTGAAAATCAACAACAAGAAATTCAAAAACCAAAATATAACAGAGGGATTGATGGCGTGTTTGGAACCTTGTGGATTTCAAACAAACAATGAAATTGTCCTACATCGCCCTTTTGGAGAACGTGGAAAGGTACCAGTGCAGTTAAAAGGTATGTTCGTTTATGGAATAAACCATGTTGTCTAAGGCTAAGTTCGTTTATACAATAAACTATGTTGCTTAGGCTAAGTACGTTTATGCAATAAACCATAGGTATTATTGTAGTTTATTGCTGGGTAATGTAACCTAGGAAAAAAAAAAACTGGTAAATTTGTATTGTAATACAGGGTGTGATTTTCGCACAGAAAATATATGATTTCCGGTATTGTAGTTTATTACAGGGTAATGTAACCTAGGGAAAAAACTACGGTATTATTGTAGTTTATTACAGGGTAATGTAACCTAGGGAAAAAACTACGGTATTATTGTAGTTTATTACAGGGTAATCTAACCTAGGGAAAAAACTACAGTATTATTATAGTTTATTACAGGGTAATGTAACCTAGGGAAAAAACGATATTATTGTACCTTCTTGAATGTACTGTATAATAAACCGATGAAAAAATACGGTAATATTGAGCTGTGCAATCTAAGATAAATGTTAGCGTAACATGCTAGCATTAGCAGTGTTTTTCATTTATTATTTGTCATTCTACGGTTCGGTTGTAGTCGCTCTCGTTCGTTCATATGTACATAGCAGGTTTCAACCTTCTGCGCATAAACTCCTCCCCCCTGCGCATAGACTCCTCCTCCGCCAATAGTATTTCTTCTTCTCTACTCGCCAAATTTAACTATTCGACTTCACCCGCTTTATTCAAGTATATGACTTGATCCAGTACAACTATACCATTCCTTTTATGTAATACCCTCGTATACATATTACATTTTACCCAGAATTACTCGTTTTATTATCTGATACCTTATAAAATCGCCTCATTTTATATTCCCATTAAATATTATTTGTCATACACTCTATTTTATCTTGCTATATTACTCGTATACATTTTGTTATTACCTTGTCTCGCCCCGATTTCACATAAATACTTGCTCTGGACAAGTTTCCCGTTCTAGTTCATTCATGTTTACTCTCTAGACTCCGTTGTTTTTCGTTAACCAATTGCGAACCCATATGTATGGACAATTTGTACAGGGGGTGGAGGTTAATATTTCCATACCCCCTTCCCTTATCTCTTCAACTGGTCTTTTCATACCCCTTCCAACAAATGCTTTTCCGTGAAAACCTTTGTCCTAGTCAGTTCTTTGTTATTTCAAGTGAGGTTTTTTTTTCTGTTTTACAATGGAAGTTATAGAAACTTGTAAAGGCTGCAGTATTCTATGCTTAAAAGCATTTGCTAAATTTCATGGGAAATTTTTTGATACGTCATCCAGTGTTGATAATTTCCTTAAATCACATAATGTAATACCCCAACGTTTATAGTGTCCCAAGTGCCGTTCATAGAAGTGAAGACGTCACAGTCTAAACGCCCCGGTGACCTACAAGTTTCGTCGTCCGGGTCATAAAAGTAAGTCATTAATTTCTTTAATTTAAATGTTTTTAATGTGCGCAGCTCAACATTACCGCTTGCCAGTACAAGTTTGTGACCTGGGAAGGGGGTCCGGGGGCTTGCCCCTGGCTAGGGGTTGTGATCTGGGAACTATTAGGTTAGGTTAGGTGGGTTTGTTAGGTTCTGTACCCTTTTGTACTCTTTTATATATTGTGTAAAGGATATATATAAAATGCTTTAAAATACACATGCTAATATTAGCGTAGCATTGCTAACGTTAGCAATGTCAGCGTAACATTATCGTAACATTGCTAATGTTAGAATGCGCAGTACATACGTTCTTGATAAGTGAAGCGAGGACGGAATTTGAACGAGCCATTATATTTAAACCTTTTAACAGAAAATATGTTTTCCTGTAGAAAATAACGGGATTTAACCGGTTTTCACCTTCATTTCATCCGCAACAACAACAACCAGTTCGGCTACTTGAAGTTAGTCGAACTGGTTGTTCTGTTTGTTTGTGGTTGAAATGAAGGTCAAATTCGGTCAGATGATGTTATTTACTACAGGAAAACGTATATTTTCTGTTCAAAATAAGAATCTGTAATACAGTACAACTTTACTGAAAAAACTACGGTATTATTGTACTTTATTACAGGTTAATGTAACATAGGGAAAAGACTACGGTATTATTGTAGTTTATTACAGGGTAATGTAACATAGGGAAAAAACTATGGTATTATTGTAGTTTTTTACAGGGTAATGTAACCTAGGGAAAAGGCTTATTTTTTATAGAAAAAGGTTCGTCCTCTTCGAAAATGACACTCGTTCCTGTCAGAAATGAATAGTTTCTGAAATATATATATATATATATATATATATATATATATATATATATATATATATATATATATATATATATGTATATATATATATCCACCGATAATGGGGTATCACCAGTGGGAACTCGAGATTCTGAGGGGGGAAAACATACTGGGAAACAGTATACAATGGTAAAACAAGCCTTTTCTTCTCTATACATTACCTTCTTGGATGTATAATAAACCAATGGAAAAAATACGCTAATTATCTAAAATGATACCCTGTAGACTTGTAAAACTTTACCAAACCATATTGTCCAGGCTAAGCATGTTTGGACAAGGCAGAGTGGAAACCATTTGCGCAGGTTAAGGAGTCGAGTTATCATCCGTTATCCAAAATGTCCGTTCCAATATTGAATCGCATAGGGGTAGAGCACACCTACGGTATTTCACTTACTTTACTTTAAGGGCTTCTTTTCTGGTCTTATATTATAGGAGAATCCCTCTCTCTACAGGACCTTTTGTAATTGATTTTATCGTATACATTCCAAGGCATTGAGCACTTCACACCGCATATTGCTCGTTTTATATATATATATATATATATATATATATATATATATATATATATATATATATATATATATATATATATATATATCCACCGATAATGGGGTATCACCAGTGGGAACTCGTGATTTTGGGTGGGGAAAACATACTGGGAAACGGTATATAATGGTAAAACAAGCCTTTTCTTCTCAATACATTACATTCTTGGATGTATAATAAACCAATGGAAAAAATACGCTAATTATCTAAAATGATACCCTGTAGACTTGTAAAACTTTACCAAACCATATTGTCCAGGCTAAGCATGTTTGGACAAGGCAGAGTGGAAACCATTTGCGCAGGTTAAGGAGTCGAGTTATCATCCGTTATCCAAAATGTCCGTTCCAATATTGAATCGCATAGGGGTAGAGCACACCTACGGTATTTCACTTACTTTACTTTAAGGGCTTCTTTTCTGGTCTTATATTATAGGAGAATCCCTCTCTCTACAGGACCTTTTGTAATTGATTTTATCGTATACATTCCAAGGCATTGAGCACTTCACACCGCATATTGCTCGTTTATTGTCAAATCTAATTATCGAAGCAGTTGGAAAACAGTATTCAGTTTCATTATTATTATTATTATTATTATTATTTTTATTATTATTATTACTAGCTAAGCTACAACCCTAGTTGGAAAAGTATGATGATATAACCTCAAGGGCTCCCACCAAAAATAACCCAGTGCAGAAAGGAAAGAAGTAATGAATAAAATTTATAGAATATCTCAAGATCAATATAAACAATGTTAAAAAAGATCTTTCATATATTAAGTACGAGAGGTACTTGTGTAAGCCTGTCCAATATAAAACCAGTCGCTGCAAGTTTGAACTTGAGTAATTCCATCGATTCAACTGGTAGGTTATGAAGATCTTTTTTCTGGTCACAGCTGGAATAAAACTTCTGAAATACTGTGTAGCCTTATACAGTAGACCTCGCCATACGACATTAAGCCATTCCAGAGTTGCTATCGTATGGTGAAAATGTCGTATGGTGGTCAATAGAATAGCTAATGCGTGCAAAACCCCAGGTAAAAACAAAAAATTTTATATACATATTAAAAATTAGTATCAAAATAGTATAGTAAGTACTGTACTATTTATATATAATATACATGCACAGTATATGATTAAATAACATTATAAATAAAAAATTTATACTGTACTGTAAAGGAAAAATGAAATTTTATTTACCTTTGGAGTTACGTGACTTGAGCTGGTAGTGGGTGGAGGCAGAGGGGGGAGGAGACGGCAGATATAAAAACGTATCAATGCTAGTTATGTTACACCTAATAATAAATTTATTTTCATTAAAGACAAAGTTAAAAATGCTTTTTTTTTTATTATTTTTGTCTTTTGAAATTTTTTTATGAATTTTCTAGAACTTAATTTTATAAAGTAGCACTTCATCTTCGCTTTAACTCATTTTTAGCCATTTTACTAGAATCACTCATATCATCTTTGCTTTCTGACACTTCTCTTTTGGAGAAGTATCTATCCAGAGAAGCCTTTTTCTGACGACTCCTCAAAATATTTCTAAAATGACTCGTGCACCTGTCATTAACACTCTCCACAAGACGACCTGTGAGAAGTTTTTTTTTTTTTTTTTCAATGAATCTAGTAAGGTATTTTTACCAACCGATAGTTTCCCTTATTTCTGCCGATGTCATTTCTTCTTTCTCCTCCCCCCGTCCTCACCACCACTAGAGTGCTGCTCCTCTTGAATGATGGTCAACTGCATTGCCTCCAACTCCTTCAAGTCTTCAGTCGTAAGCTCCCCCTTGTGCTCCTCGATAAGGTTATGGACGTCAGCCTCATCGACAACAAGCCTCATGGACCTCCTGATTGAAATTATTTCCTCAACATCACCCTCAGGGGCAGGATCATCAATGGCCTCGTCTTCGGGTGAGAGTTCGAAACCTTCGAAGTCGCGTTCTGTCACAACAGTTGGCCACAGTTTCTTCCATGAGGAGTTGAAGGTGCGCCGTGAAACCTCATTCCAAGCTTTATCAATCATCTTCAGGCATTGAACAATGTCAAAATGCCCTTTCCAAAATTCATGGAGGGTGAGTTGAGTGCTTTCGGACTCTTCGAAGCATCTTCTGAATAGATGCTTCGTGTAAATCTTCTTGAAGTTGGCAATCACTTGCTGGTCCATAGGCTGGAGGAGAGGGGTGGTGTTCGGTGGTAGATAGAGAACATTGATGAAGGAGAAGTCTGGATATATGTTGGCCTCAAGGCCAGGAGGGTGAGCAGGATCATTGTCCAGTACCAGGAGACATTTAAGAGGAAGATTGTTCTCTTCTAAAAATTTCTTGACAGCAGGACCGAACCAGACGTTTACCCACTCAATAGGTATGGTCCTCGTGACCCAGGCCTTGCCATTAGACCTCCAAAATACCGAGAGCTTATCCTTTGTGATATTTTGTACCTTGAAGGCACGAGGATTCTCTGAGTGGTACACCAGTAGGGGCTTAATTTTCAAGTCCCCACTGGCAGTTGCACAAAATGCGAGGGCAATTCCCTTCATCGATTTATGACCATGAAGTTTTTCTTCTGCTGTGATATATGTATGACGGGGCATTTTTTTTTTCAGAAAAGGCCAGTTTCATCATAGCTAAACACTTGCTGAGGAATGTAGCCTTCTCTGGAAATTAATTCCTCAAACTTCTTGAGGAATTTGTCTGCTGCTTTCTTGTCAGAACTGGCCACCTCTCCATGCCTGACGACTGAGTGAATACCAGTCCTCTTCCTAAAGCGATCAAACCACCCATGAGAAGCCTTGAACTCTCGGGGTGGAGGGGGGGGGGGGTTGCTGCGACATTCCTTCGTCTCTGCCGTCTCTCTGGGCTTCCACAAGATCGGCGAAGATGGCGTTCGCCTTATGCAAAATTACCGATTGCGTGAGTGTATCACCAGCGATTTCTTTCTCTTTAATCCATAGTAGGAGTCTCTCCATCTCGCCATTGATTGAGGTCCTTCCACTGGCAAGGACAGTCATGCCTTTAGAAGATTTACTTGCTTTAATGGCTTCCTTATTCTTGATAATTGTACCAATCTTTGACTGGTTACGGCCATATGCGCTAGCGAGGATAATGATGCGCATGCCTTCTTCGTATTTCTTTATTATCTCCATTTTCGTTTCCATAGTACAGTAATCATCTTCTTACTTCTCCCTTTAACATCACTAGCAATCTTGGGACCCATGGCAAAATAATTAAATTTGGAATTAAGCACTAAAATGCACAAAAAATACGATATTGCAAGCACTCTCACGAGATAAAGTCTTTACGAAACACGCGAGATTCTGAACTGAGCGCGCGAATAACAGAGAGAGAAAGATAGAGAGGCTGCATCTCTCTCAGGCATTGTGGGAGGGATTTTGGCCATTAGCATATCGGCATCTTAGTGACACCTGACACCGACCAATAGCAGACCAGCATCTTAGTGACGTATGAGCGTGGCGTGAGGCGAGTGACTCACCCAGTCATATGCGCACCGACCGCCAAGTTTGAATTCTGGAATTTGATGCCGTGAGGTGGGGAAAATGCCGTAACAAGGGGACACAATTTCGTATTCCATATCATATCGTGAAAAAAACGTAAGCTGGGGACGCTGTACCCGGGGGTCCACTGTAATGGAGAAAGCAAGACCATCAGAACTAATTGCATACCTAATACTACATGCAGAATGGTATAGTCTGGATAGATGTGAATGCAATGAAAGGATGGTTAGAATTATGAAAATCTTAAGCAATAAGTATAATGAACTAACTGAATGACGGTGCCAAAGATTAATATCAATATCAGGAATGAGAAATTTAGACGAGGTAGAATGATAGAGTTAAAAAAAAAATTCTTCAGCATAGATTGATCACCAAAAAATCCTAAGACTTCCTTAATAAGCAATTTTTTTGTTCAATAGACCGAATGTGTTTCTCACAAGTAAGTTTGCAATCAAGAATCGCACAAAAAATTTTGAAGGAGTTTTATATAATTAAAGAAACATTATCAAAGTAGAGATCTGTATGTTGAGTAGCCACGGTCCTCAACCTACTTTCAATCATACTTTTGAGTTTCGTTAGGGTTCAACTTCATGCCCCACAATTTGCATGCATGAATTTTAGCTAGATCTCGGTTTAGGTATTCAGCAACTTCAGATCTACATTCAGGTGCTGGTTTGATACAAAAAGAGTAGCATCATCTGCATATGCAACAAGCTTATTTTTAGGCAAAGTTAGTATTATTGTCACTGTTGGATAACACTATTATTACTGGTTCGATTGCTACAGTTATTATTTATTATTATTATTATTATTATTATTATTATTATTATTATTATTATTATTGCTATCTAAACTGCAACCCTAGTTGGAAAAGTAAGATGCTATAAGCCCATGGGCTCCAACAGAGAAAAAATAGCCCAGCGAGGAAAGGGAATAAGGAAATAGATAAACGATCTGAGAAATAATGAACAATTAAAATAAAATATTTTAAAAACAGTAGCAACATCAAAGCAGATATTTCATTAATAGACTTTTTTGTTTGGAACTTCTAGCAAAACCTTTCAACGCGTAATGCAAGAGGCAGTTCCCGTTGTTTGAAAGATAATTTCCCAAATAATAAAGTATTATCTGAAGAGCAATGTGATTTTCATGAATAATACCTACTGCCATAGAATAAGAATACAGTGAACCCTCGCTACTTCGCGGTTCGACCATCGCGGATTCACCACTTCGCGGATTTTTTCCATAACCCATATATATACAGTAATATATATATATATATATATATATATATATATATATATATATATATATGTATGCATGTATTTATGTATATATGTAGGTATGTATATGTGTATACATATAAATATATATATATATATACACACACACACACACATATATATATATATATATATATATATATATATATATATATATATATATATATAATATATATATATATATATATATATATATATATATATATATATATATATATCTAAAGTAGGAAGATGTGATGTAGTTCTAAGGGAAAAGTATGGGAAATATGTCTGGGTAATAAGCAAAGCTCTACCTCCAGTTTGTTTCTACATTATGATCAGAGATAAATGTAAACAAAACATTGGTTGCCATTTTTATCGTGCTTTTTAGCATGTTTAGGAAATGCATGATATAAAATCACCTTTAATATTTGTGCCTGTTTTAGTTTAGGGTACTGTAGTACATGCATTAAGTGTTCTGTACATTACAGGGTAGTTTGTTAACAGTACTACGTACAAGGGAAGGTTTTAAAAGTCTGAATATACATGTTGAATAAATAGGTAAATATGGTGTCACTACTTCGCGGATTTTCACCTATCGCGGCCGCGACTGGAACCTATCTACCGCGATAAACGAGGGTTCACTGTATACCATGGTCGCATAACTTATGGGAATAAAGACTTTTTGGTGCTATTATAGTATGCTATCTACCGCCGATTTTGCTATCTACGACCCCTCTCTGACTATAGTATGATACCCACCATCAGTCCCTAAGGATACGGTCTACTTGCTAATCCGCCTCTAATATGGAGGATC
>NC_090750.1:64357118-64359618 GCF_036898095.1 Palaemon carinicauda | reverse complement strand
ATATATATATATATATATATATATATATGTATAGATATATGTATGTATGTATAGATATATGTATATATATATATATATATATATATATATATATATATATATATATATATATATATATATATATATATATATATATGTATAATCAGGGCTTAATAGTAAACTTTATGTCCTAAAGTACTTCACTAGAAATTTTGCGTATTGTAACTGATAACAGTGAAAGCAGTTTCTATTCTTTTTAATAATAAAGTTCCGAGAGGCTCTTAACCTCAATATTTACCGAGTGCCTGGTTGGGGTCATTCATGACGAAATCTGCGCTGGAGCAGAGGACACAATGCTGGATGAACACAACCCTTGGCTCCTTTTGGCCTTGATTGTTGATTGTATCTGGAATAAAGAAAATTGAATAGATTATATAGAATCTCTAAATCACTAAATTTTCCACCTAGATTTTGATTAGCTTCAATAAATTGTCGTCAATAAGTGGAAATGCAAAGTAATTGAAGTTACGGTGTATGTGGATAACCATTTGCTTAGTTTATAGATTTTAATGTTGATAATATTTTTAAATATATATGTTAATTGTTCATTAATTATATCGTTTATTTATTTCCTTATTTCCTTTCCTCAAAGGGCTATTTTTCCCTGTTGGAGCCCTTGGGATTATAGCATCTTGCTTTTCCAACCAGGGTTTTATTATTATTATTATTATTATTATTATTATTATTATTATTACAATCCAAGCTACAACCCTAGTTGGAAAAGCAAGATGCTATAAGCCCAGGGGCTCCAACAGGGAAAAATAGCCCATTGAGGAAAGGAAATAAGTAAATAAATAAATGAAGAGAACAAATTAGCAATAAGTCATAAGTAATAATAATAATAATGATAATAATAATAATAATAATAATAATAATAATCAAGCGTTAGTTCTCTGGATTGATGGACCTAAAGCAGTTGTAACCCGTTTAGCATTACATGTACTAAAATACAAAATATGCAATTCCAGGCTTGTAAACATTACGCAATACAAAACAGAAATATCACAATGACAATCCAGTCCGGTCTCGGCATTGAAGATTCTCAAGGTCTGACGGGTCTATAAATATGGAAAAAAAAATGACGTCTGCATCTTTTATCATTCACTTGCAGTATTTGATAAGACTCCATTAGGCGACTGTGATTGAGGTAGGTTTCAAGGTTATGAAGTAATTTAAAAGGTATGATCGTAGTGAGTGTACAATTTCAATGTTTTGCATTTAAAGTGAGCTAAAGATTCAGAATAAACATGTATTTTTGGTACGGCAGATTTGATAAGCATCTACTACTTAAGGTTGAGTAAAGCTTGGTTTAAAGACGACTCGCAGTTAGAAGAGTTCAATCTTTACAGTATTGAAGAACAATAGTGTTTTCACGCAAAATTGATTTTATTTTTGGCATTTGATAAGAAATATTAAGCTGATTTAATGCTTGAATATTCCTGAGATTTTGATTAGGAATGCTTATTATTGGCCAAAGGCAATTTTCTTTTCTTTTGCTTGGGCCAAGTTCTGAGTCGAGATGGCTATTGATTATGAGATAAGTGTACGCGCCCCGTAAAAATGACGACTAAATATTTAGATAGGTATGCACACACACACGCCTAGATTCAACCCTTCCCACCCATCCCCCTTTCTTAACTACAACACGATAGTTTCGGTAATTTGTGGGAGATTGTAGTTTCTGAGTGAACCTCTCGGGGTACCCCTCTCACCAGGGTATGACTACTCTCTCTTCCCCCCCCCCCTACGCGAAGGTCGGGGAGAGGCCAAGTAGTCATACGTCTGGTAATGCCACTGACAGTGACTGGAAATATATATATATATATATATATATATATATATATATATATATATATATATACATATATATATATGTGTGTATATATATATATATATATATATATATATACATATATATATAGCCAGATACATGCTCTTTATTATATAAGGGAGATGGCTCACTTGAAACTTTAGAAAATCTTTAGTCTGCTGTGGTAATGAAGGTATCCATATTTGTATAATTGCATTTTTTTCGTTTTGAGAAAAATTTCTATCATGTTTTCAGTTTTTATAATTAAAACAGGATGGGTCCTTCGGTTAATTTTATCCGGTTTAGTTTTGGCATTATTTCATATTCTACAATACTGTGTGGTAGATTTTATTTCAAAAGTTCTCTTTTATCCCTCCTTTTTTTTTCAAAACTAAATTTGCAATCAAGAATCCCTCCCATGATTTTAAATGAGTTGTATAAGTTAAAGACACATCAATTTAAAGATTTTGATGTTGAGTAGCAACCGTTTTTGACTTACTGACAATTATACTTTGAGTTTTGTTAGGGTTCAACTTCACCAACCCCACATAATCTTCACCACTCATTAAATTTAGTTTGGTCTCTATTAATGGATTCGGCAACCACAAGTCTACAGTACATTCATTAGATGGAATTGATGCAAAGAGAGTA
>NC_090750.1:64334618-64354618 GCF_036898095.1 Palaemon carinicauda | reverse complement strand
TGAAATATGTAATATGAAATACTAAACCTTAGAGGTCCTTAAGGACATGACCTTTGATAATATTGACCTTGAGTTTTACTGCCATTGACCCTAGATATAACATTCTTCAAATACCATCGTCAAGTTTAGTAACCTTTCAGTGTCACTAGATCCTATGGTTCGATATGAAATATGTAATATGAAATGCTAAACCTTAGAGGTCCTTAAGGACATGACCTTTGATAATATTGACCTTGAGTTTAACTGCCATTGACCCTAGATATAGCATTCGTCAAGCTGTGGAATGATCTTCCTAATCGGGTAGTTGAATCAGTAGAACTTCAAAAGTTCAAAGTTGGAGCAAATGCTTTTTTGTTGACCAGGCGGACATGAGTCTTTTTATAGTTTATATATGGCATATCTGTTTTTGACGTTAATAGTTTATATATGACATGTCTGTTTTAACGTTGTTACTTTTTTAGAATGATTTATTGTTAATTTATTCACTTCATTTATTTATTTCCTTATTTCCTTTCCTCACTGAGCTATTTTTTCCTATTGGAGCCCCTGGGCTTATAGCATCATGTTTTTCCAACTAGGGTTGTAGCTTGGATGGTAATAATAATAATAATAATAATAATAATAATAATAATAATAATAATAATTAGTAACCGTTCAGTGTCACAGTCGATGAATTTAGCTGATTTTTTAAAACGCATTCCTTCCTAAATGGCCGCTAAGTCATGATGCCATGCATAAAATCTATACTCATATTTACCGTCGGCAAGAGGGTGTGAGGATGTAACTTTGGCGACCTGGGTTCTCTCAAGCTTTCTGCGTCCTCTGAGCTAGAGAGGCTAGGAAAGACTAAGAAGAAGAGTAGGGTCACGGCCAGCAGCTTCAGTTGGACAACCATCGCGATGAAATGTGCCTCTTGACAGTTCTCCAGACTATAAACCTCTCCTCACGACCCTGTGGGGATAACAAACGAAATAGTGGGGCTTGAGTAAAAACTCCGTCTTATATATATATGGGTAGTGTTTGGGGATGCAAGGGAAATCCATGATGATTATAAGCCCGGGACTTTTTTTTTTTTTTTTATTCAGATTCCAGCGGATACTAGCTTAAGTAGGAAAACTTGTGCCACTTATCATGCATCGTACACAGGACACGTTAAGTGCATCTCTCTCTCTCTCTCTCTCTCTCTCTCTCTCTCTCTCTCTCTCTCTCTCTCTCTCTCTCTCTCATTCACACACAATTTAATTTCTTTTGCGTTTCCGCATACTGTATATCTAAAATGTAGCAGTTACATTTAATCAAAACTTAGCATACAAGGGAATACTTGATTACCATTTGTACACACATACATTAGGCTGAAAATACATCTGAGTCGTCTCATGTCGTATTGTCTGATGTCTTTGGATGTCTTAGCAGGATGCAGCGAAGTAGCAATGGGAAAGCTTACGCACATTGACCGTATAAAAAGAACAATGAGAAACATCTGATTTAGAAAGAACGATGGATATAACCTTCTGCATCCTTAAAATGATATGAAGTTTCCGCAATGATGAAGAAAGTTGTCAAATGGGGTAGAGTTTCTGTATTTTAATTCAGGAATTAATGAAGACCGAATTTTGATCTTTACAACAAACACAGATTTTTCAACTCTGGATAAATAGCAAACATTGGTATACAGATGGCACATTTAAATGATTTCCTCTTATTTTCTTTTTTAGACAATGCTGAATTACTTGTAGGTAAATCTGCTAATCGCTGAATTACTTGTAGGCAAATCTGTTAATTTCTGAATTACTTGTAGGCAAATCTGCTAATCGCTGAATTACTTGTAGGCAAATCTGCTAATCGCTGAATTACTTGTAGGCAAATCTGCTAATCGCTGAATTACTTGTAGGCAAATCTGCTAATCGCTGAATTACTTGTAGGCAAATCTGCTAATCGCTGAATTACTTGTAGGCAAATCTGTTAATTGCTGAATTACTTGTAGGCAAATCTGCTAATTGCTGAATTACTTGTAGGCAAACTTGCAAACTTGATATTTGCTGAATTACTTGTTGGTAAATCTGCTAATTGATGAATTATTTATAGGCAAATCTGCTAATTGCTGAATTACTTATTGGCAAATCTTCTACTCGCTGAATTACTTATAGGCAAATCTGCTAATCGCTGAATTACTTGTAGGTAAATATGCTAATCGCTGAATTATCTGTAGGCAAATCTGCTAATCACAGAATTACTTATAGACAAATCTGCTAATCACTGAATTATTCGTAGGTAAATCTGCTAATCACTGAATTACTTGTCAGCAAATCTGTTAATCGCTGAATTACTTATATGCAAATCTGCTAATCGCTGAATTACTTGTAGGCAGATCTGCTAATTGCTGAATTACTTGTAGGCAAATTTGCTAATTGCTGAATTACTTGTAGGCAAATTTGCTAATCGCTAAATTACTTGTGGTCAAATTTTCTAGTTGGTGAGTTACTCGTAGGCAAATATGCTAATCGCTGAATTATCTGTAGGCAAATCTGTTAATCGGTGAATTACTTATAGAGAAATCTGTTAATCGGTGAATTACTTATAGAGAAATCTGTTAATCGGTGAATTACCTATAGACATTTCTGCTAATCGCTGAATTACTTATGGGCAAATTTGCTAACTGCTGAATTACTTGTGGGCAAATTTGCTAATTGCTGAATTACTTGTAGGCAAATCTGATAATTGCTGAATTAGTTGTAGGCAAATTTGCTAATCACTGAATTACTTGTGGGCAATTTTTCTAGTTTGTGAATTACTCGTAGGCAAATATGCTAATCGCTGAATTATCTGTAGGCAAATCTGTTAATCGGTGAATTACTTATAAAGAAATCTGTTAATCGGTGAATTACTTATAGACATGTCTGCTAATCGCTGAATTACTTATGGACAAATCTGCTAATCGTTGAATTACTTGTAGGGAAATTTGTTAATTGCTGAATTACTTTTATGAAAATCTGCTAATCACTGAATTACTTGTAGGTAGATCTGCTAGTTGATGAATTACTTGTGGGCAAATTTGCTAATCGCTGAATTACTTGTGGGCAAATTTGTTAGTTGCTGAATTACTTGTAAGTAAATTTTCTAATCGCTAAATTACTTGTGGGCAAATTTGCTAATCGCTGAATTACTTGTGGGCAAATTTTCTAATCGCTAAATTACTTGTGGGCAAATTTTCTAATCGCTAAATTACTTGTGGGCAAATTTTCTAATCGCTAAATTACTTGTGGGCAAATTTTCTAATCGCTTAATTACTTGTGGGCAAATCTGCTAATCGCCGAATTACTTGTGGGCAAATTTGCTAGTTGGTGAATTACTCGTAGGCAAATATGCTAATCGCTGAATTATCTGTAGGCAAATCTTTTAATCGGTGAATTACTTATAGACAAATCTGTTAATCGGTGAATTACTTATAGACATGTCTGCTAATCGCTGAATTACTTGTAGGGAAATCGGCTAATCGCTAAATTACTTGTAGGGAAATCGGCTAATCGCTAAATTATTTATGGAAAAATTTGCTAATCGCTGAATTACTTTTATGCAAATCTTCTAATCGCTGAAATACTTGTCGGCAAATCTGTTGATCACTGAATTACTTATAGGCAAATCTGCTAATCAGTGAATTACTTGTATGTAACTCTGCTAATCACAGAATTACTTGTCGGCAACTCTGCTAATAACTGAATTACTTATCTTCAAATCTGCTAATCACTGAATTACTTGTAGGCAAATCTGTTAATCGGTGAATTACTTAAAGGTAAATCTGCTAATCGCTGAATTTTTTTGTAGGCAGATCTGTTGATCTTTGAATTACTTGTAGACAAATCTGTTAATCACTGAATTACTTGTAGGCAAATCTGTTAATCGGTGAATTACTTAAAGGTAAATCTGCTAATAACTGAATTACTTATCTTCAAATCTGCTAATCACTGAATTACTTGTTGGCAAATCTGTTAATCGGTGAATTACTTAAAGGTAAATCTGCTAATCGCTGAATTTTTTTGTTGGCAGATCTGTTGATCTGTGAATTACTTGTATACAAATCTGCTAATCAGTGAATTATTTCTATGCAAATCAGCAGATCACTGAATTAATTATCAGCAAAAATGCTAATCGCTGAATTACCTGTTGGCAAATCTGCTAATATGTGAATTGCTTATGCTGAAATGTTAAATTGTTCTCGATGACTCTTCCTGTAAGGAACTTTTTCATACAACACACGAATCTCATTTTCTGATTCCATAAGTTTACAACCACCTCTAATTATTTTTTACTTCTTGTAGTATATATAATTTTATATAGAAACATGAATGTATTTTACAATCAGGGATGAATAATGTGCTTTTTACCTGTATTAACTTTCACACCAAACAAGTTACTTTTCCATTTATATAGTATAACAACGTAGCACCCTGCACATTGCCTTTCTATCGAATTTATCATGTTTTTAAGGTATGTGGATGACTTTTATCTTTTGTATCACATTTATTATTATTATTATTATTATTGTTGTTGTTGTTGTTGTTGTTGTTGTTGTTATTTAATAACTTCTCACATGAAACTCAGAACAAATACTTCAACCACTCACAGTGTTTTGCTCCTATTGGAGAAATTCAAGGATGCAATTTTGTTCTTTTACTACAAAGATTACAAGTTAAAACTAATTACGGGTAAAAACGATTACATTTAACAAAAATAATATAATTGCAAAGGGAACGCTTTGTTAGTTACATTAAGATCCATAGAAATAATTCCTCAAGAATAACTTACATTCAATATAAGTATTAGTAGATTAATTGTAAATCTTATTAGTGAAATCAATGAAATTTAATGAACATTCAGTTACTCATCAATCAATATAGGGGTTATGAAGGTCTCTGGGATAACTAATTATTTAGTTTGCCTCATGTCCTGATTGAGATATAGCTTGAAGTTCTTTTAAATATGTGTATTGTGTCAATTTAAATTCATCTAGCACTTTTTTCTTCCAATGTTAATTAAAGATGCTTTATCATTGTTCTACATTTTTAAGTAAAGTCTCTGATTTGAATTAATTCAAGTGAGTTCAGTACACAAAATATTGTTCAAATTGTAATAATTGCATCCTATTTCTAATTATCCTTGTTAGTAGGTGAACACCAGTCTTTGTGAACATTGAAAAATACTGTAAAAATAAATTATTTTCATGTTGCTGTAAAAAAGAGTAATTAGACTTTTCAAATTGGACATGTCTTGAATTAAAATTTTCTTATATTCCACAAATGCCTTGAGATTTCCAAAAATCTTTTGTGAATTCCCCAAAACTTAGATATTGTGCAAGACCAAAGTTATGAAAGAACAGAGAAACATGGTAATGCAAAACTTCCGGGGAAGATAGTTTATAACAGAGCTGATGATCAGTGGTAAATAGACTTTGCATTGTCCCTTCGACCCCTTGCTGCGTCCAATTTTTGATCTTTACATCCATTCCAGCTTCCCTTTTTTCCTCTTTCTGTTAAATTTCAACTGATTAATTGCTCGAATCTTAGCACTTTAAATTCTATAGGGATTTGACTTAGTTTCATTCGTGATAACTATAACTACATGATTCTTAAAATTCCTTCAAATTAATTAAAATCTATTATTTTATCTACATAATGGATGGAAGGCATAGATAAACTAGATAAACTCTCTCTCTCTCTCTCTCTCTCTCTCTCTCTCTCTCTCTCTCTCTCTCTCTCTCTCTCTCTCTCTCTCTCTCTCTGTCATTATATATTAGTTCAGTGCATATTAATTGTCTTACTCTTACGTCAAATTTCCTCTCATTTGATCATAAATGTAAAGTAATGGGGGTTTAAAAACATTTTATATAGGTAATATTCATAGTAATATTAAATATTTACATCTGCGTTGATTTCCCCCTGTCGCATCTCGGTGCTGAGTGGTCTCACAACACTTGGAGGAAAAATATCCTCCTAGTCACAACACAACCCCAGCACTGGGGTTGTCCCCTCAAATTCCATACAACTGTCCATTTATGTGAAAGCTGATTTCAACAATTGCTATAGATTTCAACTTGAGGCGTATTTGGAGCTCATTCCAACTTTTAGTATTGAACTCTCAAGTTACAAATGTTAATGCTAGGCGATGGTAGTAGGTTGGCCAGGGCCCCAGCCACCCTTTGAGATACTACCGCTAGAGAGATATTGGGTCCTTTGAATGGGCAGACAGTACTACATTGGATCCTTCTCTCTGGTTACGGTTCATTTTTCCTTTGCCTACACATACAACGAATATTCTGGCCTATTTTTTACATATTCTTCTCCGTCCTCATACACCTGACAACACTGAGATTACCTCACAATTCTTCTTCATGCAAGGGGTTAACTACTGCACTATATTTGTTCGGTGGCCACTTTCCTCTTGGTAAGGGTAGAAGAAACTCTTAGCTATGGTAAGCAGCTCTTCTAGGAGAAGGGCACGCCAAAATCAAACTATTGTTCTCTAAGTCATGGGTAGTGCCATAACCTCTATACCATTGTCTTCCACTGTCTTAGCTTAGAGTTCTCTTGCTCGAGGGTACACTCGGGCACACCATTTCTCTTTCTCTGGTTTGTTAAAGTTGTTATAGGTTGTATAGAAAATATTTATTTTAATGTTATTGTTCTTAAAATGTTTTATTTTTCCTTGTTTCCTTTCCTTACGGGGGCATTTTCCCTGTTAGAGCCCGTGGGCTTATAGCATCCTGCTTTTCCAACTAGGGTTGTAGCTTAGCAAGTAATAGTAGTAATAATAATAATGATAATGATGATGATCATCATCATCCTCCTGAAGATTGTAATTACTAGTGTGGGCGACACTTCGTGATTAAGAAAGAATGTAAAAATAATGATCAACCTCGGAGCAAATTATGGTTACCATGTGTATGCTTTGATTTCTTTATTCGCAGAAATGAACCTCTATATAGGGAGGTAAAAGTAGCAAAATTTATCGATTGTCTTTTCTTCACGGACTTGTTCTGACTTCACAATGCTGCACTGTAAATTTTTTTTGGGGGGGGGGGGTTCCTCAGTCTTGTGAATTCTACGTCGAATATCTTCCAAAACGATAGATGTGGCCTCTGCGCATACTTTGTCTTTTCGATTCGGTGCCCAACAGGAAATCTGCATTGCCTTAGTTTGGTTGTTTGAGGTATTCTAAGGTCTAGCTTAAGGGAGGTTTAAGATCAACCCTGCACTGATGGGTTCATGTTAGAGTCTAGTCGGTGTGTATTTGGAGAGGACACGACTTGGAGGTGTAACCTTGTTGCCTAGGAGACAACAAAATAGCAAAAGTAGTATTGCTTCACACTTACGTCAGTTGTCATGAAAATATATAGTATGCTTATTCCAAAGAGACTAAAGAGAAAGATTGATGAAAAGCTGAGAGATGAACAAGCAGGATTTTGGAAAAGGTAGAAGTTGTGCTGCCAAATTTTCATTTTAAGACTTGCGGTACAGCAATGTGTAGAATATAGAAATCCACTCTTGGTGGCATTAGTGGACTATGAAAAAGCCTTTGATAGTGTGCACCGGCCAATTTTGTGGAGTCCTGCGTTGTTATGGAGTTCATTTTAGATATGTAAATTTGATTAAGTCTCTTCATGAGCATAACAAGTGCAAAGTTAATGTTAGTGGAGTCCTGTCAAATGGATTTCCAGTGAACAGTGGTGTACTCTAAGGGAATGTGTTGTCATCTATGTTGTTTATCCTCCTCATGGATTTTGTAACACACAGAACAGTTCGGGATGGTGGATAAGTATTGGACTGGATTGCTAACAGAAAATTAGCTGAACTAGAGTATGCTGATGGTGCTGTCCTTATTAGCATAACACCACAGGACTTGCTAAGCTTGCTTACCAGAATGCATGAAATATCACATGTGGTTGGGCTCAAGATAAATAAAAGAAAGACACTAATGATGAGAACGGAGTATCCAATGGAAGATGAAATATCATTAGAAGAAGAAAGGATTAATGAGGTGGAATCATATAAATATTTAGGAACTATTATCCCTAATACAGGATCTTTAGAATTGGAGTTTAATGAAAGATTGAAAAAAGCAGATCAGACAATGGCTAGGTTAAGTAAAATTTGGAAATTGAATCGCCTGAAATTACGTATAAAATCAGGCTACATATTAGTTTAGTGAGATCGGTATTACTGTATGGACTTGAGTCGTGGTGAGACAATGAAACAATATCCAACAGATTTAATAGATTTGAAAACAAAGCCCTCAGAAGAATATTGGGAGTTAAATGGCAGGACAGGATTAGAAACGAAACTATAAGAGAGATTACTCGAGTGCCATATGTGGATGAGATCATGGTGAGGGGTAGATGGAGATGGTTTGGGCATGCTCTTCGCACTCTCCAAGAGAGATTATTTCAACAAGCGTTCAACTGGGCTCCACAAGTTACTAGAAGAGTTGGAAGACCTAGACTTACATGGCTGAGGGCTGTGAAGCATGAAGGAGGAGATGATGAGTTGAGAGGTTTTAAAGGCTTATCAGGAATGGCAGGGGCAAGGGACAGTGAGATCTCCCTATCGAGTAGGACAATACCCGAGAGACTTCAAATATACACTACATATGACCAGTGCCCAAGGCCCCTCTCCACCCAAACTAGGACCAAATAGGGCGCGGCAATGGTTGCTGATGACTCAGCAGATTGACCTATAGGTTCCCCCAAACCGTCCCCATCCTTAGCTCACAAGGATGGTCAGGTTGCAGCCACCAAAGAAACTAACGAGTTTGAGCGGTATTCGAACCTCAGTTTGGCGTTCACCAGTCAGGGACGTTACCACATCGGCCACCACAACCCCATAAATGCTCAAGATAGAGACGACTAGCTAAATCTAACCGTGGCCCTTTGTGTCAATAGGCGTAGGAGATAATAATGAATATTGCATCCAAATGTCCGCTCGTTTTCTAGGCGGTCTTGTCTTCCAGGCCTCCTTGGGTTTTCCTATGATAAAAAATAGTGAAGGTGTTCAGCATTAAAAAACATTTTTCTTGTCTGGTTAATCTGCCGGAGGAACAAACAGGAGTGGCTACATCGACAATCAGTCCCTGAACAGACGGAAAGAAGATTGTTGGCTTTGATAACTTTGATGTCAGTGATTTCGCAATGGACTTCAAAGATACATGTAAATGAGAAAGTTGAGTGCACTAGAGGTTGCTTAAGAATTAAGGTCGTGCCCGATTCTTTCTCCCTCTCTCCTGACCGTTACAACTCTGGTTTTGATTATGTTGGAAATTTAAATTATAATCAAAACTGTGTTATAAATGTGAATGTCAATATGACGATGTGTTGATTCATTGCAATTGTTAAAAATACAAGTGCTCCATATCAAAGTATGATATTTAAAGCGAGTTTCTTATGCATACAAAGCAAATCAATTATTTGCTTAAGGTAAATTGTTACTAAGGGACGCAATGATATATATATATATATATATATATATATATATATATATATATATACTGTATATATATATATATATATATATATATATATATTTATATACATACATACATACATACATATACACATATAGGTTACTGTACAACTGCATATATATATATATATATATATATATATATATATATATGTGTGTGTGTATATATATATATATATATATATATATATATATATATATAAATGCATATATATATATATGTGTGTGTGTTTATATGTGTGTGTGTGTGTTTGCTCGTGTGTGCGAAACATAAACAAGGTTACTGTACAACTAGAAAGAAATTCCTGTTACCTTAAAGGTCGTGTCGGTTAATTAATATTTTTTAAGACGTGCTTCCAAGCGGCCTTGGTGTTGTCTTGCATATAAATCCATCGAATTAGCCTATTATCAATGGATCTGAAATGGGTTCACTGAGATAGGAAATTTGTGTCAAGAATTTCAACGTTTGTCACTAATGCCATATATATATATATATATATATATATATATATATATATATATATATATATACATATATATATGTATGTATGTATATATATGTGTATATATATATATACATATATATATATATATGTATATATATACATATATATATACATACATATATATATATATATATATATATATATATATATATATGTGTGTGTGTGTGTGTGTGTGTGTGTATGTATGTATGTGGATGATGTAATCCTCGTCCATAAGATTTTTTTTCTATTATTACTATGTTAAAAAGATTATTAATTTTGCTTCTGGATATTGATAAATCTTTTAATGTAGCCTTTTCACTGGCTCATGCCTAATACTGTTGAGGTTTTCTGTTTCTACTTCAGATTTATATGACTGAAAGAAAATTGTTTCTGCCGAGTTCATGTTCGTTAAAGGTACTCGGTTTAAAGTCCTTTCGAGATGTCCTTATTTATAAGTCATAGATTCGTTAGTATAGTCGCCTTGTCTCGCCTCGCGTTCTTTTTTTTTTCTTTTTTTTTTTTATCAAGATAATGTTGCAAGAGCTCTGAAAATGATGCACGAAATTTTGCAATCCATCCTTTTTCATATTACTTGTTTTATCGGGATAACATTTGTTTTCAGGTGAATGTTAAGTATTAAAATGCACTAAATATATATATATATATATATATATATATATATATATATATATATATATATATATATATATATACACTCTGAATTTCTAAGATCTACTGACATTCTCATGAAAAATATTTTCAAGAGATAGCTGGGAAGAATGATAGTAAATACTGTATTTCTGTTTTCACGTAAGTCAAATCTTCTTGCTTTATTATCGAGCCGTTTTTTTTATCTTTTATATTGGAAAATGAAAGACCTAAATTACAAGCAAGAAATCTGATTACCACTTCGCTACCCTAGAGTACTGTTTAATCTTCTCAGGACTCTACTGAAATCGAAAAGGTGTCTTTTAATCAACATTTTATTATTATTATTATTAATAGCTAAGCTACAACCCTTGTTGGAAAAGCAAGGTGCTATACGCCCAGGGGCTCCAACAGGGAAAATAGCCCAGTGAGGAAAGGAAGTAAGGAAATAAACTATATAAAAAGTAATAATATGATAATATATAGATTGTTAAGCTACAACCCTAGTTGGAAAAGCAGAATGCTATAAGCCCAGGGGCACCAAAAGGGAAAATAGCCCAGTGAGGAAAGGAAATAAGGAAATAAACTATATAAGAAGTAATAATATAATAATATATAGATTGTTAAGCTACAACCCTAGTTGGAAAAGCAGAATGCTATAAGCCCAGGGGCACCAACAGGGAAAATAGCCCAGTGAGGAAAGGAAACAAGGAAAATTAAAATATTTTAAGGACAGTAACAACATTGAAATAAATAATTCCTATATAAACTATAAAAATTTTAACAAAACAAGAGGAAGAGAAATCAGATAGAATAGTGTGCCAGAGTGTACCCTCAAGCAAGAGAACTCTAACCCAAGACAGTGGAAGACCATGGTACAGAGGCTATGGCACTAACCATAGATATTTCCAAAGTCATTTATGTCCTATTTATAAAATCGTTGTAAGGTTATATTCCCGGTTGATCAATTTATGCTGGAAAATTAGCTTGAAATAAGAGTTTTATTGTTATTTATAGTCGGTGAAGAAATAAAGGAAAATCGCATAAATTCAAAAGATATCTCACTCTATACAAACATGAAAAATTTACGTAGAACATGAATGCTTTAGAATAATAATAATGTTCATGTTCTGAAATTGTCCAATTCTAATAATTGACGTTTATCTTATCTTTTTTTTTTCTTTTCTTGAAGAATTACGTAGCAAAATTACTGGCATCTTTTAGTGCTTAACTTTATTCATCTATTTTCCGGATCCAGTATCTAATTGAATCAAGGCTACCCAAGTAATCTTTGGTGCTGTATTTTGATAAGATTTTGTCTAATAGACGTTTATCTCATCTTTTTTTCTTTTCTTGAAGAATTACGTAGCAAAATTACTGACATCTTTTATTGCTTAATTCACCCCCTCCCCCCCAGATTAATGCTTCCATAAAACATGATAATCAGAATGATTATTGAAGATTTGGGCTCTGTACTTCCCAAAATAACAAACATTTGATAAGCTTAGCCGTAAACGCAGCAACCCCCCAAAGAAGGTACGAACTCATCTTTATTCAAATGGTTTTTTACCTTGCACAAGGCAGCACGCCTTGTGGAATATCTGCTAAGAACATTCTTTCCTACTTTGTTAGAGGCTCGGGGGTCCTGATTAGTCGGACAAGGTCTCGGGCTGTAGTAGATGACCTCTCCTGTCGTACCATTCCCAGCCTCCCCCCCCCCCCACACACACTCATTCCACATGCTAATCCTTAGTGCACAGCCGACCATTCCCAGCCTCAAACAACAACAACCCCCGCACACACACACTTATTCCACATGCTAATCCTCATTGCACAACCGTAAATAAACCCTTTATATTTCTTTTTCCTTTCTTTGCAATTTGTTTTTTTTCTTTATCTATTTTGAATAAGGTAAAAAGGATATGAGTTTTCTTGTTTATGATGTTTCAGTAGCTTGATATCATAGTGTATTTAAAGAAAAGGGATCCCCCCACCCACACACACTCATTCCACATGCTAATCCTCATTGCACAACCGTAAAAAAAACCTTTATATTTCTTTTTCCTTTCTTTGCAATTTGTTTTTTTCTTCATTTTGAATAAAGTAAAAAGGATATGAGTTTTGTTTATGATGTTTCAGTAGCTTGATATCATAGTGTATTTAAAAAAAAGGGATCTGCAAAATTTGAATTGTTAGTAGACACAGAGTAGTAATCATATGAAGGATCATATCTAAAAATGAATATTACTTTTCTTATGGTGAATCGTTTAATATCAAAAGGAATCAAAGACCTATATTGAAATAGACGGTGAAAGGTAGATAGGAAATGTGCTGCTTGACACAAATGACTATATCAAAGTTATGGTAGCATTAATTTGGTACATAACCGAAATTTTTCAGAGGTATGAATATATAGAATATGTACAATTGGACACGGGAATTCGTGGTACACCTCACTTTGAGGAAGTGCACCCTGACACACCCTTGCTGCACATCGAGTAACTAAACAGCTAGTGTAAGGAGATAGGACAGAGGTAGTGATCGGGGCTAGACACAGGAACTTACCATACAAAAAGCGTGTTACAGGATGGACTTCCTCAGAGCGAGGTGTGCCAAGAATTTCTGTGTCCAACTGTACCATTTACGGATTGATTTTTGATATTCAAACTTATAAACATTATCCTGTTGAAGATGATATTGCTCTCTCTCTCTCTCTCTCTCTCTCTCTCTCTCTCTCTCTCTCTCTCTCTCTCTCTCTCTCTCTCTCTCTCTCTCTCTCTCTCTCTCTCTCTATATATATATATATATATATAAAATTTTATATATATATATATATTTATATATATATATATATATATATATATATTTATATGTATATATATGTATATATTTATATGTATATATATGTATATATTTATATCTATATATATATATATATCTATATATATATATTATATCTATATATAATATATATATATATCAATATATCTATATAGATATATATCTATATATATATATATATATATATATATATATACATATATATATATATATATATATACATACACTCGTCTTTCAATTTACTTTATTCATCTATTTTCCGGATCCAGTATCTAATTGAATCAAGGCTACCCAAGTAATCTTTGGTACTGTATTTTGATAAGATTTTGTCTAAGAAATAATATTCACTAGCTCATGAATGATTGTGATGGCAACTTGTAAGTTCTTTTTCCTCCCCAAAAAGGGTTCCAAGAGTAGAGAAAGTTACCATATAAATTTTCACATGAAAACAGATATATTAAGTTTGGAGGCTTTTGATGTTACTGCGTTATCTTTGAGATCTGAATAATGATGTCAGATGGGATGCCTGAATAATGATGTCAGATGGGATGCCTGAATAATAATGTCAGATGTAATGCCTGAATAATGATGTCAGATGGGATGCCTGAATAATGATGTCAGATGGGATGCCTGAATAATGATGTCAGATGGGATGCCTGAATAATGATGGCAGATGGGATGCCTGAATAATAATGTCGGATGGGATGCCTGAATAATGATGTCAGATGGGATGCCTGAATAATAATGTCGGATGGGATGCCTGAATAATGATGTCAGATGGGATGCCTGAATAATGATGTCGGATGGGATGCCTGAATAATGATGTCAGATGGGATGCCTGAATAATGATGTCAGATGGGATGCCTGAATAATGATGGCAGATGGGATGCCTGAATAATGATGGCAGATGTGATGCCTGAATAATGATGTCAGATGGGATGCCTGAATAATAATGGCAGATGGGATGCCTGAATAATAATGTCAGATGGGATGCCTGAATAATGATGTCAGATGTGATGCCTGAATAATGATGTCAGATGGGATGCCTGAATAATGATGTCGGATGGGATGCCTGAATAATGATGTCGGATGGGATGCCTGAATAATGATGTCGGATGGGATGCCTGAATAATGATGTCGGATGGGATGCCTGAATAATGATGTCAGATGGGATGCCTGAATAATGATGTCAGATGCGATGCCTGAATAATAATGTCAGATGGGATGCCTGAATAATAATGTCAGATGGGATGCCTGAATAATGATGTCAGATGGGATGCCTGAATAATGATGTCGGATGGGATGCCTGAATAATGATGTCGGATGCGATGCCTGAATAATGATGTCGGATGGGATGCCTGAATAATGATGTCTGATGGGATGCCTGAATAATGATGTCAGATGTGATGCCTGAATAATGATGTCAGATGTGATGCCTGAATAATGATGTCAGATGGGATGCCTGAATAATAATGTCAGATGGGATGCCTGAATAATGATGTCGGATGGGATGCCTGAATAATGATGTCGGATGGGATGCCTGAATAATGATGTCAGATGGGATGCCTGAATAATGATGTCAGATGGGATGCCTGAATAATGATGTCAGATGGGATGCCTGGATAATGATGTCAGATGGGATGCCTGAATAATGATGTCAGATGGGATGCCTGGATAATGATGTCAGATGGGATGCCTGGATAATGATGTCAGATGGGATGCCTGAATAATGATGTCTGATGGGATGCCTGAATAATGATGTCAGATGGGATGCCTGAATAATGATGTCAGATGTGATGCCTACCTTGATATGGAACTGATATATTTCAGCCGTTTCCAGCTAAGTTAAAAGATTTAAATTTTGTCGTGTGATTCCTTTAGATTCATCCGCACGTCTTTTGGTCCGTTCAGTCTTGGTTCTTGACATGTGGAAGAAACGAAATATGAGTTTCTATTTACTATACAGTGCACGTCACTTTCTATGGGTGACTTAAAGTTAGCATCTTTGCTGATAAACTTGAACGAGCAAGTTTCTTGAAATTTTTTTATAAGAATCTGCGTCTTATTATTATTATTATTATTATTATTATTATTATTATTATTATTATTATTATTATTATTATTATTATTATTATTATTATTATTATTATTATTAGTCAATATACAACCATAGCTGGAAAAGCAGGATGCTATAAGCCCAAGGGCTCTAACAGGGAAAAATAGCCAAGTTAGGAACGGAAATAGGGAAATAACTAAATTATATAAGAAGCACTGGATAATTAGAATGAGATATTTTAAGAACAGTAACAAAATTAGGAAAATCAATCCACAATTTGGTCACAGCTGGAATACTGTGTAATATTAAATCTCATAATCGAGAAGGCTTAACTATTAGAATTAACTGCATACCTAGTGTTACGAACAGGATGGTACTGTTCAGGAAGATCTGAATGTAAAGGATGATCAGGATTATAAAAAAAGATCCTATGCAACATGCATAACGAAATAATTAAAAGCCGGTGCCACAGATTAATATCAAGATCAGGAATAAGAAATTTGATAGATCCTAAGTTCCTGTCCAACAAATTTTGATGACCAGAAAGGAGAACAATCCTCGGAACAAGGTAGAATGAAAGGATTAAAACGTCTTCAGAGTATATTGATCACCGAAAGTCTTATACGACTCTCAAAGTGTTTTTTTTTTTTTTTTTTTTTTTTGTGCAATTGAAAACACAGACCTAACGTGTTATCACAATTTTCTTGTTGTTTGGTTAAGTATCCGATAGGTTTTATATCCCTCCATAATGGATTACTAGCTTGTTTTGTATATTTTAATGTAGGTACCGATGTGGAGTATAATTTTATTCCTACATACAGAAAAAAAAAAATTTAAGTTTTGGGTCAAACCTAGAGGAAGCGATATATCTTTGCAGGAATCTTGGACAACTTAGACAGGAAAGATAAAAGATTGTTGGGTTCTTGATAAGGAGCACCAGGAGAAAATTGACAGATTGAATGAGTCTTAGAATACAGGCTCCGGGGCGGATCAGAGCTGTCAGTATACCTCACGCATATGCGTTTTAAAGGGCGTTTGCAGCGTCCATTTGGATTTTGGCCGTGCGGGACCAGAGCTGTCAGTATACCTCACGCTGTGCCTATGGGTGTTTGCTGGGTCCATTTGGTTCTTAGTGCACCCAACTTTGTAATCTTTTACCTTACTCCCTTTCCTATTTCCTGTTTTATATCCTGGGGTTTTTTTTTTTTTTTTTTTTTGCTTCACAAGGAAAATGGGTAGGGGGTTGTTCTACAGTTGCCCCTTTCCGCTTAAGAGCGTTTGCAGCATCAGACCCGATACGGGCCATATGGCCTAGATGCCATACACACTGTACATCTGGCCATTCATTATTATTATTATTATTATAATTAATAATAATATTATCATTGTTATTTATTATTCTTATTGTAATTATTATTACTATTATTATTATTATTATTATTATTATTACTAGCTAAGCTACAACCCTAGTTGGAAAAGCAAGATGCCATAAGCCCAAACTTCAACGGAAAAATAGCCCAGTGAAGAAAGGAAATAAGGAAAATATAAACGATATAAGAAGTAATCAACAATTAGAATAAAATATTTTAACAAAATTAACAAAATTTCATATATAACCTATAAAAAGACTTATGCCAGCCTGTTCAACAAAATAGAAAATCATGATGAGTTAGTGTCTCCCAACAATTCACTATTCATCCTTTATAATGGACCGACCACTTTATTGTCAAGATATCAGAAATATCAGTATATATATATATATATATATATATATATATATATATATATATATATATATGTATATATATATATATGTATATATAATTTTTTTTTTTTTTTTTTTTTTTTTTTTTTTTTTGCTGTCGTCTATTGTTAACCAACATATGTGAGAAAGGCGAGAAGTACTGTCCAAATTGGTGATATAAATAACGAATTGAAATCTACCAAGGTCTACCACTATAGGATACCTTTCATCTGAAGCCCGGCCTTTGATTTCGGGTATCAATCAAAGGCTTTTCGTTGCAAGAGTAAATCGTGCAATTCGTAAGGTTGTAAGATTTAATTTCCATTTTTGTTTACTTTTTTTTCTCGTCATTAGTCTTCATTGATATAAGGTAGCAAAATCATTTGTGTTGCATTTAGCTCGAACATTATTATTATTATTATTATAATTATTATTATTATTATTATTATTATTATTATTATTATTATTATTATTAAATGCTAAGCTACAACCCTACTTGGAAAAGCAGGATGCTTACCCAGGGGCCCCAACAGGGAAAATAGCCCAGTGAGGAAAGGAAACAAGGAAAAAATAAAAAATTCTAAGATCAATAAAAACATTGAAATAAATATTTCCCACACAAACTTTAAAAAGTTTAACAAAACAAGAGAAAGAGAAACAAGACAGAACAGTGTGCCCGAGTGTACCCTCAAGCAAGAGAACTCTTAACCGAAGATAGTGGAAGACATTACACCATCAAGACTCGCCACGCGTTAACCGAAAGTCACTCTCCTAATTGCAATTGGCGATTTACATCGTCTAACTCACAATTTGTGCTAATTACCTGACATTCTTGATGTCGTTTTATCTATCAATGTATTAATCTATTGATATTTAGCAACTGAACGCCGTACTCGTACCCAGTCAAGCATGATAGTAATAGCATTAAAGAAAAATATTTATTGTTTTCTGCTGTCGTTTTAGCTGTATACATATCTATAAGAAAAAATATAAACAGAACAGTAGATGATAAATCTTATCTGTTAAAATGCAACCTTCAATTGACAACAATGGACTGACGATTGTTTATTATAGGGAAGTCCTACAGACTGTGCTGATTACAGAATAAGAATTAGTTCTACCTGTCATAATTAAGATTCCAAAGAAACATGAAGATGATTTACGCACGAGGAATAAAAAAAAAAAAAAGTACTAGCACAGTCAGGATGTCTGAGTAATTGCAATCTATGATTGGACGCATATAAAAGATGCTGGCCTTCCTCAATATATTTGGACGTTGTTGACCTTCCTCAGGGCCATTCAGTGACGTGGGTTACAAATATGGCACCAACGACTCAGTTGCCATATACTTCCAAAACTGTTATTGCAATTCGTTAATGAAAAACTATAATTAATTTTGAAGAGCATTTTACATTTTAAATGATTTAGATGCGTCTATATGAATTTTCCCCTTTCACGAATGATCTTCCTAATCGGGTGGTTGAATCAGTAGAACTTCAAAAGTTCAAAGTTGGAGCAAATGCTTTTTTGTTGACCAGGCGGACATGAGTCTTTTTATAGTTTATTTATAACATATTTGTTTTTGATGTTGTTGATAGTTTATTATATGACATGTCTGTTTTGACGTTGTTTCTTATTTTAGAATGATTTATTGTTAATTTGTTCTCTTCATTTATTTATTTCCTTATTTCCTTTCCTCACTGGGCTATTTTTCGCTGTTGGAGCCCCTGGGCTTATAGCATCTTGCTTTTCCAACTAGGGTTGTAGCTTGGATAGTAATAATAATAATAATAATTATAATAACGAGAACATTCATTCTGGTCAAAACAGTGGAGTATCTATCTCGATTTCAAGTTCAACTAGGTAAACAAAAACTTAATCTTGTCTTACGTTTTTATAGTTACTGTTGGAGAAGCAAGATGGGGACAATGGCCTGACTATTTTCTTTTTCAAGGAATGTTGCAGTAAGAAGATCAACTGGGGCAAAATAAACCACATTCACAAATCTGTTCAGTCATCTATCTATCGATCGTTCTATCTGTGGTCTTCCTCTGTCTTGGGTTAGAGTTCTTTTGCTTGAGGGTACACTCGGGCACAGTATCCAATCTTATTTCTCCTCTTGTTATGTTGAAGTTTTTTATAGTTTATATTGATCTTTATTTTAATGTTGTTACTCTTCTTAAAATATTTTATTTTTCCTGGTTTCCTTTCCTCACTGGGCTATTTTCCCCGTTGGGGCCCCTGGGCTTATAGCATCCTGCTTTACCAACTAGGGTTGTAGCGTAGCAAATAGTAATAATAATAATAATAATAATAATAATAATAATAATAATGTAAAGAGATGGAAAGGCCAGATATATTAAAGCAATAAAAAGTGTACATTGATATAGGCAAGACAACTAATGCATGAGAATGATGAGACTTTGGCAGTGATGTCATAAACAGGTTTTTACGTTGACCACCTTCTAACGACTATCGTCTTCCCATTTCCAGCACAACGCTTTTTATGATTGATTATCGGAAATCGCGTTTATCTTTGGAATTTAGAAACCATAGTTGATTTTTTTTTTTTCTTTTTTTTTTTTTTTTTTTTTACAAAGCTTTTTGCTCAAGGAAAGTATTGGCTTCATATAGAAACGTTGCTTTCTAATTGCATGAATTACAATTAGTTTTTTCATAATATATTGATATAACTTTGTCATGATCGCAATATT
>NC_090750.1:64311821-64319321 GCF_036898095.1 Palaemon carinicauda | reverse complement strand
TTATATATATATATATAAATGTATGTGTGTGTATATATATATATATATATATATGTATATACAGTATATGGATATATATATATATATATATATTTATATATATGTATGTATTTATATATATATATGTATATATTTATATGTATGTATGTATATATATATATATATATACATACATATATATATATATATATATATGCATCGAATCTAACCATTCACTAAAAGGTAATGATCCTAAACTTGGAGTCTTATGATGTACGTTCCATTGAAATCACTTCAATAGTCAGACCAACTGAACCAGATTATTATGCTGAAATAATGATAATAAGAACGTGAGTGATTACTACAGTTATAAAAGCGGGAAGCCTGGTATTTCAGAATGAATTCTTAGCTTAGGTAGTGAACCTATAAGTCGATAATTTATACGAATGTCAATTAATAAAAGCAGATGTTAATATAAATTTTAAGAAATCACGGTAATCCACCTGCATAGTTACTTGAGAAAACAAATTATTGTGTGGATGGTTTATAAATGCGTAATATTTTATGGACTAATATCAGGATTTCCGGTGCATAGTTACTTGAGAAAACAAATTATTGTGTGGATGGTTTATAAATGTGTAATATTTTATGGACTAATATCAGGATCTCCGGTAATAATGTGTCTATCATAATGAAAAACAGACAAATTTGACGGTTTCATACATGCGCTAAATAAACTTTCATACATACAGTATAATACAAAAGGAATACAGTTCCCGACTCCATTGACAAAATCCTTCAGTGCAGGATATGGAGGCTTCATGGGGAAAGTACTCAAATTACATCCTTAATGAAAGGGATGAGACTCGAGATGGAATTTCCAGTACCGGGTTATAAGGTCCCGAAAGCTTCGTCACTTTCGTCAGACATTTCCTCCTATTTCCTGCCCTCCAGAAGAGAAGAGAGAGGCTGAAGGCTAGAGAATGTCCACGGCTTTCTGATGATATTTTCCTTGAGAGAGAATGCTCACGGGGAACCATTCACGATATGAAAGTGACTGTTGGGTATCTTCGCATCGTTCTTAGCTTAATGTGGATTTAGTTAATTGTTTCCTTAAGAGAGAATGCTCACGAAACCGGTCATGATTAACATAGGTGTTTAAAATTTTTAACCGAGGTTTTTGGCATTTGTCAATTTCGTATTACTAAATTTTACGCATGCAAACGCACACACACGTGTGTGTATATATATATATATATATATACACACACACACGAGTGGGCGCCGACGACGATATACATATATATATATATATATATATTGTATATATACATATATATATGTGTGTGTGTGTATTCGTGTATAAATGTGATGATATATTTTGTGTATGTGATTATATACATACACACACACACACACACACATATATATATATATATATATATATACATATACATATACACACACATTTATACTGTTAGTAGATCGATATCGGTAACACGAAATTCGTATTGATGATTGTTGTTAATACTGTGAAAATATTATAGGAAAAGTCTATAAATTAGGATAGGGTGGAAACTGCCATTCCCAAGCCTCGGACCAACAAAAGGCTAGACGGTAGCTGCAGGTACAAGTGTCTATGTAATAGATTACATACACTTCTGTGTAGCACGTATTCCGTGTCTACCACAGCCCCCAGGAAAAAGTAGATTAACAGGAGTCAATACAGGAGACTCGGACGGATATTGATGATGAATGGGGCCAAGAAGCGACTGAAACAGTAAAATCCGGTTCGGTCCTTATTTTAATGTTACTGTTCTTAGAATATTTCATTTTTCCTTGTTTCCTTTCTTCACTGGGCTATTTTTCCTGTTGGAGCCCCTGGGCTTGCAGCATTCTGCTTTTCCAACTAGGGTTGTAGCTTAGCAAGTAATAATAATAATATTAATAATAATAATAATAATAATAATAATAATAATAATTAGTAATTAAGGGTTAATAATGATAATTAATAATAATTAATAATTATAAATAATAATAATTAAAAATTAATAATTAATAATTTAAAATTAATGTTATTCATTTCTTACACTTTTCCCCTTCACGATGGACAGCGAAAGAAGTTCAAGCGTCGTACTTTTTCCGTATACTATATGTTGCACTCAATGTAATTTTTATTTATTAAATTTTCACTTGTAAGTCATAACTTGAGAGGATGTAACTTACTTGCAGCGAATCGCAAAACTTTGTCACTGCCAATTTCAATCCTCGTTGGTAGTAAACCAATCCATTTCATTTATAATTTTCGTACTTCTGTTACGCACAACATATCACATTTTTATTTCCTTCACATGTCCTCAATCCTTCCGGTGGTAGTAAACCAATCCATTTCATTTATAATTTTCGTACTTCTGATACGCACAACATATCACATTTTTATTTCCTTCACATTTCCTCAATCCTTCCGGTGGTAGTAAACCAATCCATTTCATTTATAATTTTCGTACTTCTGTTACGCACAACATATCACATTTTTATTTCCTTCACATGTCCTCAATCCTTCCGGTGGTAGTAAACCAATCCATTTCATTTATAATTTTCGTACTTCTGTTACGCACAACATATCACATTTTTATTTCCTTCACATTTCCTCAATTCTTCCGGTGGTATTAAACTAATCCATTTCATTTATAATTTTGTACTTCTGTTACGCACAACATATCACATTTTTATTTTTTTCACATTTCCTCAATTCTTCCGGTGGTAGTAAACCAATCCATTTCATTTATAATTTTCGTACTTCTGTTACGCACAACATATCACATTTTTATTTTTTTCACATTTCCTCAATTCTTCCGGTGGTATTAAACTAATCCATTTCATTTATAATTTTCGTACTTCTGTTACGCACAACATATCACATTTTTATTTCTTTCACATTTCCTCAATTCTTCCGGTGGTAGTAAACCAATCCATTTCATTTATAATTTTCGTACTTCTGTTACGCACAACATATCACATTTTTATTTTTTTCACATTTCCTCAATTCTTCCGGTGGTATTAAACTAATCCATTTCATTTATAATTTTCGTACTTCTGTTACGCACAACATATCACATTTTTATTTTTTTCACATTTCCTCAATTCTTCCGGTGGTATTAAACTAATCCATTTCATTTATAATTTTCGTACTTCTGTTACGCACAACATATCACATTTTTATTTCTTTCACATTTCTTCAATTCTTCCGGTGGTAATAAACTAATCCATTTCATTTATAATTTTCGTACTTCTGTTACGCACAACATACATATCACTTTTGTATTTCCTTCACATTTCCTCAATTCTTCCGGTGGTAATAAACCAATCCATTTCATTTATAATTTTCGTACTTCTGTTACTCACAACATATCACATTTTTATTTCCTTCACATGTCCTCAATTCTTCCGGTGGTAATAAACCAATCCATTTCATTTATAATTTTCGTACTTCTGTTACTCACAACATATCACATTTTTATTTCCTTCACATGTCCTCAATTCTTCCGGTGGTAATAAACCAATCCATTTCATTTATAATTTTCGTACTTCTGTTACTCACAACATATCACTTTTGTATTTCTTTCACATTTCCTCAATTCTTCCGGTGGTAGTAAACCAATCCATTTCATTTATAATTTTCGTACTTCTGTTACTCACAACATATCACATTTTTATTTCCTTCACATTTCCTCAATTCTTCCGGTGGTAGTAAACCAATCCATTTCATTTATAATTTTCGTACTTCTGTTACGCACAACATATCACATTTTTATTTCCTTCACATGCCCTCAATTCTTCCGGTGGTAGTAAACCAATCCATTTCATTTATAATTTTCGTACTTCTGTTACGCACAACATATCACATTTTTATTTCCTTCACATGCCCTCAATTCTTCCGGCTTCATGTATTTAGTATTATTATCATAACTTTTTTTTCTTTTACACATTGGAGGGTTATGTTGCATTTGTCATCCTTATTTTCCTTCTCAATTCTAATCTTGAAGAGTTTGAAGTCACCAGAGATAAAATATCGAAATAAGAGCTTTTTTTTCGTTTTTACACATTGGAGGGTTATGTTGCATTTGCAAATATCATCCTTATTTTCCTTTTTAATTCTAATTTTGAAGAGTTCGAAGACACCAGAGATAAAGTATCGAAATAAGATCAAAATGGCAAATGATGACTGAACAAAAGTTTCAAGCGCTACCTATGTCACTCACAGTGGTGCCCCGGACGAAAAATAGATTCACTCACATGGCAAAGAAAGCCGAATGAATTACTTTTATAATTGTCACTTTATCTTTAGTTGCTGAAGAATCTTTGTTTCTACGTTATATTATTCTTGTGTTTTCTTTGTTTTTGTATTAACGAAAAGGAAATTATCAAAATTGCCCTATTTACACTAAAATACTCTTTAGTAATATTTATCATTAACAGACGGTGGAAGTAATTGAATTCGTAGTCAAATTTTTGTCATTTCAGTTTAATGCAACTCGTAACTTTCTCTTACCGAGGAAATAATTCTTTATCTGAATCACTAATGTCTGTCTGCCTTGCTAAAATATTGCTCCTTGATTACTGTTATGTAAACATTTGGGTCATGAAGTGTCAGATTGCGTAAACGTAAAGTCCGATGTTTCAACACCAAGTAATGAGTCTAGAGAGAGAGAGAGAGAGAGAGAGAGAGAGAGAGAGAGAGAGAGAGATCACTAACCAGTTCAAAGAACGTACGTCTGTCTGCCTTGCTGAAATATTGCTCCTTGATTACTGATATGTAAACATTTGGGTCATGAAGTGTCAGATTGCGTAAACGTAAAGTCCGACGTTTCAACACCAAGTGAGTGTATAGAGAGAGAGAGAGAGAGAGAGAGAGAGAGAGAGAGAGAGTATAGTAATGGCGCAAGACGAATCAGGTGCCTGCATTTGTTCATTTTCTTTACCCTAGTTTTGTTTCTTTCAATAGAGAGAGAGAGAGAGAGAGAGAGAGAGAGAGAGAGAGAGAGAGATCACTAATCAGTTCAAAGAACGTACCGTGCCGCAAACAGACTTCGAACTTGATCTCCCGAAGACGTCCAAAGCCAACTAAGTTCCAGTTGCTTATGGTCGCCCCAATCATGATTCAAGGGACATTCTAGCCTGGGCAAGGTCTTTCGGATGTCCGGGAAGAAGTGAAAGTCTTTTTACCTGGAAGGATCTTCAGTGTCTTGCGGGATTTTCCAGGCTCCCATTTTTTTCCCTATTTTAATTATTTATTTTCCTGAATCGTATATAGATCGACATGTACATAAAGCAATGAGCAATAATTGCTTACAGATTTCCCATTTTTTTCCCTATTTTAATTATTTATTTTCCTGAATCGTATATAGATCGACATGTACATAAAGCAATGAGCAATAATTGCTTACAGATTTCCCATTTTTTTCCCTATTTTAATTATTTATTTTCCTGAATCGTATATAGATCGACATGTACATAAAGCAATGAGCAATAATTGCTTACAGATTTCCCATTTTTTTCCCTATTTTAATTATTTATTTTCCTGAATCGTATATAGATCGACATGTACATAAAGCAATGAGCAATAATTGCTTACAGATTTCCCATTTTTTTCCCTATTTTAATTATTTATTTTCCTGAATCGTATATAGATCGACATGTACATAAAGCAATGAGCAATAATTGCTTACAGATTTCCCATTTTTTTCCCTATTTTAATTATTTATTTTCCTGAATCGTATATAGATCGACATGTACATAAAGCAATGAGCAATAATTGCTTACAGATTTCCCATTTTTTTCCCTATTTTAATTATTTATTTTTCTGAATCGTATATAGTTCGACATGTACATAAAGCAATGAGCAATAATTGCTTACAGATTTCCCATTTTTTTCCCTATTTTAATTATTTATTTTTCTGAATCGTATATAGTTCGACATGTACATAAAGCAATGAGCAATAATTGCTTACAGATTTCCCATTTTTTTCCCTATTTTAATTATTTATTTTTCTGAATCGTATATAGTTCGACATGTACATAAAGCAATGAGCAATAATTGCTTACAGATTTCCCATTTTTTTCCCTATTTTAATTATTTATTTTTCTGAATCGTATATAGTTCGACATGTACATAAAGCAATGAGCAATAATTGCTTACAGATTTCCCATTTTTTTCCCTATTTTAATTATTTATTTTTCTGATTCGTATATAGTTCGACATGTACATAAAGCAATGAGCAATAATTGCTTACAGATTTCCCATTTTTTTCCCTATTTTAATTATTTATTTTTCTGAATCGTATATAGTTCGACATGTACATAAAGCAATGAGCAATAATTGCTTACAGATTTCCCATTTTTTTCCCTATTTTAATTATTTATTTTTCTGAATCGTATATAGTTCGACATGTACATAAAGCAATGAGCAATAATTGCTTACAGATTTCCCATTTTTTTCCCTATTTTAATTATTTATTTTTCTGAATCGTATATAGTTCGACATGTACATAAAGCAATGAGCAATAATTGCTTACAGATTTCCCATTTTTTTCCCTATTTTAATTATTTATTTTTCTGATTCGTATATAGTTCGACATGTACATAAAGCAATGAGCAATAATTGCTTACAGATTTCCCATTTTTTTCCCTATTTTAATTATTTATTTTTCTGAATCGTATATAGTTCGACATGTACATAAAGCAATGAGCAATAATTGCTTACAGATTTGTAAGAAGAATAAAAGGAAGAAGAAGCAAGCTCCAGTCTGCAACTAAGAGAGAAAATAATTGGAAATTACGATATAAAATTTCATAAAAAAAACAGGAAAAGTAGAGATCAGTGAAATAGAAATGGGAATAGAAAAATCGTTTTTAAGGGCGGTAGGAAAACCAATTGCTGTTGAAAATCAATTGTCTGAAATATTTCGGAAACTTCCTTATGTATAGAAAAAACATAGAATAGATTTAACCCGAAGAATTTCAGAAAGTCCACTGTCAAAGTGTCAAGGTGTCTTCGAAAAAAAAAAAATGGAAAGAAAACTTTACTTGAAAAAAAATATATATGAAATAGTGTAATAAAATTCAATCAGATGGACATGAAATTGATTTAAAACGCTCAATGTTACGATTTCTCTTATGGATTTTGAATTAAAACTGTGGTTCACGTCCTTGAACTGTCAACAACCAGACACGGGAGTGATCTTGCAATCTGTGTGGTTTTTCTAATTTCTGACATTTACTTCCTCAAGTCCTCAAAACTTGCGAATAAGAGATCTAAAGTGATATATATCAGTATATATTCGTAAAATATTTTCGAATACCAACATTGTTGGTATTGTTACTCTTCTTGCGGTCCTTTCACAGCCGGTTCGAAGGTTTTATCAGTGAGGGGCTTTTCCGGAATGTAACCTTGAAATACTTTACGTCGTTATTTCCTTGTTCCTCTCTCGTGAATATTTTTTTTTTATTGGTAAACGTACT
>NC_090750.1:64304321-64306821 GCF_036898095.1 Palaemon carinicauda | reverse complement strand
TTTTTTTAATCGATATTATAGAGTTAGATATTAATGTTTTCAGCGATATTAGGGAACATAGCCTATAATTCTTGTTAATTATATTCATAGAAGTCTCCTTAAGCGGTTATTTCACTTCTGATCCGCTAGTCATTAAAGTTCTTTGGTAGAAATGGAAAACGATCTAAATCTATATTTCTTTAGATAAAAATACGGATGTGATATTTAACCAGCTGTTCTCAGATTATATTAATTACAGGCTTCATTTTTGCAAGAACACATGTTTGCCCGGAGGCCAGGCATTCACAATAACCATCTTGGTTCAAGGAAAGAAATGTGATTATTTTTTCTATTATAATCATTCTATATTATTGAATTTATCATTCGATACACTGTAGGCATTACTTATGTATACAGATTGATTGTGCTATTGATATAGGATATAGATATACTTCTAAAAATATTAAATTACTTTGATTGCTGGAAAAAAAAAAAAAAAAAAAAAAAAAAAACTGATACTGGGTGTGAATTAATGGTTTCAAATACAATACCCCAAACTTCCAAACATTCATAATTTAATTTAGTTATAGATCAATTTGATTATTTGCATTGTGCTCTAATTTTAGCTAAATGGGTCAATGCGAATAGAGATGCAGTATTTGTATAACCAACAAATTTGTTTGAAGGTCAAACCACGAATACATTATTATTACAAGCCAAGCTACATTCCTGTTTGGAAAAGAAGAATGCTGCAAGCCACAGGGAATTGCAAATAAACCATATATTAAGTAATGAATAAAAAAGTATTGAAATATTATAAGATCAGTAACAACGTTGAAATAGATCAGTCATGTATAAACTATACAACGAGACTTAGGTTAACGTATTCCACATAACAGAATTTACTATAATCCATTTCTTTTAGCGATGCAGATTTGCACAGACTCGCAGCGGTGCCCTTTTAGCTCGGAAAAGTTTCCTAATCGCTGATTGGTTAGAATTATCCTGTCCAACCAATCAGCGATCAGGAAACTTTTTCCGAGCTAAAAGGGCACCGCTGCGAGTCTGTGCAAATCTGCATCGCTAAAAGAAATGGACTATAGAACCTCTGAGTTCCACTGATTACATAGCCAGATAAGGAAGATCGCAGCTGGAATAAAATTTCTGTGTAGTGTTGCTCTATATGATAGAAAAGGCATGACTGTTACAATCAACATAGCTGATTGGTTAGACAAGATAATTCTAACCAATCAGCGATCCGGAAACTTTTCCGAGCTAAAAGGGCACCGCTGCGAGTCGGTGCAAATATGCATCGCTAAAAGAAATGGACTATAGTACTACGTACAGGATAGTAGGATCTAGAAAGATATGAATGCAATGGATGATCTGAATTATGAAAAATCTTATGCAATATCCATTATAGAACTAAGTGAATGACTGTGCTAGAGAATAATATCCAGATCAGGAATAAGGAATTCAACAGACTGCAAGTTTTTATCCAACAAATTAAGATGAGATTCACCACCTGAAGACCACACTGGAGAACAATACTCGAATCAAGGCAAAATGAAAGAATGAAAACACTTCTTCAGACTAGACTTATCCTCGAAAACCTTAAACGACTTTCTTAATAAGCCAATTTCTTGTTCAATTGAAAAAGAAACGGACTGGACGTGCTTCTCAAAAGTAAATTTGCAATTAAGAATCACACTTATGATTTTGATTGGATTATCTATAGTTAGAGATTGTCAATATAGTACAATGATCTTTACGTTGAGGACCCAATGACTTTTACCTACTTACAATCATACTTTGAATTTCGATAGTAATTAACTTATGCACCATGCACTGATTTTAGCTAGATCTCTATTAAGGGATTCAGCAACCCCAGCTCTACATTCTGATGGAATTGAGGCAAAGAGAGTAGCATCATCTGCATATGCAACGAACTTGTTTTCTAGGCTAATCCACATATCATGTGTACATAGTATGAAAAGTAATGGACCAAGAACACCACCCTGAGGAACACCAGATATCACATTCTTATACTCCCTTATGGTGTCCATGAACAACTTTCTCTGCAATCTATTTCTTAAAAATTCAATAATGCTAATGAAAGACCCTCCTGCTCCCAACTGTTTGAGTTTGAAGATAAGGGCCTAATGATTACCACGGTCAAGAGCAGTACTAACATCAAGGCCAAACATATGAACTTTCTGTGCAATCAAGGGATTTCTGTACAGCATTGGAGATTATAAGAAGGGCATTACATGTACTACACATGCTCCAAAGCCTCTGGGAAAGCCAAAATGCAGATTAGGAAACATGTGATTACTTCCAGCATACCTATTTAGACTTTTTGCTATAAGACGTTCAAAAACTTTAAATGATAGTAATGGAAATTGAATGGCAATAAGCACAGCTACCTAATGGAGTAACATTTACCAACCTCTTCTCGCTAACTTACGGAAAATAACCGACAACTCAGGAGCTAAGAGATGAAATCAGCTGTCTTTATATA
>NC_090750.1:64294321-64296821 GCF_036898095.1 Palaemon carinicauda | reverse complement strand
CAAGGAATATTTTGACATCGCAATTGGTATTTCAGAAGCGTTTTACAGGTTCGGACATAAGGCCCTCTAGCTCAGTGGTTCCCAACCTTTTTTCTATCATTTCCCCCCTGCACCCAGTTCAACCATCTACATTTCCCCCTTCATGCCCCGCCCAGCCCTCATGCCCACTCGCCTGCCTCAGAAATGGGCATGATATTCCAATTCTCACCTTGAATATCATGTCAGTGAGAAATGATATGATCATTTCACAATTGAATGGCTAACAGCAAATTGCCGCACGTACTATAAGGACATTTTCCGCTTGTTTTAGTTAGTAGGTAGTGTAATTATTTCCCCCTGGAAGCTTCGAATTTCCCCCCAAGGGGAAATTTCCCCCAGGTTGGGAACCACTGCTCTAGCTGCTCTTCTAGTCCTTGGAAACTCATCTCCGGGTCAGCATTGACTTTTTTTTTTTTCATTATGATTATTATTTTCCGTTGCATTCCGTAACAAACGGTAACCCTGCAAGATGATATGTTTCTTCCAAAGAACTCCTGCGAGTTTTTTCTCCATATTACCCTCCGAGATTATTATGATCACTCCCCGAGAATTCCGTACCAGATACATTCTCTTCTATTGTATCCGTGCAAAATAATTGTGCTCTCTCCTTAGCATTCCTGCGGCATTATTCTATTCTCTTCCGCAATATCCCTGCGTTGTAATTATGCTATCTTCCTTAGTATCCCTTCAAAGTAATTATGTTATTTTCCTTAGTATCCCTTCAAAGTAATTATGTTATTTTCCTTAGTATCCCTGCAGGATAATATAGTTTTATTCCTTAGATCCCTGCTTGATAATTATAGTAATTTTGGTGTTACTGAGAAATAATCATTTTATCTGACAAAGTATCCCTAATGGATAATTATATTCTCGTCCTTAGTATGTGTGTGAGATAATTATGTTTTTGTCCCTAGTATTCCCTTAAGATGATTTAGATCTCTTCCCTAGCATTCCTTTGAGAGGATTTATGGGCTCCTCCTTAGCATTCCTTTGAGAGGATTTAGGCCTATTCCCTAACATTCCTTTGAGATGATTTAGGTCTCTTCACTAGCATTCCTTTGAGATGATTTATGTCTCTTCCCTAGCATTCCTTTGAGATGATTTAGGCCTCTTCCCTAGCATTTCCTTAGGATGATTTATGGCCTTACCCTAGCATTCCTTTGAGATGATTTATGTCTCTTCCTTAGCATTCATTTGAGATGAATTGGGTCTTTTCCTTAGCATTTCTTGGAGATGATTTATGGTCTTTCCCAGCATTCCTTTGAGATGATGTAGGTCTCTTCCATAGCATTCTTTTGAGATGATTTAGGTCTCTTCCTTAGCATTTCTTTGAGATTTGTGTTTTTTTCCCTAGCATTCCTTCGAGATGATTTAGGTCTCTTCCCTAGCATTCCTTAGAGATGATTTCATTCTCTTCCGTAGCATTCCTTTGAGATGATTTCATTCTCTTCCGTAGCATTCCTTTGAGATGATTTCATTCTCTTCCCTAGCATTCCTTTGAGATGATTTCATTCTCTTCCCTATCATTTCTTTGAGATGATTTCATTCTCTTCCGTAGCATTCCTTTGAGATGATTTCATTCTCTTCCCTATCATTTCTTTGAGATGATTTCATTCTCTTCCCTATCATTTCTTTGAGATGATTTCATTCTCTTCCGTAGCATTCCTTTGAGATGATTTCATTCTCTTCCCTATCATTTCTTTGAGATGATTTCATTCTCTTCCCTAGCATTCCTTTGAGATGATTTCATTCTCTTCCCTAGCATTCCTTTGAGATGATTTCATTCTCTTCCCTAGCATTCCTTTGAGATGATTTCATTCTCTTCCCTATCATTTCTTTGAGATGATTTCATTCTCTTCCGTAGCATTCCTTTGAGATGATTTCATTCTCTTCCGTAGCATTCCTTTGAGATGATTTCATTCTCTTCCCTAGCATTCCTTTGAGATGATTTCATTCTCTTCCCTATCATTTCTTTGAGATGATTTCATTCTCTTCCGTAGCATTCCTTTGAGATGATTTCATTCTCTTCCCTATCATTTCTTTGAGATGATTTCATTCTCTTCCCTATCATTTCTTTGAGATGATTTCATTCTCTTCCGTAGCATTCCTTTGAGATGATTTCATTCTCTTCCCTATCATTTCTTTGAGATGATTTCATTCTCTTCCGTAGCATTCCTTTGAGATGATTTCATTCTCTTCCCTAGCATTCCTTTGAGATGATTTCATTCTCTTCCCTAGCATTCCTTTGAGATGATTTCATTCTCTTCCCTATCATTTCTTTGAGATGATTTCATTCTCTTCCGTAGCATTCCTTTGAGATGATTTCATTCTCTTCCCTAGCATTCCTTTGAGATGATTTCATTCTCTTCCGTAGCATTCCTTTGAGATGATTTCATTCTCTTCCCTATCATTTCTTTGAGATGATTTCATTCTCTTCCGTAGCATTCCTTTGAGATGATTT
>NC_090750.1:64281821-64284321 GCF_036898095.1 Palaemon carinicauda | reverse complement strand
AGATTATACCTCTCTTTCAAGAGATAAAACTATCAAACATACCCTACTCTCATTGTAAAACTAGACAAGATATCACTGCCGCATTTTGGTATTCAGGTATTCTAATGCGAGAATTTCATTATTATTATTATTATTATTATTATTATTATTATTATTATTATTATTATTATTATTATTATTATCATCATCATCATGAAGAAGCAGTCTATGAACATTTTAGTTCATTATGAATGCAGTTACTTATTATTATCATCATCATGAAGAAGCAGTCTATGAACATTTTAGTTCATTATGAATGCAGTTACTGGTACTGGAATTTGATGAGGCAGTTACCCGTCAAATAGGTTTTTGTTGTGACCGATTACGTAGCCCTCCCCTGTTTGGGGAAAAAACAAGTTCGGATGAACTGCTACAGGCTGAAGATGTAACTGCTATCTTGTGCCTGAACTTTAAAGGAGACCAGATTCAATGCCTTTACGTTCGACAGTATTATGATTCATGAATAGAATTAGTCACTGATGCATTGAACATTATTGGAATTGTTCAAGTATCTGAGCGCATTGATTTCAGTTGATGAAGTCTTTGATCTCTTCAGCAAGGACAGTTAATATTCTGTAAATTTTGTGTTTAATTCATTAATGATAGAAATAACTGATATTAGTTTTATATTTCTGTTCTCCCATCCCTCCCTTTCATTTAACACCAAACGTGATGGCTTTCCATCAACTTTCTAAATCTATTGTTCTCATCAATTAATCGTTGATTACTAACAAATGACGAAGAGAATCATTATGTTTACTGTACCATTGTGTTCTACTGTCTCTACTCTTTCATTTGACACCAAGCACGACTGATGTCAGCCAACTTTGAAAATCCATGTTTTTTTTTTTTTTTTTTTTTTTTTTTTTTTTTTTTTTTTTTTTTTTTTTTTTTTTTTTTTTTTAATCGCTAATTTCCAATCACTAAAGATCAGAATAATTCAATCAAGTACACCATAATAATCTCCTGTTCCTTTTGTCTTACATGACATCAGACACGGCCATTGCTTTTTTAATTAATTACTAATCAAGAACAAGTTAAATAAAAAGAAAAAAAAATCAGGTTTGAGCCTCTAGTATGTATATACAAAGTTTCAGACAGATCAGCTGAGTATTAAGGGAAGAGTAGGCTTTTGAAATTCGTAACCTCAAGAATTATTAATTGCTAAATAAATTAATAATTAATGGTCTGTCAAAACTTTGTTCAGTGGTCAATAAGTTCTCTTTTTTTAGAGTCTAAATACCAAATTTCACGCTGAGCTGACGCTTATTAACAGCTTAAAAAAAAAAAAAAAAAAAAAAAAAAAAAAAAAAAAAAAAAAAAAAAAAAAACTGACGATTGGTTTTCGAATAACGGAGTACACTTGAAAATATGCATCAATAACGGTAAATGCCTGACAACATTTATTCCAGGATTATTACCGTTTTAAAAACGGATATATTGACGTAAAGGAGTGATATTACGGTCACCAACCCGTAAAAGATAATAAAACAGTAAGTTAAAATTACGGCCACCCGTATCTTACAGAAATACGGCTGAGAACTATATTTTTATATTATTATTATTATTATTACTATCCAAGCTACAACCCTAGTTGGAAAAGCAAGATGCTACAAGCCCATGGCTCCAACAGGGAAAAATAGCCCAGTGAGGAAAGGAAATAAGGAAATAAATAAATGAAGAGAACAAATTAACAATAAATCATTCTAAAATAAGTAACAACGTCAAAACAGACATGTCATATATAAACTATTAACAACATCAAAAACAAATATGTCATAAATAAACTATAAAAAGACTCATGTCCGCCTGGTCAACAAAAAAAAACCATTTCTGATTAAATTTACGGTTTTTTTTTAACAGTTTTAGCCAAAAAAAAACAAATATGTCATAAATAAACTATAAAAAGACTCATGTCCGCCTGGTCAACAAAAAAAAACCATTTCTGATTAAATTTACGGTTTTTTTTTAACAGTTTTAGCCAAAAAACAAAAACAAATATGTCATAAATAAACTATAAAAAGACTCATGTCCGCCTGGTCAACAAAAAAGACCATTTCTGATTAAATTTACGGTTTTTTTTTAACAGTTTCAGCCAAAAAAAAAAATTATCGTGCACACTTTAAGTACAAGAACAACAACATGAGTAGCGACCTGACAAGGCCTTCAGCCTGTATACATTTCGCGACCCGGTAGTGCCACTACTAATGGTACCTCTCTGCGAGGGGGGGGCGGGGGGGGGGGCGGGGGGGGGGGGGGTGTTGCGTTAATCTCTCGGACAGACAAGTCAGGGACATTTCAGTATCCGAAGTTTTTTATCTTTTTTTTTTTTTTTTAATCGGCAAACGTTTTATTCAGTCCAATTCGATCCTCTTTAAGTGGATGCCCGTCTCACTCAAATTATATATATATATATATATATATATATATATATATATATATATATATATATATATATATA
>NC_090750.1:64254321-64276821 GCF_036898095.1 Palaemon carinicauda | reverse complement strand
ATCAAATTTTTCCCCACGGTGTTGGTGGTATTCTAAAAAAATAAATTTATCAAAATTTTCCCCACGGTGTTGGTGGTATTCTAAAAAATAAATTTATCAAATTTTTCCCCACGGTGTTGGTGGTATTCTATGAAAATATATTTACCAAATTATAACAGACGATTAGAATAATTTATAATATCAGGTTATAACACTGTTGATAAAGTTAGGCAAAGAGTGATAAGTAGTATAATAACACGAATTTAATCATTGGCAACTCACCTTATATAAGAGATATTTATTTTAATATTGTTACTCTTATTAAAATATTCTATTTCCCTTTTTTCCTTTACTCACTGGGTTATTTTCCTTGTTGGAGCCTCTGGACTTATAGCATCCTGCTTTTCCAAATAGGGTTGTAGCTTAGCTAGTAATGATAATAATAATAATTTATAAAGTTAGGCAAAAAGTGATAGTAGTATAATAACACGAATTTAATCATTGGCAACTCACCTTATGTATTTTGAGAGAGATTTTTCCTTTTGATCTTCGCCTGTCTCTGCCTTCCGAGCGATCGCATTTGTTTTCATAAACAGCGAAAATCGAGATAATCGAAAGGAAAAGTGAAATCTTTTACTCTAATGCTCTGAATATTTCCACATAGCATTTTGCGGTCTCTCACATTCTGTTCTTCTCAGGAGTTGTTAATACTTCTATGAAAAGATGATTAGAAATTACATAAAGGTAAACAGCCAAAATTTTCACGTGGCATAGTAATTTCGTAACGGGCCAGCGTGACAGAAAATGAGACTATGTTCTTAATTATCATTAAGAAATAGATTAAAACACTCTTATTGATCACCGATAATGCATAGTCATCTCGTAGTACAGTTGCACAATGTATCTCAGAGGTTAGTGGTCCAACGCTGTTCTAGTTACTGTTGCGCCTCCATGGCCACTTACACCAGAGAAAGGAATTCTTACTAGAGAGAGAGAGAGAGAGAGAGAGAGAGAGAGAGAGAGAGAGAGAGAGATCTTCATTATATGTTTTTGTCTTACCTTTTTTCCTTCCTTTTTATTTTTATTTTGTGTGTATGTGTATGAAGAGGGCGTTGATCACAGAAATGTAATATCTGTCCCTCGCAACCACATGAACATATACGTATATATTTAAACACTGAGAGCGGGAACATCAAAACTGGAAACTTGGACAATATTCCTTCTATAATTTGATTTATCACCACACTCGTTCCCGTCAGCTATCCAGCAAAAATGGATAAGCGAAAACCAGACAGCCTGTCGCAATATACCACATGTGAAAAAAAGTGCAACAATTTTCCACAATCTTTTAACCAGCTTACGACGAGAGGAGTAAGGAGCCAGCGAGGCACTCAGCGCACAGAAAGCAATCCACCAGTGAACTAGGAAGAGGAGATGATCAACGGGGGGAACGTTGCAGTAGGAGAATGGGTGAAGGCCAGGAAAAGTCTGAGCAAGTTCTCTTGTGATGACTGTGGAAAAGCTCTTCAGCCTCCTCTCTCTCCGTATCTGATGCAGATCTTACTGTAGGCGTTTGGGGGAAACCTCAACTGGACATATGTAGTTATCATTAAGATGGGGACAGGGACTTGAGTGACGTTTAGGTAGTTATCATTAAGATGGGACAGGGACTTGAGTGACGGTTAATGATGGGACAGGGACTTGAGTGACGGCGTTCTGTGCCTTCGGAGTTGTAAACCCTTGGCTACGAAACAACATCAATAGTGCCACTTATTACTTTACTTGTTATGGGTTTAAATCCAACCCTCCACTGAAGTCGAGTGAACTACTTCTCGGGCGGGTCCATATTAATCATCTAACGAAACATTTTCATTATAACTTATACAATTATTTGATTGTAGCATCTTCCAAATCATATGATCTTGTGAAAAGTAATGTCTTTAGTTTCTTCTTAAATTCAATTGCTCCCTTTAGGTCCTTCATTTCAGTTGACAGTTTATTATAATATCTAGGCGTACAGTAGCTAGTTTAGTTATATCAATTGTGATGAATTGAAAAATAAAATTTTTCTTTTTAGAATGGCCCATTCACATAAAAGTATAGATTATTAAACATAACAATTCGCGTAAAGAGAAAAGTTCCTCAAACGCAAGAGAGATACCTGTAAAAATATCCTTTGAGAATCAAGAGAATACAACTCTTCGACAACTTACTTGACTCAGGACACGCTGTCAAATCGTTCGTATGCTGCGAAGGAATACCAGCGAATGTTTAGGGTACGTCTTTGCTTATGCTTGATATGTAGGTATTTCTGCTGATGTAATCAATTTGTTTTTATATTCATTGCACAACTGCAATCGCTCTTCCATTATTGTGTGACAATGCATTTTTACCTGAAGGGCACGAGTTTAGTTATATCAATTGTGATGAATTGAAAAATAAAAAAATTTCTTTTTAGAATGGCCCATTCACATAAAAGTATAGATTATTAAAGTCATGACTGACAATAACCAATTGTTGTCAAACGATTTTAGCTCGAAAATGTATTTCACAGGTGATTTTTGTTGACTTTGTTTACAACTAACACCTTCAAGGAAAATTAATTCAATTTGCAGACTCCTCACCCCCTCTCACACACGTATCTAATTGTATATCCAAAAATAAGATACTAAATAAAAAAAAAAATATTTTACAATAAATAAGAAAAGTGTTTTGCGGAAAATAACAATTTTGAAACTTGTACTATTAATGGAAGTAGTACAGAATCTATGAGCTTCAGAGTTTTGAATATCGTGTTCATTTTATTCACATCCTCATAATAGAGAAGGAACCAGGCCCAAACCCTTAAATTTTTCTATCAAGGAGCAAATGCTTTTTTGTTGATCAGGCGGACATGAGTCTTTTTATAGTTTATATATGACATATTTGTTATTGACGTTGTTAATAGTTTATATAGAACATATCTGTTTTGACGTTGTTGCCTTTTTTAGAATGATTTATTGTTAATTTGTTCTCTTCATTTATTTATTTCCTTATTTCCTTTCCTCACTGGGCTATTTTCCCTACTGGGGCCCCTGGGCTTTTAGCATATTGCTTTCCCAACTAGGGTTGTAGCTTGGATAGTAATAATAATAATAATAATAATAATAAAACCTCTGATTTAAACAAATATTTACCTCGGAAATTTTGGGAACTGCTAAATCGCCCTTTGTGGTGGCCTATTGGAAAAGTCCCTGTCTGGCGATTGCCGGATTGGGTTTGTAGTCCCGCTCAAGCTCGATATTTTCTTTAGTGTCTGCAACTCCACCATCCTTGTGAGCTGAGGATGGAGGAGCTTTTATCGGTCTGCGTGCTGAATCCTTAGCAGCAGCCATTGACTGGCCCTCCCTGGTCGTAGCTTAGGTGGAGAGTGGGCTCAGGCGTTGATGATATGTATATATGATCAGTCTCTAGGGCATTGTCTCGCTAGCTAAGACATTGTAACTGTCACTTGCCTCTGCCATTCATGAGCGGGATTTAAACCTTTAAAATTAGGTTGGTTAGTTTAAATTATGCCGGGCTTATTCCGGGCAGGACTCATGTACTAAGGCAGCCGGCCTTATTCCGGGCAGGACTCGTGTACTAAGGCAGCCGGCCTTATTCCGGGCAGGACTCGTGTACTAAGGCAGCCGGCCTTATTCCGGGCAGGACTCGTGTACTAAGGCAGCCGGCCTTATTCCGGGCAGGACTCGTGTACTAAGCCAGCCGGCCTTATTCCGGGCAGGACTCGTGTACTAAGGCAGCCGGCCTTATTCCGGGCAGGACTCGTGTACTAAGGCAGCCGGCCTTATTCCGGGCAGGACTCGTGTACTAAGGCAGCCGGCCTAAATTCCGGGCAGGACTCGTGTACTAAGGCAGCCGGCCTTATTCCGGGCAGGACTCGTGTACTAAGGCAGCCGGCCTTATTCCGGGCAGGACTCGTGTACTAAGGCAGCCGGCCTAAATTCCGGGCAGGACTCTTGTACTAAGGCAGCCGGCCTTATTCCGGGCAGGACTCGTGTACTAAGGCAGCCGGCCTTATTCCGGGCAGGACTCGCGTACTAAGGCAGCCGGCATAAATTCCGGGCAGGACTCGTGTACTAAGGCAGCCGGCCTTATTCCGGGCAGGACTCGTGTACTAAGGCAGCCGGCCTTATTCCGGGCAGGACTCGTGTACTAAGGCAGCCGGCCTAAATTCCGGGCAGGACTCGTGTACTAAGGCAGCCGGCCTTATTCCGGGCAGGACTCGTGTACTAAGGCAGCCGGCCTTATTCCGGGCAGGACTCGTGTACTAAGGCAGCCGGCCTTATTCCGGGCAGGACTCGTGTACTAAGGCAGCCGGCCTAAATTCCGGGCAGGACTCGTGTACTAAGGCAGCCGGCCTTATTCCGGGCAGGACTCGTGTACTAAGGCAGCCGGCCTAAATTCCGGGCAGGACTCGTGTACTAAGGCAGCCGGCCTTATTCCGGGCAGGACTCGTGTACTAAGGCAGCCGGCCTTATTCCGGGCAGGACTCATGTACTAAGGCAGCCAGGAATTTTGGTAATATGCAAAAGAATGGAGGACTTCAGAATCCTTCTTATTAACAGATTATATATCTAAGTCAGCCCTCTTTATAACCTTCCTCAATTTTGTAAACTCAGTTTTAAGTTCTCAGATCGTTTTTGGTTTTTTGTATTTGCCCATTTACCTTTTTTTTTTTTTTTTTTTTTTTTTTTTTTTTTTTTTTTTTTTTTTTTTTTTTTGAGGGTGGTGGGGGTTGCTCTCTATGGCATTATATTCTCCCAGCATCTCATCAAAATTTTTTTTTTAAGTTATGTCGATTTTTTATTTTTTTTTTTTTTTTTTTTGAGGGTGGTGGGGGTTGCTCTCTATGGCATTATATTCTCCCAGCATCTTATCAAAATCTTTTTTTAAGTTAAGTCGATTCATGTGAAGATCGTTTCGCTCGTTATTTTTCGTGTTCCTTTTTTTTAAAGCTCATTTCATATTTATCAAAGAATTATTCGAATTATTATACAAAATTAACTGAAATACGTATGAAACAGCACCCAGGTTTATTCGTGAAAATTCCGCCTCCACGGACCATGCGAGGAAAAAAAAAAAAAAAAAAAAAAAAAAGACTTGACCTACCCCATGACTGGAAACTGTGCACGAATGATCTACCTGCATTGAGTAACTAGACTCGTTTATTGGAGAAATGTTAGTAGCCTGGATAAGTCTGTTTTGCGGACATTAGATGATTCTAAAAATGGATATAATCACTGTAGAAAGAAAACTAAGTGTAAAAACACATTGTTTATTACTATTTAAAGGTTTAAAGGTCGCTCATGAATGTCAGAAACAAGGGACAGTGACATTGCCCTAGCAATCAGGACAATGCTCTAGAGACTGACCATATGTACATATGATCAGCACCCAAGCCTCCTCTCCACCCAAGCTAGGATCAGGGAGGGCCAGGCAGTGGCTGCTAATGACTCAGCAGATAGACCTATAGGCTCCCCCAAACTCCCCAACCTTAGCTCACAAGGATAGTAAGGTTGCAGATACTAATGGCACTATCGAGTCTGAGCGGGACTCGAACCCCCGACTGGCAAATATCAGGCAGAGACGTTACCAATCAGGCCACAGCAACCTAATAAAACATAAATGCTCATCCATACATAAGAGGCCATAGATGCCATGAATGTGAGATTTTGTTGTTTTAAAATACAGAAAATCAATCAGGAAAATCCGTTATCTGAGATGCTCTAACATGAAGTTATTTTAGGTCTACGACTTCAATAGTGTTAAGAGTAATGATGACTAGACTCGAAGTGGTAAAAAAGCCAAAAGATTAAATAATACGGTTGGCTTACAAAAATAAAAGATTAAATAATACCGATGGCTTACAAAAATACACTTTTATTACATATTTAAAGAGAATATACAAAAAGATCACTATAGTCCATTTCTTTTGCGATGCATATTTGCACCGACTCGCAGCGGTGCCCTTTTAGCTCGGAAAAGTTTCCCGATCGCTGAATGGTTGGTCAAGATAATTCTAACCAATCAGCGTCCGGGAAACTTTTCCGAGCTAAAAGGGCACCGTTGCGAGTCGGTGCAGTGCCCTTTTAGCTCGGAAAAGTTTCCGGATCGTTGATTGGTTGGACAAGATAATTCTAACCAATCAGCGATCCGGAAACTTTTCCGAGCTAAAATGGCACCGCTGCGAGTCGGTGCAAATATGCATCGCTAAAAGAAATGGAGTATAGTATAAATAAAGCAGCCCCAAACAGGTTTCGCTTTACATACTTTACATAATCAATTCATTTTACATCACGATCCACACTCGCCTGTGCTAAATCGTGAGGAATTTCAAAAGTCTCGTGTTCAATGTAAGAAAAACAAATGACCCTTAATTTTACATCACGATCTATACTCGCCTGTATTAAATCGTGAGAAATCCAAAAAAGTATCGTATTCAATGAAAGAAATACAATTGACACTTGTGTGCTACTGAGTGTCGGCAATACAATTGACACTTATGTGCTACTGAGTGTCGGCAATACAATTGACACTTATGTGCTACTGAGTGTCGGCAATACAATTGACACTTATGTGCTACTGAGTGTCGGCAATACAATTGACACTTATGGGCTACTGAGTGTCGGCAATACAATTGACACTTATGGGCTACTGAGTGTCGGCAATACAATTGACACTTATGTGCTACTGAGTGTTGGCAATACAATTGACACTTGTGTGCTACTGAGTGTCGGCAATACAATTGACACTTTTGTGCTACTGAGTGTCGGCAATACAATTGACACTTATGTGCTACTGAGTGTTGGCAATACAATTGACACTTGTGTGCTACTGAGTGTCGGCAATACAATTGACACTTTTGTGCTACTGAGTGTCGGCAATACAATTGACACTTATGTGCTACTGAGTGTCGGCTCAAAGCTAAAATTATTTGGGTTGCTGATCCAGAAAATGTTTAGCCTTTTGTTTTAATTTTGTGTAAAAGGAAACGAATAGATAAATTCAAAACTTTAATAGATTTCTTAAAAAACTTACTATAGCCTAAATTGTTTCAGTTCAAGCTTGAGCCATTTATTTAAAAAAAGAAATTCATTCTTCTTGTTTTAATTTGCGCAAAAAGATCAATATATTTTTTTCCTTGATATCTGAATGACAACAGAGGAAATTTTTCTCCATTGAAATTGAATGCAGCTTCCAAACACTACACCGTTGGAAGTGTGATGTTCCATTCAAAGATTTTTAGCATTTTTTCGTAAACTGAAGGATGGCTAATGACATTAAACTTAAGTATTATATATTGTATACATACAAAGAAAGAAATGAAGAAAAATATCATTATATTTGATGTTATCGATATCAATTGAAAATAGGAGGGGCTACAGTTCCACAGCGCTTATACAGGAGTTGCCACTATAGTCCATTTCTTTTAGCGAGTCATATTTGCACCGACTCGCAGCGGTGCCCTTTTAGCTCGGAAAAGTTTCCGGATCGCTGATTGGTTGGACGAGATAATTCCAACCAATCAGCGATCCGGAAACTTTTCCGAGCTAAAAGGGTACCGCCGCGAGTCGGTGCAAATATGCATCGCTAAAAGAAATGGACTATAGTGCTACTACAGACAGAGCGTGGGTCCAAATTATGAAATTGGTTTCTATCAACAGATAATTACATAACTTAATTTCGTTAACAGCAGGTTACGTAAAAGTTTAGGCTTAGTAATTAGGCTGAGTTTCGATTATACATAGTTTTTAGTACTTCATTTCTTTAAAGTAATTAAAAAAAATGGTAAAAGGCTTAAACAGTTATATTAACACACTAAAGTTATTTATCGAGATTAGAGACATACGACATTACGAGAGAATAGAAGTATTAGTAGCCGAAGGTTAAAATTAACTATGGAACTGCATTCCGAAGTACGTTGAAGACTTCCAAGGTGTGCCTCTGTAATGCAAAACTCGCTTTTACATGTGTAGTATTATCATACGGCTGTGTCACGTGGTACATCACAAAACCTCGTTCTCAACATTCTTCCGTAAGGATCTTTGTAATGAAAGAACTTTATGTTCACATAATTTCATAGGATATAACTAAATATATTCCTATTTTAAAGAGACTAGAGAGAAAGATTGATGAAAAGCTGAGAGATGAACAAGCAGGATTTAGAAAAGGTAGAAGTTGTACTGACCAAATCTTCATTTTAAGACATGTGATACAGCAATATGTAGAACATAGAAATCCACTTTTGATGGCATTTGTAGACTATGAAAAAACCTTTGATAGTGCGCACCGGCCAATTTTGTGGAGAGTCCTGCGTTTTTACGGAGTTACTCTTAAATATGTAAATTTAATTAAGTCTGTTAATAACCATAGCAAGTGCAAAGTTGCTGTTAGTGGAGTCTTATCAGACGAATTCCAAGTGAACAGCGGAGTACTCCAAGGGAATGTGTTGTCACCTATGTTGTTTATCCTCCTCATGGATTTCGTAATGCACAGAACAGTTTGGGATGGTGGAGAAGTATTGGACTGGATTAATAACAGGAAATTAGCTGGCCTAGTGTATGCTGATGACGCTGTCCATATTAGCAGAACACCACAGGACTTGCAAAGCTTCCTTACCAGAATGCATGACATATCACATGAGCTTGGGCTCCAGATAAATAGAAGAAAGACAGATGCAATGGAAGGAGAAAGGATTAATGAGATGGAATCATTTAAATATTTAGGAACTATGATCTTTAATAGCGGCTCTTTAGAATTTGAGTCTAATGAAAGATTGAAAAAATCAAATCAGACAATGTCTAGGTTAAGTAAAATTTGGAAATCAAATCGCCTGAAATTTCATATAGAAATCAGGCAATATATCAATTTAGTGAGATCGGTGTTACTGTTTGGGCATGAGTCGTGGTATAACAATGAAACAATATCCAACAGATTTTCTTGATTGGAGAACAGAGCCCTCAGAACATTGGAAGTTAAATGGCAGGACAGGATTAGAAATGAAGCGTCGAGTAGATGATGAAGGGAGAACGACTGTCGAAATCCACCCGAGGGCCTTTGCGTCAATAGGTGTGGGAGGAGATGATGATATTAATATTCACTTGATAAAAGCACTTTCACAATTTTTTTTACTAATATATATAACTTCGGAATTGAGACATCTCAAATGACATCACATCCTTTCTAAGCTCCGCGTATAAAAGACTTTTTGTTCTAGAACCTTCTAGATTTCCTATTATTATTATTATTATTATTATTATTATTATTATTATTATTATTATTATTATTACTTGCTAAGCTAGTGGGAAAAGCAGGATGCTACAAGCTCAGGGGCCACAACAGGGAAAATAGCCCAGTGAGGAAACAAAGGAAAAATGAAATATTATTATTATTATTACTTGCTAAGCTAGTGGGAAAAGCAGGATGCTACAATCTTAGGGGCCACAACAGGGAAAATAGCCCAGTGAGGAAACAAAGGAAAAATGAAATATTTTAAGAACAGTAACAACATTAAAATAAAGTATTTCCAAATATAAACTATAAAAACTTTAATAAAACAAGAGGAAGAGAAATTATATAGAATAGTGTGCCCAAGTGTACCCTCAAGCAAGAGAACTCGACATCGCAATCATTTATCTCGCGCGATATAAAGCATCGCATTTGTATGTCATGGTAGATATGATGGAGCGATTACGTAACAATAACTAAATAATAATAATAATAATAATAATAATAATAATAATAATAATAATAATAATAATAATAATAATAATGCTAAATATAAATACTACTACTTTTATTACTCTTATCACTGTAATAATTTTAAGCTCTTAAGACATACTTGATAATCCTCACCTCGAAATTTTATTTTTAACAATGAAGTTGCTAAGCAAGTTTGAAAATTATGGAATTTTTATTTGTCAAAAAAAAAAAAAATTACAAATTAATATACAATAGTAAACAGCTAAAATACATGAGCACCCATTTCTCAATTAGTTGAAGAAAAAAATAAACTTAATTAATGCAGTTATTGACACCCCTTTAAAAAAAAATCTTTACAGTATCTCTTGAATTTATGAACACTGGTGACCATGTTACTCCTAGGAAGAACTGGATATATTTCTCTGTCATACATTTTCAAGTTCAACAACTTGACCAGTAATAATTGCATACAGTCCCAAGGCCAACATACATTGGGACAAGGAGCTGTGTAACCTTGTAGAGGTGCAGTGGCTTAAGCCTACCATAAGACTGCTTGGGGGTTATGTTGAAACCTCTGTGACCTATTAGGAAGCAAAAGGCTTATGGATGGTACGAATTAACAGCTCTGAGGGCTCACGACAGGCCTAGCAAGCCGGTGAGCCGCTATAAATTGCTCATGAACTTGCTTCAGGACGGACCCATTGCCAAGAATGGAGACAGTTCTTGAAGCAGGACGACTGACAGGCCTGGAGGCCTACCTGGCATCTGGTGAGAAAGAAAGTATTCAGAAATACATTTTAAACAGTTCTCCATTCCCAGCCACCACATACGGCTCGGGTTAGTGCCTGGTCAGTGCACCTTGCGTAGTGCACTGTGCGTGTTACCGAGGGGACTTTGCAGTGGCCCTTCAATTCCCGGCTGCACCCACTTTTTATTCTTCTACGATACTTCCTTTCCCGCTCCCATTCTCCCGTGTTTCTGTCCAGGCTGTTATTTGGCTTCGAAGGGCAACTTCTTGTTTTTTTACTGAATGACCATCTCGGCTGTTATTTGGCTTCGAAGGGCAACTTCTTGATTTTTACTGAATGACCATCTCGGCTGTTATTTGGCTTCGAAGGGCAACTTCTTGTTTTTTACTGAATGACCTTCTCGGCTGTTATTTGGCTTCGAAGGGCAACTTCTTGATTTTTACTGAATGACCATCTCGGCTGTTATTTGGCTTCGAAGGGCAACTTCTTGATTTTTACTGAATGACCATCTCGGCTGTTATTTGGCTTCGAAGGGCAACTTCTTGATTTTTACTGAATGACCATCTCGGCTGTTATTTGGCTTCGAAGGGCAACTTCTTGATTTTTACTGAATGACCATCTCGGCTGTTATTTGGCTTCGAAGGGCAACTTCTTGATTTTTACTGAATGACCATCTCGGCTGTTATTTGGCTTCGAAGGGCAACTTCTTGTTTTTTACTGAATGACCATCTCGGCTGTTATTTGGCTTCGAAGGGCAACTTCTTGTTTTTTACTGAATGACCATCTCGGCTGTTATTTGGCTTCGAAGGGCAACTTCTTGTTTTTTACTGAATGACCATCTCGGCTGTTATTTGGCTTCGAAGGGCAACTTCTTGTTTTTTACTGAATGACCATCTCGGCTGTTATTTGGCTTCGAAGGGCAACTTCTTGTTTTTTACTGAATGACCATCTCGGCTGTTATTTGGCTTCGAAGGGCAACTTCTTGATTTTTACTGAATGACCATCTCGGCTGTTATTTGGCTTCGAAGGGCAACTTCTTGATTTTTACTGAATGACCATCTCGGCTGTTATTTGGCTTCGAAGGGCAACTTCTTGTTTTTTACTGAATGACCATCTCGGCTGTTATTTGGCTTCGAAGGGCAACTTCTTGTTTTTTACTGAATGACCATCTCGGCTGTTATTTGGCTTCGAAGGGCAACTTCTTGATTTTTACTGAATGACCATCTCGGCTGTTATTTGGCTTCGAAGGGCAACTTCTTGATTTTTACTGAATGACCATCTCGGCTGTTATTTGGCTTCGAAGGGCAACTTCTTGATTTTTACTGAATGACCATCTCGGCTGTTATTTGGCTTCGAAGGGCAACTTCTTGTTTTTTACTGAATGACCATCTCGGCTGTTATTTGGCTTCGAAGGGCAACTTCTTGTTTTTTACTGAATGACCATCTCGGCTGTTATTTGGCTTCGAAGGGCAACTTCTTGATTTTTACTGAATGACCATCTCGGCTGTTATTTGGCTTCAAAGGGCAACTTCTTGATTTTTACTGAATGACCATCTCGGCCCCAGTACCGGGACATTGGCCTGAAATCATTAATCTAATCTCGTACATCTGTATGGCTTCCCCTACAACCCTCGTATATTGGATAAAAAATGATAAAAGGATTATAATCAGCAGACATATACAAAACATTTATAGAGGTGCATCACCAACATAGCTTGAAGTTCTATCCAAACATTCTTTGCAGCAAAAACCTTTCAAAGAATGCCAGACGAATTTTCTTCCACGGGGGTAGGAGTGTTTACTGGGCACGAGCTGAAGGTCATGAGGTTGGTAATGGCATTTGATTCATCTGGTTAACGGCTGCTCCTGGTAATCTTTTGACATTGCCAAAGAGGATTCATGGTAAAAGAATTTATTCTTTACCCTGTTTCTATTCCTCTTGTTTCATTAAAGTTTTTATAGTTTATATTTGGAAATACTTTATTTTAATGTTCTTACTGTTCTTAAAATATTTCCTTTTTCCTTTGTTTCCTCACTGGGTTATTTTCCCTGTTGTGGCCCCTGAGCTTGTAGCATCCTGCTTTTCCCACTAGCTTAGCAAGTAGTAATAATAATAATAATAATAATAATAATAATAATAATAATAATATGAAATCTAGAAGGTTCTAGAACAAAAAGTCTTTTATACGCGGAGGTTAGAAAGGATGTGACGTCATTTGAGATGTCTCAATTACGAGGTTAACATATGGTATTATATGCTTTCTTCATCTTGCTAATTGATATTGATAGGAATATTCACGATAGTACCTGGTTAATGAAATAATGTAAACGAAATCAAACTCTTTACATTTTATAGGTAAGAGGTTATCTAGGGCACCAGTCACCTGTTGAGATACTACGACTAGACAGTTGTTGGATCCTTTGACTGGCTAGACAGTTGTTGGATCCTTTGACTGGCTAGACAGTACGACTTTGGATCCCTCTCTCTGGTTACGAATCATTTTTTCTTTGCCTACACATACTACACCGAATAGTTTGGTTTATTCTTTCCACATTCTCATCTGCTCTCATACATCTGACAACACTAAGATTACCAAACAATTTTTCTTTGCTCAAGGGGTTAACTACTGCTCTGTAATTGTTCAGTGGCTACTTTCCTTTTTGGTAAGGATAGAAAAGACTATGATAAGCAGCTCTTCTAGGAAAAGGACACTCCAAAATCAAACCATTGTTCCCTAGTCTTGCCATACCGCTAGAGAGTTATTGGGTCTTTTGACTGACCAGACAGTATTACATTGGATCCTTTTCTCTTATTACGGTTCATTTTCCCTTTCCCTACACACACACACACACACACACACACACACACTGCACTGATAATGTTCAGTGGCCACTTTCCTCTTGTAAGGTAGAAGCGACTCTTTAGCTATGGTCAGCAGTTCTTCTAGGAGGACACTCAAAATCAAACCATTGTTCTCTAGTCTTGTGTAGTGCCATAACCTCTGTACTATGGTCTTCCACTGGCTTGGTTAGAGTTCTCTTGCTTGAGGGTACACTCGGGCACGCGTTCTGTCTTGTTTCTCTTCCTCTTGTTTTGTTAAAGTTTTTATAGCTTATGTAGAAAATATTTATTTTAATGTTATTATTATTAATATTTTATTTTTCCTTGTTTCCTTTCCTCACTGGGCTATTTTCTCTGTTGGCGCCCCTAGGCTTATAGCATCCTGTTTTTCCAACTAGGGTTGTAGCTTAGCAAGTAATAATAATAATAATAATAATAATAATAATAATAATAATAATAATAATTATGGCCTTTGTACCATGGTCTTCCATTGTGTTAGGGTTGAGTTCTTTTGCTTGAGGGGTATACTAAGGGACACTATTCTATCTTATTTCCCTTCCTCTTTTTATGAAGTCTTTATAGTTTATATATAAAATATCTAATTTAGTGTTGTTACTGTTCTTAAGATATTTTATTTTAATTTTTCATTGCTTCTCTTGTAGTTTATTTATTTCCTTGTTATCTTTCCTCACTCACTGGGCTATTTTCCCTGTTTGAGCCCTTGGGCTTATAGCATCCTGCTTTTCCAACTAGGGTTGTAGTTTAGCAATTGGTGATAATAATAATAATAATAATAATGATAATAATAATAATACAACAAGGAAAATAGCCCAGTGAGGGAAGGATATATATATATATATATATATATATACTGTACAGTATATATATATATATTATATATGCATACACCTATAATGTTTTTATTCATATTTCATCCGCAATAATGCAACATCTATTATTTTCCAAGAGCAATCTGGTGGATCCGGTCTTTAAGTATATGTTAGCTAAGGCAACTGCATTTCACTGGTATAAGCCAGTTCAGTGATTGGTAGACTGAATCAAAATGTTAAACTTCGAGGACGACTGGTAGAAGGTCTTAGAGTCACCTTCCTTTCTCTCAAGAATTTCCTTGGACGTTTTCTCCCTCTGTCTGTCTCTATGGGAATTCGTGTTACCCATCTTTTTCTTCGTCTTGTCCACTAGTTATTGTATTTAAGCATCCATAGGTGCATGATAGCCAGTAAATAAACAACGGAGTTATGATTTTAACTTTACAGGTTTAATTCTCTCTCTCTCTCTCTCTCTCTCTCTCTCTCTCTCTCTCTCTCTCTCTCTATATATATATATATATATATATTTTTTTTTTTATAACTCTCTCGTCCACTTTCGTTAGATACCGATGCTTTCTTCAAAGCTGTGACTTAGAACATTTGAATTGCTTCATGTGATTGATGATTATTATAACCCTAAATGGCATTGACTGAGGATCTTTACCACATGCTTCGAAGAAAAAAAAAAACCGGATCTGCACATTTATATTTATGTGAACCCTAATAAGCATCTTCCATAATGAATTTGTAATTGACCTTTCTAATTGCAACCTCCAATCTCTCTCTCTCTCTCTCTCTCTCTCTCTCTCTCTCTATTGACCTTTCTAATTGCAACCTCCAATCTCTCTCTCTCTCTCTCTCTCTCTCTCTCTCTATTGACCTTTCTAATTGCAAACCTCCAATCTCTCTCTCTCTCTCTCTCTCTCTCTCTCTCTTGACCTTTCTAATTGCAACCTCCAATCTCTCTCTCTCTCTCTCTCTCCTCTCTCTCTCTCTCTATTGACCTTTCTAATTGCAACCTCCAATCTCTCTCTCTCTCTCTCTCTCTCTATTGACCTTTCTAATTGCAACCTCCAATCTCTCTCTCTCTCTCTCTCTCTCTCTCTCTTCTCTCTCTCTCTCTCTCTCTTGACCTTTCTAATTGCAACCTCCAATCTCTCTCTCTCTCTCTCTCTCTCTCTCTCTATTGACCTTTCTAATTGCAACCTCCAATCTCTCTCTCTCTCTCTCTCTCTCTCTCTATTGACCTTTCTAATTGCAACCTCCAATCTCTCTCTCTCTCTCTCTCTCTCTCTCTCTCTATTGACCTTTCAAATTGCAACCTCCAATCTCTCTCTCTCTCTCTCTCTCTCTCTCTATTGACCTTTCAAATTGCAACCTCCAATCTCTCTCTCTCTCTCTCTCTCTCTCTCTATTGACCTTTCAAATTGCAACCTCCAATCTCTCTCTCTCTCTCTCTCTCTCTCTCTCTCTCTATTGACCTTTCAAATTGCAACCTCCAATCTCTCTCTCTCTCTCTCTCTCTCTCTCTCTCTATTGACCTTTCTAATTGCAACCTCCAATCTCTCTCTCTCTCTCTCTCTCTCTCTATTGACCTTTCTAATTGCAACCTCCAATCTCTCTCTCTCTCTCTCTCTCTCTCTCTCTATTGACCTTTCTAATTGCAACCTCCAATCTCTCTCTCTCTCTCTCTCTCTCTCTCTCTCTCTCGTCGGTGGAAATTCCAGGTGCTTGCTTCAAGGATCGTTCTTGAAGAGTTACCATCTAGCTTAATATTTTTGTATTATCTTATCTAAAAGATTATAATATTAAGTTGAAAACTTTACTGGCCTGTGTAAAGATCGCATACGAAGCTAAACCAACATATCTTGGTACGACTACGAGAAGAACTACAGCACAATTAATAAGGTTTCCATTACGTCATCTAAATTCGGTGGTGATGAAAGTCCAGCGAAGCTCTGGTGTCGAAAAGAGATGGAAGCCATTTTGAATTGATTACTTTTAGGCTAATGAATCCTACGTTTGATGTTTTGCCTCTTTTTTTTTTTTTTTTTTTTTTTTTTTTTTTTTTTTTTTTTTTTTTTTTTTTTTTTTTCCTGCAGATTTTGTAAGAGTTGAAAGAGTTTCATGTAGGTCACTATCTAGCTTATTTCTCTTCTTCTTGTTTTTAAAGTGTTTATAGTTCATATATGAAATATTTATTTTAATTTTGTTACTGTTCATAAAAATATTTTAATTGTCAATTACTTTCCTTGTAGTTTCCTTATTTCATTTTCTCTCTGGGCTATTTTCCCTGCTTTAGCCCATGGGCTTATAGCATTCTGCTTTTCCAACTTAAAAAGTAATTATAATTATAATTATCAGGATAGAGTTTTAGCCGGTGTTAAAATCACGTTTTACAAAAACTAGATTTGTGTTTTCATATCTATATGAACAGCTGATGAGATGTGAACGAGAAAATCGTCTTGATGTTCGTTTATCCTATTTTTCCGTTCACTGTTTTTAGTCTGACAGGCTTTTTATATAAATCAACTCCTTAAGAATTTAATATTTACATTAGAAGATTAATCTTAACATTTTGTAGATTTCGGGAAAATAAAACAAAGAATTTACTATTTACATTAGAAGATTAATCTTAACATTTTGTAGATTTCGGGAAAATAAAACTAAGAATTTACTATTTACATTAGAAGATTAATCTTAACATTTTGTAGATTACGGGAAAAATAAAACTAAGAATTTACTATTTACAGTAGAAGATTAATCTTAACATTTTGTAGATTTCGGGAAAATAAAACAAAGAATTTACTATTTACATTAGAAGCTTAATCTAAACATTTTGTAGATTTCGGGAAAATAAAACTAAGAATTTACTATTTACATTAGAAGATGTAGATTTCGGGAAAATAAAACTAAGAATTTACTATTTACAGTAGAAGATTAATCTTAACATTTTGTAGATTACGGGAAAATAAAACAAAGAATTTACTATTTACATTAGAAGATTAATCTTAACATTTTGTAGATTTCGGGAAAATAAAACAAAGAATTTACTATTTACATTAGAAGATGTAGATTTCGGGAAAATAAAACAAAGAATTTACTATTTACATTAGAAGATTAATCTTAACATTTTGTAGATTTCGGGAAAATAAAATAAAGAATTTACTATTTACATTAGAAGATTAATCTTAACATTTTGTAGATTTCGGGAAAATAAAACTAAGAATTTACTATTTACATTAGAAGATTAATCTTAACATTTTGTAGATTTCGGGAAAATAAAACTAAGAATTTACTATTTACAGTAGAAGATTAATCTTAACATTTTGTAGATTACGGGAAAATAAAACAAAGAATTTACTATTTACATTAGAAGCTTAATCTTAACATTTTGTAGATTACGGGAAAATAAAGCTACATGGATGAAAGAATGTCTTTCCCATAAAATTTGGGTTACGCACGTCAAACACGCTCACTGGCGGCTAACCAAACCATGACCCATTACGCCAAGTTACAACCAGGTCAAGGTTTGCTGTTTTCTTGAATGATATAACTAGAGTGAATTCGACACGACTAAAGCGCAATTGTTTCCAGCTAAAGCCTTATTGATAATGTTTTTTTTTTTATCATTTATACATCGTGTCTACAGAACATAATTCTGAATGAAGAAATCGACCTGCAATTTTATCCTGTTAACACCACGATTTCATTGTCACGTTTTTCTTTTCTTTTGTTGCTTGTGTACCTGACCCGTCAAAAATGGCGTCTAAATATCTAGATAAATATGCACGCACACACGCACAAATAAATTGAACCCTCCCCCCCCCCCCACACTTTCATAACTAAAACCCGCTGATTCGGTAATTCTTGGGAGTGTGGGGTTTCCGAATGTAGGCTACTTCTCGGGATACCCCCTCGCGGTTGGGATTATATATATATATATATATATATATATATATATATATATATATATATATATATATATATATATATATATATATATATATATATATATATATATATATATATATATATATATATATATATATATATATAAATACAGTGTATATATATATATATATATATATATATATATATATATATATATAATCATCATCTTCAGCCATTACTAGTCCACTGCAGAACAAAAGCCTCGGACCTCTCCTTCCCCTGCAGTCTGTTTATGCCAGTCCATACCCGCAAACTTATTTTAGTTCGTCAATCCATTGTCTTCTCTTCTTTCCCATGCTTCTTTTGACATCTCCAGGGACCCATTCTGATATTCTTAATGTCCGTTTATTGTCTGCCATTCTCATTATATGTCGTGCCCATGTCTGTTTCTTCTTCTTACATGTTATAAAGCTATCCTTTACTTTAGTTTGTTCTCGTATCCATGTTGCTCTTTTTGTATCTCTTACAGTTATTCCCATCCTTATTATTTTCATAAATCTTTGGGTTGTAAGTAGCTTATTTTCTAAGGCTTTAATAAAGCTCCAAGTTTCTGATACATAAGTTGATACTGGTAGGACCATCTGAATAAATACTTTTCTTTTTAGAAAAAGAGGCTTTTTACCTTTCATAATCTCATTTTGTTTACCAAATGCTCTCCATTCCGTGTATATCCTTCTTTTAATTGGAGTCTCGTGCCTTGGGAAACACTTGCCGTTTTTGCTAAGTACGTACATTCATTAACAATCTCTTAGAGTCTAGACTCAAGAGGCTCGTCCATAACTCTTGTTTGTTGTCACTGGATTTTCATTGAACATATTATATTATATATATATATATATATATATATATATATATATATATATATATATATATATATATATATATATATATACACACATATATATATATATATATATATATATATATATATATATATACATATATATATATATACATATATATATACATATATATATATATATATATATATACATATATATATATATACATATATATATATATATATATATATATATATATATATATATATATATATATATATATATATATATATATATATATATATATATATTTATATTTAATTTCCAGACACTTGCTCTTTACTATGTAGAGGAGAGGGTAGTTCATTTCGTTTACTTATTTTTTCCTATTTTCCTTTATTTGTTATACCTATGACATTCTTATCCGTCATTCCTGTCTAAACAATAAACATTAACAATATATAACATTGAATGGTTCATATCATCATCAATCTTTCCTGAAACTTTAGAATATGGCAACTTACTTTCTTCGTATGAGTCTTTTTTATCGTTTTTGTGTCTTACCACACATTTCGTAATAGCTCACTTACGTAAACTACAATTTTACTCATTTTAAAGAGCTCTTATGGCGACAGAATAAGGGAGTAGTTGAGGTTATGTTCTGTTGAGAGGTTCGGAAGAGGTGCGGGAATAGCGACTTTAAAATCAGAAGAGAAATCCATTTTCCTTTTTTTATTTTAGGAATTGCATTTGAACCTTCTGTACTTCTGTAGTCAATTTCTTTTAGCGATGCAGATTTGCACCGACTCGCGGCGGTGCCCTTTTAGCTCGGAAAAGTTTCCGGATCGCTGATTGGTTAGAATTATCTTGTCCAACCAATCAGCGATCCGGAAACTTTTCCGAGCCAAAAGGGCACCGCCGCGAGTCGGTGCAAATATGCATCGTTAAAAGAAATGGACTATAGTTCTCCGTTTTTTAACATTTTACATGAAAGATTTTTTTCCTTATGCAATTTTATTTATCCTTATGCTCTACTAATCGTTTATTGTTATCTTTAATTGTTTATTATTCCTTTTTATTAACTTTGAATATTCTAATCATTATCTCATTATTTCTAACCTTGTCATGATTAGGCATTTACTTCGGTCCATTCTCACTATCACTTGGATTTGAAACACTTTTTATGGAGCAATCATTTTTAATGACATCATTTCGATTATCAGCTCTGATGGTTTTTAATTCTTAGCAACGCCTTGCCTTTTTTAATGAATTGTTGTTGCCACACATTCAATTTTTCGTTTTTAATGAGGAACTCTGTGAATGCTAACATTCTTAGTATTGCTTCGGTTATTTCCCTCTTAATTTTGTCAGCCATTTCTATCTAGATTTTTTCTTTCATCTCAATTTTTCTTATTCTGAATTTCAACTCTCTCTCTCTCTCTCTCTCTCTCTCTCTCTCTCTCCTCTCTCTCTCTCTCTCTCTCTCTCTCTTCGCACTCCTGTTGATCTATTCCCATATCTCTACTTCATTCAAATTTGTATTCATTGCGAACTTGCGAACTCTCTCTCTCTCTCTCTCTCTCTCTCTCTCTCTCTCTCTCTCTCTCTCCTCTCTCTCTCTCTCTCTCTCTCTCTCTCTCTCTCTTTTTTTTCCCTATAGCCTACATATTACCTAATCTTGGTTAGATTTGCATTCTCATTATTAGTTTTTCTTTTGTATCATTATTGAAGTTAATTTTAAATCTCGATGATTCAGTGATACTATTAATAACTTTTCACATATATTGTTCTCAATGTCAACTCTTAATAATGATTTGACACACAGTAGTTGTTGTCATGTTTTTTTAAGAATTCAAAATTATTATCATTATTTTTCTCAATTATCTTTGAAAACTCGTATTTTTATCATCACTTTCCTAACATTTCTATTTTCTATTCAATTGATATTGACAAGTTTTAAGGTTTATCATATTTTTTGTTTGTATTTAATCTTTTTATTAATATGTGATTTTTATCTTGTGTCTTCATTCATTATCTGTTAATAATTTTTTCTCTTTCATGATTAGTGGTATTAAATTCTTCAATATCTTTTCGAGTCTTAAACAAACTTTTTCTTCATTGTTGTTTCTTCTAATTGGATATTTTTTTTTTGTTTCTCTCATCTAATCAATTTCTTTTTATTGTTTCTTTCTTCCAATTAGATATTTTGTCTTATCATGGCTCGTCTTTACTCAAACAAAATCTGACAAAATTATTTTTTTTTATTGTTCTTATTTTATCAAATATATTTTTATATCATTGTTTATCTGACATAATATATATTTTATTACCATTCTTTTGTAGCCAAATATTTTTTATCACTATTACTCTTCGCTAATAAAATATGTATTATATTTTTGTTCAACTACCAAATATTCATTTCACTATTGCTCTTCGTTAACCATGTATTTCTTTCTCACCCCAATTCTTTGTTCTCTATTAATTTTATTCCTCATTGTATCTAATTATTATAATAGTTTTAAAGTCATTCAGGTTTATCATTCTTATCCCTTTTACCCCCAAAGGACGTACTGGTACGTTTCACAAAACTCATCCCTTTACCCCCATGGACGTACCGGTACGTCCTTGCAAAAAAATGCTACAAAAAAATTCTTTTTTCATATTTTTGATAATTTATTGAGAAAATTCAGGCATTTTTCCAAGAGAATGAGACCAACCTGACCTCTCTATGACAAAACTTAAGGCTGTAAGAGCAATTAAAAAAAAATATATACTGCAAAATGCGTGGGGAAAAAAATAACTACTTGGGGGTTAAGGATTGGAAATTTCCAAAGAGCCTAAGGGTAAAAGGGTTAACTTTTAATCCCCTTTTTTTACAAAGGGAAATCCTCTTGTTCGTATAAAGGTCCTTTTATCATTTGATATCACCTTCACATTATCAGGTCTTTTCAAGTCTTATTTGTTATTCTTTATTGACTAAGTTATCCCACATTTATTCGATTGTAAACTTATTTTTTTTATGTTGCCTCCACAAGTTGTAGAAAAAAATACATGCTATTTCTCTCAATGCAGTCAAATTTATAGTATTGTTAGTATTTTTATATCCTCATTGACATACACATGTTTTTTTTTTCATTACCCTTAGAATTTCCAGGTTTTAATTGCTATCGACTCACAAGCTCGCGCGCGCGTACACACACACATACACACACACACACATATATATATATATATATATATATATATATATATATATATATATATATATATATATATATATATATATATATGAACATATATATATATATATATATATATATATGAACATATATATATATATATATATATATATATATATATATATATATATATATATATCTGTATTTATATACATATATATATCTGTAGATATATATATATATATATATATATATATATATATATATATATATATATATATATAAAATGTATATATATGCAGATATATATATATATATATATATATATATATATATATATATATATATATATATAAATATATATATATATATTTATATATATATCTGTATATATATATATATATATATATATATATATATTTATATATATATATATATATA
>NC_090750.1:64169321-64244321 GCF_036898095.1 Palaemon carinicauda | reverse complement strand
GCCAGAAGACCTCAATTTGGCCTTTTTTTAAAAATTGGTTGGCCGTTAGCAATATGAAAAAAGGCGAGACAAATAATACTGTATACTTGGCCTTTTTCTACTAATTTGTCTGTTGATTAGAAGTTGGTCTTTCCTTTAGAAAACCTGGCAACTCTGTTCTAGAAGAAGCTAGATCTATATAAATAATGTGTATTTTTTTTAAGTTTTCCTCTTATTTTAGAATCTGTTGGATTTTTAATAATCACAGATTAGATTAATAACTTTTATATGGAAATATTAATGCCAAGAAAGGTCTTCTTGGCACATGTAGATGAACGTAGACCTCCTGGTCGACCAAGAAAAGAATGGTGGAGGTGTATAGAGGAGAATTTACAGCAGGAGGGTTCGAACCTTAGAGATTGGATGACTGTGGCACAGGACAGAAGAGATTGGAATAATCTATCAAGAGCGGTCATGGGTCAACAGGTGGCCCCAAGACTAGTGTAGAGAGAGAGAGAGAGAGAGAGAGAGAGAGAGAGAGAGAGAGAGAGAGAGAGAGAGAGAGAGAGAGAGAGAGAGAGAGAGAGAGAGAGAGAGAAAAATACTTACAACACGAAGACTCCTTGTCAACGTCTCTTAAGATCATTTGCATTCAGGAGACGTCGGAAAAAAAAAAGACATTGCGACTACATACCTGTAGATGTCTTCTCAGTGCTGTGATGATTGCTAATTTTACTATGATTGTCATGGCCATGATTACTGGGTCATAAACTGTTTTGGCATCTACAAAGTTTTTATCGAGATAGTATGCATTCTAATACAGAATTAGATTCTTGAATACAAACCTTTTGAGTGTGATGATGTGATTAAACTCTAAGGAGTTTGAACACCTCTTTAATATGCCTGCAAAGTCCTGATTTAATATATATATATATATATATATATATATATATATATATATATATATATATATATATATATATATACTGTATATATATATATATATATATATATATATATATATATATATTATATACGTATATATATATATATATATATATATTATATATACATATATATATGATATATGATTATATACATGTATGTATATGTATGTAAATACATATAATTTATATATATGTATGTATGTATGTATATATAATATATATATATGTACAGTATATATATATAATATATATATGATATATATATAATATATATATATAATATATATGATATATATATTATATATATTCTTACGAAGCTCGTCTAGTGTACACTACATATTTTATTCATGTATTTCATTTGTATATTTACAAAGTGTGTAGCCAGCTCGTAAGATGAGCTCCTCTCATGTTGGTATAAATAATTGTATGTAAATTGTGAAAGACTTTTGTCGTTCATTTCAGTGTATTTTTCATTCAAGTCAGTACAGTACAGTATATGTAAATTTAAGTTATATTCAAGATTTAACTTTTTAGTTCACGTGTTTTGCTACAAAGTTTTATGCAATCTCGATTAAGTATGCTGTACGAAACATACAAGGTATGAACGAGGGCTTATGTAACTTTTTTTTTCCATGAGGTATTGCGTCATGGTTGTGAGAACTTACGCAAGTGTTACATTTCCACATGTTTGGAAGGTTCTTGAAAACCCAAGCATTAGTTTTATCCTTTTTTAAAGTTTTGAGGAGGAAGGTGGGTGAAGTTAGCCGCGAGAGAGTCGCCTGGTTGGTGTGCATCTCAGACCTGATCGTTGGCAACCTTACGTCACTAGAGCCTGCCTAAAGCCACAAGAATAATCCCAGGCACACTATTCTATTTTTTTTTCTTCCCCCTTTTTTTTAAATAGTGTGTTGGACAGGCTTAATAGAAGAGCCATGGATGCCTGGTAGTTTATCGCGAAATTGTCTTTTCCTTATCAGTTTCTTTTCCTTTTTAAAACCTTCCTTACTGTCCTCCCTTCAGTTGAAGTGGTTATCCTAGAGGGTATTCAGCCTTGCATGGTGTATCAGCTCCCCCATGAACAGTTTTTCTTACTTTATCTAAATTCTATGGATTTTATCAATCACTCCTATTTATATTTTGTCCATATTGTTTTTGTTATCATTAATTGTTAATTTAGTTTTCAAGTATAATGTATCTTTTTCATTGCCATTAATTCTTATGGTGTCTAGAGACATTGAGCAAAATTCGAGACCAGTTTGTCCCAGACTTCGTCAGTATCGTGACTATTGTCTACTGTATTGCAATATTCATGGTCTGCATACAAATATTCAATACCTTATAGTTGCTTTCAGACAGGACTCTATGATATTCTTTTGCACTCAGGAACTTTGGTTTCTGATATAAGGCACTCATCTAAGCTCCTTATAACTGGTTTTAAGAAGCCGAAATTTTTAAATGGGATACTATTCCTAGGGCCACGGGAATGGCGGTGTATATTAGGACTGAGTACCCTGCATCTCATAAGTCCTGCTATGAATGTGGATGTCATGAGATTCAGGTAATAAAAATTTGTGGCAGGTATAACAACTTCTATTTGTATACATTCTACCGGAATCCTGACTCCAGACATGGATGATTTTATCTTCAACTTTTCTTACCATTATGGCTAAGATAAAGTACAAGATGATAGAAAGGCCTCCTTTTTTTTATATTAATACTTACCATAGGGAGTGGTCAAATTCTGTTTCTCCTACTGATGGCCATGGTACAAGAGCTTTGGATTTTGCCTCTGAATCAGGCTGTAAGCAAATCATAAGTGAAGCTACTCGCAGGTCTAGTAACTGCTTGGACCTCTTATACACTTACTCCCCTGGCGTTATAACAAATAAGGGTTGTTCTCCAGTTGGGACATCTGATCATGCCTTGATTTCATTAGTGGTGAAGACTGAGTAGCCTGTCTGTGATGTATCATACTCATAAAATTTATATAAAATCTCAAGCGAACTGGAATGGCATGAATTTTGGGCTTGAATTGGTCACATTTGTATAATAGTGTTGATCCTGTTGTTTCTTTGAATGACAATCTGGTCAACATAATTGATAGGCATATCCGTTCTTGTTTGCTAAGGTACCAAGTGAAAGACAAACCATGGTTCAATTGTGATTGTAGACATGCATATTTGGAGAAGCAGGAGGGTAACAGATCAGATTTGACTTAGAATAACAACTTGGCTTAGAGATTGTGCTCAGAGAGTTTATGCTTCAACTTTATAGGTATACAAATCAACCATAAAAGAAACCCTTCCTGGTACAACTCAAGAATGTAAGTGGTGGGCTACCCTTAAATCTGCACTCTTTGGTGTTGATACAACAGTTCCTGCTTTATTTAAACTTGGTGGCGCTGTCACTCGCTATCCAAGGGAAAAGGCAACCGTTTTGGCTGATGTGTTTGACGGTAAGCAGGGTAATGAAAAACTTGATCTTCCTCATTCCTGTTTTCATGAGGGTAAACTAACCAATTTAGCTTTTTGATCTTGTGAAATTAAAGCTCTCTTGTTGGATCCTAATGCTTATGGAAGTGTAAACCCAAATGGTATTTTTTCCTTTGTTTTTATAAAGACTGCAGATTTCTTAGCTTCAAAATATCTGTTATTTTGAGCAAGTTATCAAGAAGAAGAGCTCTTAGAACTTGTTGGAGAACTGGTAATGTTACTGTAATTATGTAAATGTGTTTGTGGTAGCTCAAGTCCGACTGATTACCACCCAATATCCATAACTCCCATATTATCTCACGTTTTTAATGTGTTTTGGCAAAATGTCTAAATAGATTTGCTGAAGGTAATCATCTGTTCCCTAATTTTCAATTTGGCTTTGATAAAGGCCTTGGAGCATGTGATGCCCCACTTGCAATCTCCAATGTTGTACAGAAATCCCTTGATTGTGGTCAGGAAGTTCGTGTGATTGGCCTTGATTTTAGAGCTGTATTTGACTGTGTTCAAACAGTTGGGAGTGTGTGGGTCTTTTCTTAGCATCATTATTGAATTTTTAAGTAATAGATTGCAAAGAGGAGTTGTTGATGGGTACCATAGTAAGTACAGTTTAGGAATGTGATATCTGGTGTTACTCAGGGTAGTGTTCTTGGCCCATTACTTTTCATCCTATATACACATGTCATGTGTTTTGGCCTAGAAAAAAAAGCTTGTTGCATATGAAGATGATGCTACTCTCTATGCATCAATTCCATCTCCTGAATGTAGATCTGGTGTTGCTGAATCCCTTAATAGAGCTATAGCTAAGATAAGTGCATGGTGCAAATTATGGGGCATGAAATTGAATCCTAACAAAACTCAAAGTATGATTGTAAGTAGGTAAAGGACAGGTACTCCTCAACGTGCGGATGTCAGCATTGATAATGTTTCTTTAACTCTATGACTTAAAATTTTAGGTGTGAGTCTTGGTGGAAAATTTACTTTTGAGAAACCCATTCTGTCTGTCTTCAATTGCAAAAAAAAATTGGCTTATTGAGAAAGTCTTTTAAGATTTTTAGTAATCAATCTATTCTGAAGGAGTTTTAATTCTTTCATTCTACCTTGTTTCAAGTATTGTTCTCCTCTCTGGCCTTCAGCTGCTGATTCTCATCTTAATTTGTTGATCAGGAACTCACGGTCTATTAAATTTTTTACTCCTGATCTAGATATTAATCTCTGGCACTGTCGTTCAATTAGTTCATTATGCATGTTGCGTAAGATTTTTCATAATTCTGACCATCCTTTACATTCAGATCTTCCCGAAGAGTTCCTTCCTGTTTGTAATACTAGGTATGAAGTTAATTCAAATAATCAGGCTTTCTTCACCATGAGACTTAATACTACAAAGTATTCTAGTTTTATTCCAGCTGTGACCAAGTTGTGGAATGATCTTAATAATCTGATAGTTAAATCGGTAGAACTTTAAAAGTTCAAACTTGATGCAAATGTTTTTATGTTAAACAGGTTGACATTAGTCTTTTTATAGTTTATATATGAAAGATTCAGATTTAAAGTTGTTACTGTTCTTATAGTATTTTATTTCAATTGTTCATTACTTCTCATATAGTTTATTTATTTCCTTATTTCCTTTCCTTGCTGGGCTATTTTTCCCTGTTGGAGCCCTTGGGCCTATAGCATCCTGCTTTTCCAACTAGGGTTGTAGCTTAGCTAGTAAAAATAATAATTCCAAGAACGTTTTAGGAGGCTCTCGTTAGTGCTGTTGGGCGACAACGCCATCATAGTACCAGATGCACATCTGGGCGGTGTACCAACGCTATAGGCCTGTCAGTCTGGTAGTCCAGTCAAGTGGCAGTCAAATGGATGTATTGGCACACAGTTTCAGTCACCAGGCAAGTTGTTTTCCTCCGTTCAGCATGTATTTTCAGCTGTCCTTCTGAATGTTGATCACACCAGTCCTCAGGATGACTCTGGTTGCTCCTAGATGACCGCATGCTGAATGGTTTACAATCTGTTGCACTTCTAAAACTAGATCACCCTTCCTTGTCAGCTACCTCTTCAGAGGTACATCTATTCATGGTTGGAGGCTATCCAGCTTCCCCTAGCTGAAGGCTTTTTACTAGGTCTGCACAGATTTCTAGATAACTGGGAAGGTGAGCCATCTTCTGTTTAAAAGAACTACTTTTCTGGTAGTTGTAGCTTCTGAAGAGGACCTAGCTTCTCATGTCTTCGTGTCACCATCTCTTCAGTAGCATTGGCAGAACCAAGAAAGTGGTGTCACGGAACATGTCTCTTTCTGAATATGTGAGACTTTCAAGAGCATATGCTTCAACCTTTGAAGAGGTTGGGATTTTGCTAGTCAGGGTTTAGACAGAAACAATGGCTGGGATTATCTAGTTTATTTACACAAAAATCTGACATAAAGCCACTTCTTGTAAGCATAAAAGTAGTAGGAAATATTTACATCTGAAAAGGCACATAATAACAGTCCAGATGCTTCTGCACACCTGTTAAAATGCTTGGAATAAATTTTATTTGCAGGAACAAAGCCATTTATAACATCTGAATAAATAGCTTACAATATTCATTATTTAATATTAGTTTCAGTTTTAAAGACAAAATGCCATCGTTCCTGGAATAAACAAAAAATATCTTCGATGTCGTCTTTATATTTGATATAAGTCCATTTTCATGCTATCCATGGGAGGTTATGTTTTGGTGATCAGAATATTGCTGTGAGATGCTGGGTAATGGTTTTTACAATACTTCCCCTGCCCCCCCCCCAAAAAAAAAAAAGACTCGGGTGACTCTAGCATCCTCTGTGATGTCCTGTGTAGTTCTGCCTTCCACTGAAATTTTAGAGCACTTTATTTTCACTGTACACCTAGTATGCGATGAGGTCCTGAGTATAGTAATACCTTGAGATACGAGCGACCCAACATACAAAAAAATTGAGATATGAGGAGAGTTCCGAGCAAATTTTTATTCTGAGATACGAGGAAAAATTCGAGATACGAGGTACAGTAGTTCCCTATGTGGCCGCATGTGCAAGAGGCTGCTTATGGGGACAGCATCACTCGGTCTTTCCTGTCGGATATCCGTCGTGTAAAAATGATATTTTAATTATAAAATAAATTTTTGAATATACTTACCCGGTGAATATATAATAGCTGCAACTCTGCGGCTCGACAGACACATACATAAAAAACTCGCGAGCGATCGCTATGCAGGTTGCGGGTGTGCCCACCAGCGCCAACTGTTGGCCAGATACCACTCTCAGATGTAAACAAAACCTTCAATTTCTTCTCGTCCCACTGCGTCTCTATTGGGGAGGAAGGGAGGGTCGTTTAATTTATATATTCACCGGGTAAGTATATTCAAAAATTTATTTTATAATTAAAATATCATTTTTAAATATTTAACTTAGCCGGTGAATATATAATAGCTGATTCACACCCAAGGAGGTGGGTAGAGACCAGAGTTAAATATGTTTACATCGTATAAGCTAAGAGTTTTTTCATTTTGACAGTTATCAATATAACAAAACCAAAATAAATAGGTACCTGGTAAGGAAGTTGACTTAGACGATTACTCTGCCTTGTAAGTCTGTCTTCCTTACGGAGCCCAGCGATCCTCTTAGGATGCTGACAGACTCCCAGGAGCTGAAGTATCAAGGGCTGCAACCCATACAACAGGACCTCATCAAACCCCTAATCTTGGCGCTCTCAAGAAATGACTTTGACCACCCGCCAAATCAACCAGGATGCGAAAGGCTTCTTAGCCTTCCGAACAACCCATAAAAACAACATTAAAAACATTTCAAGAGACAGATTAAAAGGATATGGAATTAGGGAATTGTAGTGGTTGAGCCCTCACCCACTACTGCACTCGCTGCTACGAATGGTCCCAGTGTGTAGCAGTTCTCGTAAAGAGTCTGGACATCTTTCAAGTAAAATGACGCGAACACTGACTTGCTTCTCCAATAGGTTGCGTCCGTGATACTTTGCAGAGATCTATTTTGCTTAAAGGCCACGGAAGTTGCTACAGCTCTAACCTCGTGCGTCTTAACCTTAAGCAAAGATCGGTCTTCCTCACTCAAGTGTGAATGAGCTTCTCGTATTAACAATCTGATAAAATATGACAAAGCATTCTTTGACATAGGCAAGGATGGTTTCTTAACCGAACACCATAACGCTTCAGATTTGCCTCGTAAAGGTTTAGTACGAGTTAAGTAGAACTTAAGAGCTCTAACAGGGCATAATACTCTTTCTAGTTCATTGCCTACGATCTCCGATAAGCTAGGAATATCGAAAGATTTAGGCCAAGGACGAAAAAGTAGCTCATTCTTAGCTAGGAAACCAAGCTGCAGAGAACAAGTAGCTTTTTCTGACGAAAACCCGATGTTCTTGCTGAAGGCATGAAGCTCACTGACTCTTTTAGCCGAGGCCAAGCATACCAGGAAAAGAGTCTTAAGAGTGAGATCTTTCAGGGAGGCTGAATGTAAAGGCTCAAACCTGTCTGACATGAGGAATCTTAGGACCACGTCTAAATTCCACCCAGGTGTAGCCAAACGACGTTCCTTAGAGGTCTCAAAAGACTTAAGGAGGTCTTGCAGATCTTTATTGTTGGAAAGATCTAAGCCTCTATGCCGGAAGACCGAGGCCAACATGCTTCTGTAACCCTTGATCGTAGGAGCTGAAAGGGAGCGAACTTTTCTCAGGTATAAGAGAAAATCAGGTATTTGGGCTACAGAGGTACTGGACGAGGATACGGAAACTGACTTGCACCAGTCTCGGAAGACTTCCCACTTCGATTGGTAGACTCTAATGGTAGACGCTCTCCTCGCTCTAGCAATCGCACTGGCTGCCTCCTTCGAAAAGCCTCTAGCTCTCGAGAGTCTTTCGATAGTCTGAAGGCAGTCAGACGAAGAGCGTGGAGGCTTTGGTGTACCTTCTTTACGTGTGGCTGACGTAAAAGGTCTACTCTTAGAGGAAGACTTCTGGGAACGTCTACCAGCCATCGAAGTACCTCGGTGAACCATTCTCTCGCGGGCCAGAGGGGAGCAACTAACGTCAACCTTGTCCCTTCGTGAGAGGCGAATTTCTGCAGTACCTTGTTGACAATCTTGAATGGTGGGAATGCGTAAAGATCTAGGTGTTACCAATCTAGGAGGAAGGCATCTATATGTATTGCTGCTGGGTCTGGGACTGGAGAGCAATAGATTGGAAGCCTCTTGGTCAGCGAGGTTGCAAAGAGATCTATGGATGGTTTACCCCAAGTCGCCCAAAGTCTCTTGCACACATCCTTGTGGAGGGTCCATTCGGTTGGAATTATTTGCCCTTTCCGACTGAGACAATCTGCTAGGACGTTCAAGTCGCCCTGGATGAACCTCGTTACTAGGGAGATGCCTCGATCTTTTGACCAGATGAGCAGGTCCCTTGCGATCTCGTACAGATTCAGTGAGTGGGTACCTCCCTGTTTGGAAATGTACGCCAAGGCCGTGGTGTTGTCCGAGTTGACCTCCACCACCTTGCCTCGAAGGAGATTCTCGAAGCTTATCAAGGCCAGGTGAACCGCCAAAAGCTCCTTGCTGTTGATATGCATGCTCCTCTGACTCGAGTTCCACAGACCTGAGCATTCCCGACCGTCCAGCGTCGCGCCCCAGCCCAAGTCCGATGCGTCCGAGAAGAGAACGTGGTTGGGTTTCTGAACTGCTAGGGGAAGACCCTCTCGTAGACTGATATTGTCTCTCCACCAAGTCAGACAAGTCTTTATCTTTTCGGAAATCGGGATCGAGACCGCCTCTAGCGTCTTGTCCTTTTTCCAGTGAAAAGCTAGATGGAATTGTAGAGGTCGGAGGTGTAGCCTTCCTAGCGAGACAAATTGCTCCAGGGATGACAGCGTTCCTACCAGACTCATCCAAAGCCTGACTGAGCAGCGTTCTTTCTTCAACATCTTCTGGATGACGAGCAGGGCTTGATCTATTCTGGGGGCCGACAGAAAAGCCCGAAAAACTTGACTGTGAATCTCCATCCCTAAATACAGAATAGTTTGGGATGGGACCAGCTGTGACCCTTCCAAGTTGACTAGGAGTCCCAATTCCTTGGTCAGATCTAGAGTCCAATTGAGATCCTTCAGACAGCGATGACTGGAAGAGGCTCTGAGAAGCCAGTCGTCCAAATAAAGGGAGGCTCGGATGTCCGATAAATGGAGGAATTTTGCCACATTCCTCATAAGCCTCGTAAACACGAGAGGAGCCGTGCTTAGGCTAAAGCACAGGGCCCAAAACTGGTACACCACATCGTCGAAGACGAATCTCAGAAAAGGTTGGGAGTCTGAGTGAATGGGGATGTGGAAGTAAGCGTCCCTTAGGTCTAGAGATACCATCCAGTCTCCTTTTCTGACCGCTGCTAGGACTGACTTTGTGGTCTCCATGGTAAACTTCGTCTTTGTGACAAAGACATTCAGAGCACTGACGTCTAGCACCGGTCTCCAACCTCCTGTCTTCTTTGATACTAGGAAGAGACGGTTGTAAAACCCCGGTGATTGAAGGTCCGAGACTTTGACCACCGCTCCCTTCTCTAGTAAAAGAGACACTTCCAGTTTCAGGGCTTGTCTCTTTGCTTCCTCTCGGTACCTGGGAGAGAGATCGATGGGGGACGTCGCTAGAGGAGGTCTGCGTACAAAAGGGATTTTGTACCCCTCTCTGAGCAACCTCACAGATTGTTGATCTGCGCCTCTCTTCTCCCAGGCTTGCCAGAAGTTCTTGAGTCTAGCACCTACTGCTGTCTGAAGTTGCGGGCAGTCAGACTCTGCCCCGAGAGGACTTGGATCCTTTCCTCTTTCCTCTCTTCCCTTCGGCACGAGCACCTCCCCTGCTGGAGGCTCTGCCACGAAAGGGCGGGATAAACCTGGACGCTGGAGTGTCTATCCTAGGTCTAGCAGACAAGGCAGGCAAAGGGGGAGCTTTGCGAGCCGAGGACGCAACTAAATCGTGGGTGTCCTTCTGCACTAAAGACAAGGCAATTTCCTTAACTAAGACTTCAGGAAACAAGCACTTAGACAAGGGCGCAAAGAGTAGCTCAGATCTTTGGCATGGCGTCACTCCTGCTGACAGAAAAGAGCACAGAGACTCTCGTTTCTTAAGGACTCCGGACGTGAATGAAGCGGCAAGCTCGTTGGACCCATCGCGGACGGCCTTGTCCATGCAGGACATAATGAGTAAGGAAACATCCCTATCGGCAGATGAGATTTTCCTTCTCAGGGCTCCCAAACACCAGTCCAGGAAGTTAAAGACTTCAAACGCCCTAAATATGCCTTTAAGAAGGTGGTCCAGGTCCGAAGGTGACCAACTAATCTTCGAGCGTCTCATGGCAAGGCGACGGGGAGAGTCTACAAGACTTGAGAAGTCGCCCTGGGCAGAGGCAGGAACTCCCAAGCCGAGAACTTCTCCCGTGGCATACCAGACGCTCGATCTAGACGAGAGTTTAGATGGGGGGAAGGCAAAAGCCGTCTTCCCTAAACTCCTCTTGGTCTCTAACCAATCGCCTAACAGCCGTAAAGCTCTCTTGGATGAGCGAGAGAGAACGAGTTTCGTAAAGGCTGGCATGGTAGCAGGAACGCCTAAAACAAACTCGGATGGCGGCGAACGAGGAGCCACAGAAATAAAGTGATCAGGGAACAACTCTTTAAAAACAACCATGACTTTTCTAAAGTCCAAAGATGGTGGAACTGCTTTAGGCTCATCTAATTCTGAAGGCTGATCCTCAGGCTGTGGTTCAGCAACGTCCTCATCTGACAGTTCCTCATCTGATAACTGATGAGAAAACGGCAAAGGTGTAGGCAACGTTTGACTCGCAGAGTCCGGTCGCACTGGTGCATACGTGACGGAGCAGGACGCAGCGTCCTGACACTGCTGAACAGTCTGGGAACTGTCAACAACAACAGGTGCGCGAGGACGCACCGCGTCCACCCGAGACTGTTTAGACCGTCTGGGTTGTGCAGTCAACACCATACCGGGTTGCGGAGGTTGACGCACCGCGTCAAAACAAGTCAACTCTGATGGTTGGTGAACATCCTGAACGTCACCAATCGCATCAGTGCGTTGCCTAACGTCAACGTGCGGCTGGAAATCCACACTGGATCGCATCGGGGGAGGTACAACCCCAACTGGTTGACGCGAGAAAGCTACATCAACGTCAACAGGACGCACAACAGAACGCTTGGATGGCTGATGGCCAGTAGGTTCAACGGAAACCTTCTCAGCGTTGTAGTCCTCCATCAAGGACGCAAGCTTAGACTGCATGTCTTGTAGCAACATCCATTTAGGGTCTACGGAAGCAGGTGCGTAACAGACGGGGTTAGCGACTGAGACGGCAACGGGTCCGAACTGTCCCAGTGGCTACATCCGGGACGTTGGACTTGTCCTGAAGGGACCGACTTGCGTTTTAACGGTCTAGAGACCTTGGTCCAAGGTTTCTTACGTGAAACACCTTCGGACGACGAGGTAAAAATGGGCTCTCTCGTCTTATGGTAGGGGCGATCTTGACGAGATACGCCTGATACCAAAGAGGGAACGTCTGTTCGCTGATCAAGGCCTCTCGAACTCATAAGTCGTACGACATTGCTTCTCCCCTGGGCTTGGGAGCTTGCAAGAGGTCCCGGACTAGGTGGACGACAGGCACGAACAGACGAACCCTCGGTCGCAACACTGTTCACAACACTTTGCGCAACACTTGGCACTTTCCCACTTTCCGCCGTGGCACTTTGACACTTGAGTTCCTTCACGTCCGCCATGAGTTGATTCCGGTCACTTGCTAAAGCCTCAACTCTCTCCCCCAAGGCATGAATAGCACGCATCATGTCTTGCATAGACGGTTCCTGAGTGCTAGGAGGGGGGTTAGGAACAACCACTACAGGGGAAGGATTAGGTTCAGGGGCATGTGGAGAGGAAAAATCTACGGACCTAGAAGAACTTCTCCTTACCCTATCTCTCTCTAGTCTGCGTGTATATTTATCAAATTCGATCCAATCGAATTCCGAAAGGCCCACGCATTCCTCACATCGATCTCCCAATTGACAGGTTTTACCCCGACAATTGGAACAAACAGTGTGAGGGTCGAGAGAAGCCTTTGGAAGACGCCTATTACAGTCCCTAGCATTACACTTTCGAAACTTGGGAACTTGAGAAGGGTCAGCCATTTTGAATTAGTCAAGGGAAAATTCCAAAAAACGATCTAAGTCATCAACAAATAATCCGTATCAAAAAAGAGTTCAAGGGTTTATTTTGAAGAAAAACACCTGTACTGCGAAAGCTCAAACCAAATTAAAGTGCTTCACCAAATATGATGGGAAAAACTCCAGGTTCTACAGCGAGTAAAAGTACGTCTTGTCGTCAACGTCGACAGAGAAGAAATTGAAGGTTTTGTTTACATCCGAGAGTGGTATCTGGCCGACAGTTGGCGCTGGTGGGCACACCCGCAACCTGCATAGCGATCGCTCGCGAGTTTTTTATGTATGTGTCTGTCGAGCCGCAGAGTTCCAGCTATTATATATTCACCGGCTAAGTTAAATATTTAAAATTATCTCTGAGCATCGGCCGTATTGTTTACTTTTTTTACGTAAATCAGTGCAGAATTAAGTGAATAAACAATGGGTCCAAAGCAAGCGAGTGCAAACAAAGGTAGTGAGAAGAAAAAGCGTATGATTACAATGGAGATGAAGCATGAAATAATCACAAAACATGAGAGTGGCGTAAGAGTGACTGAGCTGGTGCGCCATTACGAGAGGAGTACTTGACTATATGTACCAGCCTCAAGCAGAAGGATGCTATGAAGAACACCAAGCCTTCCAAAGGAGTTTTCATCCTTTCCAAGCTGCGTAGTGATATTCAGGACGAGATGGAGAGGCTCAACCTTTGCCTCGGTTATCGCCCAACATGGGTTCATCCCCCAACGAGTCTTCAACTGCGATGAAACTGGCCTTTTCTGGAAGAAGATGCCCAGGAGGACTTTCATCACGGCAGAGGAGAAGAGACTACCGGGCCATAAATGCATGAAGGACCGATTAACTCTAGCCCTGTGTGCTAATGCCAGCGGTGACTGTAAGGTCAAGCCACCGCTGGTGTACCACTCTGAAAACCCACATGCTTTCAAGAGCCAAAGGATCTTGAAACAGAAACTGCAAGTGATGTGGCGCGCTAATGCTAAGGCTTGGGTTACCCGGCATTTCTTCACAGAATGGGTTAATATGTACTTTGGTCCGGCAGTCAAAAAATATTTGGCTACGAAAAACCTACCATTGAAATGTCTCTTGGTCCTCGACAATTCCCCAGGTCACCCTCCTGGTCTCGAAGAGGACATTCTTGATGAATTCAGGTTCATCAAGGTCCTTTATCTCCTGCCCAACACCACGCCACTCCTACAGCCCAAGGACCAACAAGTTATTTCCAACTTTAAAAAACTGTACACGAAGCATTTGTTCAAGAAATGGTTTGATATCACAGACAACACCAATCTCACCCCTCTGGAAATTTGGAAAGAACACTTCAACATCGTCCATTGTTTGAAAATTATAGAGGATGCATGGCAGGGTGTCGCTGAGAGGGACTTTGAAGGGTTCGATATGACAGACCCTGATGACCCCGAACCTGATGTGATGGATGAAATAATGTCTCTTGGAAAGTCCATGGGCTGGAGGTAGACAAGGAAGACGTGAATGACCTTGTCGAGGAGCGTCAGGTATGCTCAAAAGGACAGAGTGATTTTCAGTTCCCAAAGTGTGGGGAGTGTTTAATTGAATATAAGCTATTACGTGAAATAATGGTAGGTCTTAGTGATCCTGTATTAAGAAGATATGTATTTCAAGTGTGTGACATATTCAAAAGTGTAGATGCTCTTCAGGCCTTGTGTTGTACATTTGAATCTGCATGCCAAGACATTGAGTGTGCCTTGGGTGATGTTGGATGGGAATCACCCAATGCCTCGAATAATGACGTCACACCCAGTGATGATGAACCAGCTGTAGCTGTGTTGCATGGGGATTCAAATGTAAAGCAAAGTGGAAACTGCAGAGAACGTCATTGCCCTGACCAAACATCATGCCCAACAAAAGGTGTGACATGTCATGGGTGCTAAAGGTAAAGTACTTCTGAAGATCCTGCAGAAGCACCAAGAAGGCACTGTTTGTTTCACGTGTGGTGATCATTGCAGAAAAGCACCTCTCGTTTCACCACACCATCAAGGCTAGGGTTGCCATGGTTGGGGGAGATAGGTGTTCGCATTCACCATAGCAGATACAGGAGCACAGATCTGCGTTGCCAGGCCCTTGTTGCTTTCAAGCCTGCAAATCAAACTGCCAGAATTGCAACCTCAAATAGACCTGAGGGACATAGCCAATTTGCAAGTGAAATGCCTTGGGTCAACGGCATGCACTAGTGTATTGAAGTAGGTGGGCGACATACGAAGCAGGTTTATTTCATACTTATGGCCTAGAACTTTTATAAGTCACTGAGTGCCTGTAAAGAGTTGGGATTGGTGTTACCAGGATTTCTCATAGCCCCACTCTTCTCTCAGACAACAAAGCCAAATACAGCACCAATCCTGACTGTGAAGGATACCATCCCAAGACTAGAAGAATGGCTCTTTTTTCACTTTACGTCCACAATCTTTGATACGACTAGAGTACCTGTACCTGTAATGATGAAATAAGTAACACCCCCATGCATTTATTACTTAATGCCATATCATATGCCGGCAGCAATCCCCAAGCATTGAGAAGAGGAGGTCAAGATCTAGCTGGACAAAGATGTTTAGAAGGGCATGATAGAACCAATCCCAGCTGGGGATGTGATGGAGTGGTGTGCGAGGATGGTTGTTTTAGGTAAGAAGACAGGGCTGCCTCGCCACACAGTAAACTTCCAATGACAACGCCCACTGTCTCCCAGAGACTCATCATACACAGGCGCCCTCCGACATGATTTCAAGCATCCATATACACATGTATAAAACCACAGCGGATGCCCAATGGGATTTCCGTCAAGTGGAGCTAGACGAGGATAGCTGCCCACTCATGATCTTCATCACCCCATGGGGATGGTATCATTACTGTAGGACACCCATGGGTCATTATTCGGCCTTCAACACCTACACAAAATGGTTTGATACCCTGCAAGACATCACCAGGAAGCATAAATGCTTCGACGACACTTTATTATATGATCACACCATTGAAGAGATGTTTTGGTACATTTCTTTCAATTTGTACCTCCACGGATAATGCTCAAGCCAGAGAAATTTAAATTTTGCAAGAGAAGTTACCTTTGACAGATACCACCTGGAATGGGAGGCTTACAAGCCTGCCTATGAACGTATAGATGTAATTTGTAATGGTTATGTGCCAGAAAAGTCCTTCATCACTAGTACAGATTTGTGAATCATTTAGCCCCTTCCTCGCAACGGCACCAATTATGGATCCTCCTCCAGAAGGCCATGTTAAGAAATGTATAGAGTATTGGGATAGTAAGCTGCGCAACAAACTCCAGCAAGCACAGGAAGTCATCTGCCAACTGACCAAAGATGGCTTGGCATATTATGAAAAAGCACACCCTATGGTAATCATGACGGATTGGAGCAAGGAGGGCATCAGCTTTGTCCTCTTCTAGCAGTATGTATTGTACTAGTCAGTTAGCTGACAGCCCTTCTGTTGCAATGGCAGCTGGCGTGTCACCCTATACGTCAGTTGACACCTCACCCCCACTGAAGCCAGCCACACCCCTATAGAAGGAGAAGCCCTTGTAGTCACTTGGCACTCACAGAAGGCCAGGGGGTCCCTGCTTGGGTGCCCTAATCTCACCATCATAACAAACCACCACCACACATCAGACTGTTGGATGATAGGACCTTTAAGGATGTCATCAACCCGAGGTTGTTCAACCTGGATCAGAAGACGCTCCAATTCAAGTTCTACATGAAATATCGGCCCAGAAGAAAGAACTCTGCTGATGATTTTCTTCTCTCAAGATACCCAAATATGAGATCATCCTATGAAGCTTTTGGTGTACTTGGATGACGAGATTCAAGTGGTGGTAGTGTGCCAAACAGTTGTTGCTTCGGGTCAGAATGTCATTGTATTGGATAAAGAGTACGTCAGGAGCACCATATCCAATGACAAGGTGTATCAGAACTGGTGATTGGCTCAACAGAAGTCACAAGAAGTCAACTGCCTTCGCCCCTTCTTCAGTATTCGAGATGATTGTAATTTACTCAGTGGATCAAGGATGCAAATGTTTGGTCATTCCTGAAGATTTACATTATCATTTTGGGCGTCCGACTAAGCGCAGGTCAATCTTCAGCATCGCCGGGCCCAATACCCCTCATGTGATGAGCATGCCTCTTTATTGCCTTGTGAGGCACTAGGACTCATGCCCCCAGCAGAATACCCCTTACAGCAGGTCATTGCAGATGTTTCAGGTATGAGGCAACATATACATGGCATATAAAGACAGACTAACGGGCTGGTTGGAAGTAGATCATTTCCTTAATCGTGCCACATCTATCAAAATAAGTACAACCTTTGGTCCTACTTTTCACCTTGGGGGTCCCAGAACAAATAACAACTGACAGAGGTATGAACTTAGCTAGTGATGAGATGGACGCCTTCTTCAGAAGATGGGAGGTCAAGGGTCATTTGTAATCAACCCAATACCTCCAGTCCAAAAGCAGGGCAGAACTGCTGTCAAATCGGCAAAATCGCTCCTTTGAGAAAACACTTCAAGAGGTGGCGCCCTTGAATGACAAGAAAAGCCTTGGCAATAGTTCAGTATCTCAACACGCTTCTCAAGGGGTCAACAATTCTCTGTCTCAGTTTGCAACAGGCTGCCAAGTACACAACGGGGTTCCTACAGCCAAAAGGCACCTGTTGGTAGACAGTTACAGTACTGGAGATGGACGATACTGTACGTCAAAGGGAATTGCAAGTGACAAAATCAAAGGAGCCTATACATGCTCTCAACACCACCAGGACACACACCCATCAAACCAAGAACTTGGGTCCATACGCAGAACCAAGCTAACGAATAGTAGGACAGCGGCAGGCATAATCTCAGAAATCAGGCCTACGCAGTTATATTCGACAGGAACGCCGGCTTTCAAAGAGGAACAAACCGCATTTGAGAGTCATCACTCAGTCATCAAGCACACTGGTGTTCCAACCCTGCAGCCCCGTGGGATTTACTACACCTTCAGAGCCAGTCTCACATTCCCAGCAGGAGCTTAGTATTGTCAGCAGGCCTAGAAGAGCTGCTGGTAAACCCAAATGGCTAAAAGACTAAGTATGATATATTCTTGCTTAATGATGAGTTATCCTATATTATAAAACCATATTGTCTGTTTCATGTAACCAATCTACCAAGATTGAAGCATATGTGATCCATCATGTTAATTATTACCATGTATAATCTTGGGGGGGAGGGGGGAGATGTACGATATGTTGTAATTATGTGCTGCTAACTTATTGGGCGATAACCAGGTTACCGTTGTGGTAGTTAGTCGGCGCTCTGCTTTCTCACAATGAACATCAATGTAGATCTTGTAATCTCATTACAATCAGAAAACTTCTAATTTCTTGCATCAGATACATCCACTTTCCTTCCTCTGCTGGTTTCTATTCTAATTTCCTCTGAGATGCTCTTTAGAAAGTCATCCAGGCAAGGCGAACCACATCTGTAATCTCCCCATTAAATGGTTTAAATTCGGGGAAGAATTATCTTCTCTTCAATTTTATTTGTATATTATTTTTATTTAGTTCCTTTATGACTCTTGTACAATTTATTTGTTATCCTCTCCATTTTCTATCCCATTTATGGGTAGTGAAGTACTTGGCTATCTGTATGAAATGGTTCTTAAGCAGCATATTTCATGACACGATTTTTCTGATTTTGGTTGCAAATTATGCATTATTATTTGTGTACAGTATTTTAGTTATTTGTCCGGAAAAATTTTTGTCCACCATGCACTGCCTTTGTTGATTTCTCTTTCAATAAATCAATTATTGTATATGTTAGATACAGTAGTTAGGTTTATTCTAAGATATATTCTCCTGGAGCTGGAAGGTTACTCCTTGTATCCTAGATACCCTATAAGACCTCTCCTTCTATAGTAAAATTAAACACATTTAATAATGCTGATATCCATCAGGCCGGGTAGGGCTAAGAAGGTGCATGCTTTTATTCCGCTGTTTGGAAGGTGAAGGGAAAGGATTCCCCCTTGCAAACGGCTCACTCTCCAATGAAAAGCGTGTGGAGAACGCTGAACTTAGTCGCACTATTCAGGTCCCACACGGTCTGTCCATCGTAAATATCTTTCCAAGCCTCTATCTGGTGTGTCTAGAAGAGGAAGTAGACAATCTGGAAGCAGTAAAAGCTGAGAAGTGCCAAAACTTCCCTTATCCTGTTTTCTCTGTTAACTAGGAGTCTCTTGAGGACAGGCCCAGGAAACTACCAGTGACCTCAACAAACACCTTCTTTGGAGCACACCCGGGCATTGGAACCCGAGTTAGAGAGGTGTCTCTATATGGTCACATTCCCCATTAAAAATAACTTTATAATTCTAGAACTCTGCTTGCTTAGAATATTCTGGCATGCATGTGAAGTTTGTTGTAAATTTATCTTTCCTTTTTATTTCATAACTTTACAGATGGACTCCACCTTTCTATAGACACACCTTTCTATAGACAGTTGTCTACTTGTTTGATTAAACCTTATTAATTCTTTGGGCAATCAAATAGACCTCTGGTCAAAGGATCCTATTGTATTTCTATGTATTTGACTATCCACTTGTCACTTGGCATTACCAATATTATTTGTTGATTTTCTGTGTGCTTCACATTTTTTTTTACTAACCCTTTGTTTCATCATTAAATTTTGTATCACCTGTTAAGATGACTGACTTGTAATAATGGAATATTAGATTAAGAAAAAAAAAATTTTTTTCTAGCCCAAATAATGTTTACTGGAAGGATATTCATGTATTCACATACTCTATTTCTCTCCCTCAGTGGTATTTAAAATTATTACATGGTCCAACTACACTATTCAAAGGATTGAAATTTGAAAAAAAGAGTTGGTATGGTTGGTTAAAATAGCATTTAAATCAAGGTGAGCTCTTCATGAAGTTGTTGAAGTGAACAATCCTCAATCTAAATTTAAGTCAGCAGGAAGATTCTTCATTAAATTAAAAAAAAAAAAAAAAACATACACTGCTGCTCTATTTGTCATTCTTTGAGGCATTGTACATAAATTCATTAATTTTTCCAGCACTCTCAGTTGGGTTGTACTATTCTGAAGCTGGCATAGTTCTTGAACATTGATGTGGTAATGGTACAGACAAATCCAGAATATATCCATCATTATCTGGACATTAATTTTGTATGTATGGTATATGAACAACATCCTATACATTTTCTCAGGTGCCATGGGGTGTAATGGTACTCCAATTCCCCCAGGGAGGATTTTAGATGACTTGTGGGGAGATCTCCCGGAAGGCTAATTTCCCACAAATTCATAGGCCCAACCATGACTATCTGCTGTCCTTCCGAATGCAAGACTAACATGTTACTAGTGTATTAGCATCACGGACACATCTGTCTCTTTGCTAAATTCTTACATCGTATAACTTTCTATATCACTTATACATGTACTGTGCTTTCTCTAATTCTTGCATTGCTATATTATTATTATTATTATTATTACTATCCAAGCTACAACCCTAATTGGAAAAGCAAGATGCTATAAGCCCAGGGGCTCCAACAGGGAAAAATAGCCCAGTGAGGAAAGGAAATAAGGAAATAAATAACTGAAGAGAACAAATTAACAATAAATCATTCTAAAAAAAGTAATGTCAAAAGAGATATATCATATATAAACTATTAACAACGTCAACAACAAATATGTCATATATAAACTATAAAAAGACTCATGTCCGCCTGGTCAACAAAAAAGCATTTGCTCCAACTTTGAACTTTTGAAGTTCTACTGATTCAACAACCCGATTAGGAAGATCATTCCACAACTTGGTAACAGCTGGAATAAAACTTCTAGAGTACTGCATAGTATTGAGTCTTATGATGGAGAAGGCCTGGCTATTAGAATTAACTGCCTGCCTAGTATTACGAACAGGATAGAATTGTCCAGGGAGATCTGAATGTAAAGGATGGTCAGAGTTATGAAAAATCTTATGCAACATGCATAATGAACTAATTGATCGACGGTGCCAGAGATTAATATCTAGATCAGGAATAAGAAATTTAATAGACCGTAAGTTTCTGTCCAACAAATTAAGATGAGAATCAGCAGCTGAAGACCAGACAGGAGAACAATACTCAAAACAAGGTAGAATAAAAGAATTAAAACATTTCTTCAGAATAGATTGATCACCGAATATCTTAAAAGACTTTCTCAATAAGCCAATTTTTTGTGCAATTGAAGAAGACACAGACCTTATATGTTTCTCAAAAGTAAATTTGCTGTCAAGAATCACGCCTAAAATTTTGAAAGAGTCATACAAATTTAAAGAAACATACTGTACATACTGTATGGTCATTGTAACCTCTTGCATCTCCGATATGTCAACTGTCCTTCCTCCAACTTATTTTATCACCAATACATATACTGTCCTTTCTCTAATTACTTTCATACATGCAACTTTCTCTAACTTATGATCACTGATACATTATTGTCCTTTCACCAACTACTTGCATCATGAATACAATTAACTTCTGATCACTAATACATCTATTGTCCTTTCACTAATTAATGGCATCGCAGATACAGTGGAACCTCTACACACGAACGTATCTACATCCAAATTTTCCAACATCCGAAGTAAAATTCGAGCAATTTTTCGGCTCTACACCCGAATTTTATTTCGATACACAAAGTAAGCAATTTTCGTCGTACCGGTTGTATCCAAATTTTTCGACACACGAAGTACAATTCGAACACGTTCCTACTCTACACCCGAATTTTTTTTCGACACCCGAAGTAAACAATACCCGTGCACGTAGATGGTACTCATAGCGCCGGATGTATTTTTTATTTCCGCCGATAGAAGGCAGCATTTCTACCTCGGAGGGACATTAATTAGCGTGGCTTGGGACATTCCTCTGTTCTCGTCGGCTTTGTGTGGTTGTGCCCTGTGCGTTCTGCTATTATCTGTGTTTTAATCGTGATTTTTTACTTTCATCCTTTTACGGTATTTTACGTAAATCATGGGTCCTAAAAGGCTTAGTTTCGCAAGTGGTAGTGGTAGTGGTTAGAAAAGGAATAAGGAAATGCTTTCTTTAGAAGTAAAGCAAGAAATTATTGAAAAGCATGAGTGAACTTGAAAAAGAACATACAGAGGAGCTCAAGGAACTCCATGCTATGTCTGAGCACATGAATGATGACAAGGAAGGGATCGAGGAGGTAGAACATGTGTTAGGTTCGGCGCAAATAAAAGGTGTTAAGAAAATATCAAGACGTGGTCGACTTCATCGACAAATACCATCCAAAGAAATTGCAGGTTTGTCGTGTAGTTGCGCAGTTTGATGATGTTTCCCTAATTTATTTTCGAAACATTCTGAAAAGCTGTACCAAGCAACTTTCTATCGATAGCTTCTTTAAAAAAACTACGAAGCGAACTCGTGATGAAGAGGAAGGAAGTGGTTCAAAGAAAACGGCAAAGAGTGAAGCGAAAGAAAGTGAAACAAAGAAAATGGCAAAGATTGAAGAGAAAAAAGTTCAATCAATATTAAGTGTAGAGTGAAAGTGATTAAAATCAATAATCAAAAAGAAAAAAAGAAAATGTAAAAAAAAATATAAGATATAAAAATAAATAAGCTAAGTTAGGTTAAAGTTCACTTAGTGTAAGTTAGAATAAGTTACGGTAGTGTACGTTTATCGTAGTCAACCTCTCTACCTCCTCGCCGCCCGTCTTTCTCCTCTCTGCGTAGCAAGACCATCACCAGCGCTGGACTTTCTAAGGTAAAGTGACGCTAAAAACCCGTTTCTTATTTATTATTTCTTGATAATTATTTTTTTACATGTCTATTATCTAAATTAGAGTGCATATTGTCATGTGTAATTATGTGTAGTAATTTATCAAGAAGTTATCATAGGTTTTTGGGCTCAACCACGGATTAATCCTATTTCAATGTATTCTTATGGGAAAATTAGTTTCTACATCCGAAGTCGGTTGTGGAACGGATTAAATTCGTATGTATATCTCGATTCTGATCACTGAGATTTATTTCTATAACTTCTCATATCAGATATATCTCTTGTTCTCTCTCTTTATCCTGATATTACTTTTTTCTAACTTCTTGCAACCCTGATACGCCATCTACCATGAAACATCTTTCATTGCCAATACATATAATGTCCTTTCTTACTTGCATCACTAATACATACAGTATACTGTACTGTACTTTTTCTAACTTCCTGCATTATTTTCTCTAAACTTCTATTATTACTAATACATATAGTTCTTCAACTTATTGCATCCCTGCTACATTATATTTTAAAATCTTGTACCACAGATAAATCAAATCTACAGTTCTTACATCACTGACATCTATTTCTTAACTTCATCAGATAAATCTACAGTATTTTAACCCTTTAACCCCCAAGGTATTTGGAAATTTCCAACCCTTAACCCCCAAGGGTTATTTTTTTCTCAAGCACATTTAGCAGTATATTTTTTTTAAATTGCTCTAACAGCCTTAATTTTTGTCATAGAGGTGTCAGGTTGGTCTCATTCTCTTGGAAAATGCCTGAATTTTCTCAAAAAAATTGACAAAAATTTGCAAAAAAAATTTTAAATAGCATTTTTTTGCAAGGACGTACCGGTACGTCAATGGGGGTAAAGGGATGAGTTTTGTGAAACGTACCAGTACGTCCTTTGTGGGTAAAAGGGTTAATATCTTGCATCACTAATACATCTACTGTATCTCCATCACTCAAACTATGGACAATAACACAACCTTATCTCAGGATAAACTTTTAAACAATCGAGTCACTAACGTTATTTCAACGTACTGCTTCCATCATAAAATGAGTGACTTTAAACCAAGCATTCTCAAATTATATTCCAAAATGCCTCTCATGACTTCATCACAAGCTTTTTCTAGTATTTAGTAGCCCATTTTCTTTACTTTTAATAATGTTTTAGTTTTATAAAAACAATGTATTCTTGACCCAGACACCATCGTCATTGTCAAAAAATCTTTTCTGTAATTTGCTTAAAAAGGAATTACAGTAAAATAACTCGCCATAAAACATTTTACAATGACCTAAATAAATTTCCACTACTTGTAAATTCAATAATTTCATATTACTATCAGCTAAAAGGATATGAAACCACTTAACCCTTTCCACAAAATTTTAATAAATGTTCAATATCTTTCTTAATTTATACAGCCTACAATCTGAAAGCCAAGTGTTTTGAAGTTCAAAATAATACTTGGCTAATCTTTTAACAATAATTCAGTTGCCCATTCTACCTGTTCTACATAGAAATGGACCTGAACTTTGAAACAGTTTATATGAACACCTAATCTGTTTGGACCTACTCAGCACCACAGTGCCGTGAATGAACCAGTGAAATGAAAAATAATGGTCTCTCTAAAATCACAGCACTGACACTATTTTCAATTTCTTTGGGGGAAAGCTGGTTTACTGCACACCAAACGTGAAGTGCAGTAAATACTTTATAGCCTTAAAAGAGACTACAGCTGAAGAAAACATTCCTTGCTTTTAGTTTGATTTTAGAATTAAAATTTTTGTTGCACACCAAGACATATAGAATCTTCATTATGATTAGGCAGGAAACCGATAAGAACACTGCCAAATCAATTGAAGAATAAGAAACAAAGTATTCAAAATAGGCAAGAGCTTCTGCATAAGCATTACTAATAAAAAACAAGAGGTAGACCACATTATACAAATCAAAGAGAAAGAGGCAGGCTAAGATAGAGGTAGCCAGTTTGATAGCTGACAGAAGCCATTGCTAAGAAGTTGGGTTAAATGTTCTTTAAAAAAAGCCCCAGCATCTCCAGTGCTAAAAAAAAGCAGCATTCACTGAAGAAAAGTTAATTTTTATCACCGTCACTCTTTTAAAAATATACTAGACTAACCACAAAGCTCAAAAAGACCACTTGTCACACTGGGAAGAGAAGCACAGGGGACATTCTATCATACTCCACAAACAGCTCCAGGAAGACCAGAGGGTTATTTTATAAGGAGGTCCATTATTCAGTAAACCTATAATTTTAGAAACCCCCTTCAAATGCCAAAAGATCATAAACACCACTATATAAGAGAACTGCCCTTCTCAATCTTAATAACCCCTCTACTCGTTATCATGTGGAGGAAAGTACAGGCAACATCATTTTCATTATCCAAAAAACTAACTGTTAAAAAACCAGATCTGATCAACACCTAATTGCTTATATTTCAAAGCACTAAATATATTAAAAACTTTACTAATATCGAGCAAATAGTTTATCACTAGCTTTTTCCACGATCCTTACTAAAAACGTTTTAGTGCCTTGAAAGAAATCAAATTACTGCCCTGTACCAATAAACATATCTACAACCACCAAAGGCCTCATAACGCAATTCAAAACCAATTACAACCCTCGTAGGGATTACAGTTCCATCTGGTAGTACTGTAACTCCAATCATTCCAATTCATTTTACTATACTACCTACCTGAGCTACTAAAACATATAATGACACTAGCATAATATTTCATCCAACCATATATGTTTCCCAACCTATATCCTTACGTATTACTATAACATCATTCACATCTACTCAACTTCCTTCATAAAAATACCTTTCACTAAAGAAATTAACAACTACAGAACACTTGCTGTCCAAAAGATTAGATTGTCTTGACCAATGATGTATATAAACAGAGAAGTCCATTTTATTGTGTACAGCCAAGGTAAAAAAGGAGTACTTCATGCAAAAACAAGCTTCCAATCTCTACTGTATCATTGAGCATACATACCTTGGTGGCACAGCCTGACAAAAGCCACTAGTTTGGCTTCATCTCCCACATAGACCCATTCTCAATCAAAAACACATTTATACATATAAACTTACATTATACAAAACAAAGATTAAAATGTACACCCAGCAATTAATATTTATGCTCTATATCATCTGAGAGCTATTACTTACAATATAGGAACCATCAGCTATTTCAGGTCAATTTAGTTATCACAAAAATTAGACAGCAGTGGTACCACACAAGAAATATCCCATGCAGATGAAATATCCCATGCAGATGTCATCTTATTCGCAAGGAAAAAGTCAATAAAGTTCAAATGAATACTGGGTTTATTCTCAGCATACAGTAGAGATTTTATGGATTAACTGGCTGTACACTTGGATCCAGTTCCGTACAATGATACCGATGAGTTGTTTAGATTTTCAAGGCAAACTCTATACAAGGTATCATGTAAGTATTTCTATTACATTTTATGCATAGGTCAAGTGTTCATCAAGCAGTTCACTAGAAAATAGGCACTATATTAAAAAAATAAAACTGCTTTGGGAATATCTTTACAAAGGTATTCTTTGATAAAGTAAGTATGGTTGTAAAATGCCCAATCTACCCAACTCAATAAAGGTAATGTACGGAACAAGATCACCAAAGAAAAACTTGCCAAACCAGTATTTACATCTCCAAACAAATCAATAATTATTCATCTCATGGATTACCAAGCCTTACCAGAGGCAAACTATTTCCAACAGAATTATAGAGTATATTTAAAAAATTTCACAAGGTTTCTCTTTTTCACTACAGTACACTAAAAAGACAAAATTGCTCGCCTAACTGTCTGATCTAATTTAGGATTTATGGTGAAACTTTGATTATGCCATGTAAAATTAAAAAGATGGAACTGCCCTTTAGATTAATCTAAAGCCAAAGTTCTTTTACTTAGTGCTGGCAGACCATGTGGAAAATGAAATCAAATTGTCAAGCTTTTAGCAACCTGCCTATAAAAAAATTTTCATATTGTCTTCACACTCACAGTGACCAATAACCAATACAGTTTTCTTTTTAACACTAAATACATACAATAAATTTATGGCCTTTAGATTTTCACTTTTCACATCAAATGACACGTACCAGGTAAGTTAGCCGGGTGCATAATAGAAAACAACTGTTTTTAGCAAATAGAAATTCATCCTACAGATTTTGCATTTCTTTTTATTTTCACTGGTTTTAAAAACACTGACAGGTGTAGTAGCATTGTATGCGTCCACAGATTTGCACGAATCAAATTTACTGGGAAGTTAGTAATAGTATACATACATTCTCCCTTTTAAATGGAATATCATAATATTCAAGTGGAAGGTAGTCAATCTATCCTTATGATCTATAAAATCATATTTAAAGTTGGTACTTTTCCAATTGCACTAACCACACCCTTTTCGGAGTTCATGTTGTCCCTTAGAAAATATAGTAAATATGAGAAATTCCATTTCAAACTATGGGACGTGCCTCAAAGCCAACTTATGTACTGATATAGTCTAAGTTAAGGCCCCTCAGCTGTTGTCACTCAGAGCATCAAAGCGATTAGCAGTACTAAGTTTAGGAGGTGCGTGGTCCTCTGCCATAACTCGCGTAGATCCATGTCTTACGCTTTCAAATCCTTCATTGCTGAAAGAGAAACCATTACAAATAAGTAAATCTCAATTCAAATTCACTCATATAACAAAATAAAGAGTAAAATTTCACTCGTATATTGAGCAACAAGAATCTCCATTATGCAATGAATTTGTAGACCCAGAAAATTTCTTGGGCTTCCTATTTTATGATTATTGATAAAAAAATTAGTCAAGCCTCACCTACAAATTCATATCATAAACTCCCATAGGACTGGTCTGAAGGGTTTGATTTGAATTAAAATATATACCTTGTTCCATGCATATTAGCTTCTAAAAAATATAATCCATAGATTACTTGAAAAATTTTATTTTCATTATAAAATAAATTTTTTAACATACTTACCTCGTAGTTATATATATATAGCTTACGATCCTGACGTCATGACAGAAAATTCAAAACTCGCGGCAATTGCCAATCGGATAGCCAGGTGTACCACCTGCGCATCCTAGTGAAGTACCTTGGAACCATCCCCTATTCCCTCATATTTTCTATGCCTCTAGTCTCTAGAGGGGAGGAGGGTGGGAATTTAATTATATATAACTACCAGGTAAGTATGTTCAAAAATTTATTTTATAATGAAAATAACATTTTTAAACAAGACTTACCTGGTAGTTATATATATATATAGCTGATTAACACCTTTGGTGGAGGGTTAGAGACAGCCAATATAGTTGGAATTCTGCTTAAGAGTTTAAATATAAAACAAGCTTAAGGGTTCGTACCTGATAAGGAAGCTGACTTCAATGATACTCTGCCATTATGTCCGCTTTCCTTATGAGATCCAGCGGTCCTTTCAGGGAGCTGAAAATCCCTAGGAGCTATCAAACCGGTGCCCACACCTCTCTGTGCTGGGTGCTCTCAAGGAACAAAACTAACCACCTGACCAATCAATGATTGTGGAAGACTGTCGCAATCTCCACAAGACAACCATAAAAACAAATCAAAAGTTCCAAGAGAAGAAAAGGTATTAGGATTAAGGGAATGTGGTGGAAGATCCTTCCCCCACTACTGTACTCGCTGCTACGAACGGTCCCAGAGTGTACCCGTCCTCATATAAAGTCTGGACACTTTTCAAATAATGTGAAGCAAACACAGATTTGCTCCTCCAAAAGGTTGTGTCCATAATGCTTTGCAATGAACGATTATGTTTGAAGGCCACTAAGGTTGCTACAGCTCTCACCTCATGAGTCTTGACCTTTAAGAGACTAAAGTCTGCCTCACTGCAATGTGTATAAGCCTCTTTAATTAAAAGTCTGATAAAGAATGCCAGTGCATTCTTAGACATTTGCAAGGAGGGTTTCTTGACTAAGCACCATAGTGCTTCCGACTTGCCTCTTAACTTCTTCGTCCTGTCCAAGTAAAACTTAAGGGCCCTTACTGGACATAGAACTCTTACTCATTGCCAACTACATCCGAAAGATTCAGAATTTCAAAGGCCTTAGGCCAAGGATGCAAAGGACGCTACTTGGCGAGAAAACCCAACTGTAAAGAGCAGATAGCTTTGCTATCCTGAAAACCCACGTCCTTACTGAAAGGTGGAAAAGCGTCCGCGTCTAGATTTGACCAATTTAGTAGGAACGCTTCCGTGTGTGCTGCTTTGGGATTTGGCACTGGGGAGCAATACGTCTTTAGCCTCTTGGTCTTAAGGTCGCGAAAAGGTCTATGCAAGGCCGACCCCAAAGTTTCCGCAGACTTTTGCATACTTCCAGATGGAGAGTCCACTCTGTGGGTAGGATTTCCCCCTCCTGCTAAGACTGTCTGCCAAAACATTGTTCTCCCCTTGGATGAACCTTTTCATCAAAATTACCTGTCTTTCGTTTGCCCAGAAGAGCAGATTTCTCGCCATCTCGTAAAGGGAGATCGAGTGAGTTCCTCCTTGCTTGGCAATGTAAGCCAATGCCGTGGCGTTGTTGGCATTGACTTGTACTACCTTGTTCTGGACTGACCCTTCGAAGCTTCTAGAGCCAAGAGGACTGCTAGCAGCTCCTTATGGTTTATGTGGAAGAGCTTTTGAGTCTCTGTCCACAACCCCGATACTTCCAGCTTTCCTAGTGTTGCTCCCCACCCCGAGTCTGAGGCGTCGGAACACAACACAAGGTCCGGGTTCCTTAGATCTAGTAGGTAACCTACCTGGAACTTGACTGGATCGTTCCAGCACTGAGGACAACTTCTTATTGACTCTGTGACTGGAACATATTGAGTCTAAATCCTGCTTCCTGTTCCAATGAGAATTTAGGTGAAACTGCAGAGGTCAAAGATTCAGTCTTCCTAGGGAGACAAACTGTTCTAACGAGGTGAGGATTCCCACCAGACTAATCCACTTCCTCGCAGAACACTTCTGCTCTCCCAGGAAAGACTGAACTTTACGGATGGCTTGCTCCGTCCTTAAGGGAGACGGAAAAGCCCGAAAAACTCGACTCTGAATCACCATCCCTAAATAGAGAAGCTCTTGAGATGGTGTCAAGAGATGATTTGCCCTTGTTGACCAGAAGACCCAATTCTTCTGTCAGCATCAGTGTTGTCTGAAGGTCCTTCAGGCAGAGATCGTGAGATGAGCTCTGAGAAGCCAATCGTTTAAGTAAAGGGAGGCTCTGATGCCTGTTGAGTGGAGTGTTTCGTAAAAATCTGAGGGGCGGTGTTGAGGCCGAAACACAGGGCTCGAAACTGAAAAACATTTCCATGGAATACGAACCTTAGATAATGTTTGAAGCTCGGACGAATGGGGACATGGAAACAAGCGTTGAGAACAGTTACGTCCAGAACTGGACACCATCCTCCCCGAGTTCTTGGGAACCAGGAATAGGCGGTTGTAAAACCCTGGTGACTTCAAGTCCTGTACCCTTTCTATAGCCCCCTTCTCCAACAAGACACACTTGAAGCTGTAACGCTTGCCTCTTTAACTCCTCTGTACCTGGGAGAGAGATCCACTGGTGAACAAATCACAGGGCGGTTGCCTTAAATAATGGATCCTGTAACCTTCCTTGAGAAGTTGGACCGACCAAAGGTCTGCCCCCTCTTCTCCCATGCCTGCCAGAAGGTGTGTAGTCTGGCTCCTACTGCCTGAAGGCAAAAGCAGTCAGACTCTGCTTCGCCCTGTCCTAGCTCCTCCTCTTAGCTCCCCTTCCATCTTTCCTAGAGATACTCCTACTAGAGGGCTTTCCTCGAAAGGGCTGGGAAAACTTTGGAAAAGGTGTATCGTCTTTAGGCTTGCGTCTAGGAAAGGACGACGGTAAGAATTTTCTTGCCGTCTTAGAGACTAGGTCTTGGGTGGCCTTTTAAGTAAAAGCTGAAGAAATCTCCCTAACCAGGTCCTGCGAGAAAAGAGATGAAGACAGCGGAGCATACAGTAGCTCAGATTTCTGGAAGGGAGTAACCCCTAGAGACAGAAAAGAACACAACTCGGCTCTCTTCGTAAGGACGCCTACTGTAAAAATCGCTGCCAGTTCATTCGAACTGTCTCGCAAAGCCTTATCCATGCAGGACATGACATGGATCAAACTAGAAGAGTCTTCTTCTTTAAGTACAGCAACCTTTTTACCCAAGGCCCCCAGAGTCCAATCGAAGCAGTTAAATACCTCGAAGGCTCTAAAGACACCTTTGAGTAGATGGTCGAACTCTGAAGTAGACAAGAGAACCTTGGTCTTCCTCATGGCCGATCTACGGGGAGAGTCTACCAGGCTTGAGAAGTCTCCCTGAGCAGAGGCAAGAACTCCCAAGCTGAGAACTTCTCCCGTATCATACCATATACTGGACCCAGAAGACGCTAATCTAGTGGGGGAAAAGCAAATGCTGCTTTCCCTTGATCCTTCTTGGATCCCATCCAGTCTCCCATCAACTTAAGAGCTCTCTTTGACGAACGAGAGCGCACCATTCTAGTAAATAGAGACTTTCTTCTTAGGTTTCCCAAGCGTGAATTCTGGTGGAGGCGAACGTAGAGCAACGGGAACAAATGACTGGGAACTCATCATTGAATACCTTAACGAGTTTCTTCAAATCCGCTGAAGGGCGAAAAGATTTTGAGTCTTCCTCTTCAGATAACTCCTCAAAGTGTTCGACAGGAGAAAGGAGAACATCAACCTCTTCATCAGATAAAGTCCCTTGATGCTCAGTAACACGCTCGCGGTCCACGCGATCAGAGCCAAGGGGTTCTGGATCTTGCTCAACGTCCTGTCTGGATGTTCGTTGCTCGATGTCGCGTCCTGGAGGACGTTCAACCTCCCGACTTGCTGGACGCTCGACTACATGCCTGGAAGGACGCTCGACTACATGCTTGGAAGGACGCTCAACGTCCTTCTTAGAAAAAGAAGAGCGCTCGCCGCCTCGCTCTGGAGGACGCTCGGCTTCTCGTCTTGCTGAACGCTCGAAAGCACTTGCAGAAGGACGCTCACTATCACTCCTATTAGGATGTCCGGCGCTCTGTTTTGAAGGACGCTCGACTTCCTGGAAAGCAGGGCGTTCAACGTCGCGTGAAGTAGGACGTTTAACGTCCTGTTCACCAGGACGCTGAACACTATGCGCTGTAGAATGCTCAATGCGTCCCGAAACTAGCCGTTCGTCTACTAAAGTCTCATAACTCATCGCCTTGCGTCGCTTGGCATCCAGAGCGGAAGCTTCCATAGCTTGATAGCTTTGCATGAAGGACGAAAGCTTTTGCTGCATCTCTTTCAACATATTAATATTAGGGTCTTTTAGGGTCGTCTATCGAAACAGGAAACGACACATCAAAGTCAAGCCAATCTGAAGGAGGCGGAGGAGCATGAACCGAGGACATACTTGGTTCAGCCAACTGCTCAACCACAAGACGATTCTTAACAGAATCTAGCGTCCTAGCAGGACGCTTGGTAGGCGAGCTCTCATCGTTGGAATGAAAGCGTTCTGGGACACTCCAATGGCTATAGCTTGGACCTTGAGACGTCCTGAAAGGACGCTGGTTGCCAGAATCAAAACTTCCTCTTAAGAGGTCTGGACGCATGACGCCAGCCTCTTTTAGGAACATCGTCACCCGAAGATGAATAAAAAAAACCTTAACCTCACCTTTCCTATGGTGAGGGCGAATGTCCTGGGAAACGTCAACAGGAACGCTCTAGGGGACGTCTGCTCGGGAGCTAAAGCCTCTCGTTTCCGTTCGTCTTTCAACATTCCTTCTTCTAGGGGTTGGGGAGCTTGGAAGAGGTCTAGGACTAAGAGAACGACAAGCCCGAGCAGGCGCACCCTCCACAGCACTAATAACACTCACTGCACTTCTCGCACTTTCACTTTTAAGCTGCTTACCGTCAGCCATTAACTGCGTCCTATCAGCAGCGATAGACTCAACCTTCACGCCCAACGCCTGAATAGCCAACATCATGTCTTTGTCTTTAAGTGTAGGCTCGTTAGTGGTACTCGTAGCAGGATCTGGTACTACCACTACAGGGGAAGGAATAGGTTCAGTGATATGGGAAGAGGAAAAATCTCTAGAAGAGCGAGAAGAACTACGCCTTAACCTATCTCTTTCTAACCTTTGCGAATAGCGATCGAATTCAAGCCACTCACGATCAGATAATAGAAGGCATTTGACACATCTATCATCTAGCTTGCAAACCTTACACAGAGGAGAGAATGAGGATCAATGGAGGCCTTTGGCAACCGGGTCTTACACCCATTCACACACACTAAAGGTTAGTGGGGGGGGAGGCATTTTAAAAAATTGTTAAGAGATCACAACAAGCAAGGGTCAAAATATCAGTTTCAAATCATAAATCAAGAGTATCCAGTCGAAAATCCAATCAAGCGCAAACGAGAGTCAAAAACTAAATTATTGTACTTCACCAAGTGACAGCAATAAAATCAGGAAGAAGGCGAGGAGAATCTCCAACAATGTTGTCGCTAGCGGCGACAGAGAAAATATGAGGGAACAGGGGATGGTTCCAAGGTACCTCATTAGGGTGAGCAGGTGGTACACCTGGCTATCCGATCGGCGATTGCCGCGAGTTTTGAATTTTCTGTTGTGACGTCAGAGATGTAAGCTATATATATATAACTACCCGGTAAGTCTTGTGTTTAAAATTATTAATTTTAAACAAAATATTTTTAAGGATTTGCTTTCAATACTCAATCCAGTACTGTGTACAGTACATGGCGAATTGTAAACTGGATAATCATTCTTTTATTATAATTATTGTTCTGCATTATCTGCACTGGTATTAGGTTAACTGATTCAAAGACAAGATATTTCAAAGTGGCAATTTTTTATGAAATAATGTATGGCACAGTCTAGACGCTTTAACATTGAAATTTATTATCGTCCAACCAATTATTCAACTATGTCTGCCATTTTATGTAGTACGACATATTTTAAGAGCAACAAATCACAGACGGGAAGATACACACTTGATCTATTCAAGAGTAAAAGGAGATTTGGCTGCTTTATCAACATCTTTTATCTCTTAAATGTCTAGAAGTGAAAGGGTCAAACATATTTCAACAACTGTGCCCCTTTCATATAAAATAATTAGTAGATTAAATGTATGATTGCTTGAACAAAGGGTCATTAGGACTAATATTTGTGGGATTTTAATGTACTCGCAGTCACAGGAAATGAAAAATTTTTGGGGTGGCATGCTTTAAATAAAGGTATTTCGCCTGAGAAAAGAGAAGCATTATTAGGCGGAAAAAAAAAAATAGTTTTGTTTCATTAGATAATGTACAGTAGCATCAAATACACCCAAGAAATTTGGATCCATCAACATAAATAATTTGCAGCAAAACCTGGCCATTTATATCTTCTACAGTAGGTTCTATTGCATACTGCTTATGATGCTCAGGAGTATATGTATAATTTTGGGGATACCAAAAACAAAACATACTAACGTATACAATCTAGTATTGGGGGGGGAAGTTAGGTTTACATTTATTGACTCAAGAAGTCTGCTAGCCATATTAAGGGAAAGGTGATGTTTGATTCTTTCAAAAAAAAAAAAAAAAAAAAAAAAAAAAAAAAAAAAAAAAAAAAAAATGGAAATCTTAAAAGTAATTTGTATTTTATCTAACTATACAAAACTTGAGTCTTAATGCAAGGAGTATCTTAAGCGAAGCTGGAATGGCTGATGAGGTATTTAACGACAGGTGGCGAGCAAGGGCAAGCAGCCCCACCCCCCTGCCTGTCAGACACCTCACTTTTGAGCCTCCAGTTGACTTCTCTACTAGGAACAGATGACTTTAGTAGCCAGGGACCCGTCCCATACAATCTGCAACGTTTCCTTGTCTAAATTTTCTTCCCCTCAACTTAAGCAAGTAGTTTGTCCCAAGTTAGGCGATACAATATAATTTTCATTAGATTCAGTGAGGGAGGATGAGAGCTCATGATCAGGTGGCAGTTCCCTTAGCATCCACTTGTAGGCTCCACGGTACTACCACCTTGCCCATTGCCTTTCAAGTCTTTTCCCCCCACTTGTGGTAGCCACATGAAGGGAGTGTCGGCCCCAGTGTCCTCTACTATCACTATATCTGGTCTAGCCAGAAGGGGAACCAAAGGCAGGGATGGCATCCAAGCCTTTGTGACCTCAAAGACACTGGTGTTTACTTAATTAAGTGTGGATTTCAAATGGGTTAATTTTGTAGATTTTGCGATCGTTCTCAATGGCCCTAAACATTAACATGTCTGCCCAATGGAATAGGGAGTCATGACTATTCCTCCATTGTTCCACCATCTTGTTAAATTCACAAGCTGGAAAGAGGGCTGGACTTTGTCGGACTGAAGAGTTACGGTGTGCCAAGGCCTCCCCCCGTCTGATTTGTCGAGTAAACTTTGCCACTATAGAGTCACTTCACTTAAGCACCCAGTTGGCCCAATGGTTGGGGTAGGAACGTGACCACCTTCGCTCCCTAGAACTAGGCCCATAAATTTCTTCCTATTTTTAAAATCAGCAAGGTCGTGAAAAAATGTTAAGTAGGTCACACCCCTAAACCAATGGTGTAACCAGGAGTTTGCCTGAAAACTAGTCATATAGATGGCTTCCATGAAAGAAGATTCATACAATGAAAAACCATAGTTTCTGCATCGAGTCTGTCTACAGAGGATGTACATCCAAGTGGCTACTCAGTATGCTGGTGAGTGGAAAGGCCTTCCTCGCCCCCCAACAGTAAATAGACACACCTTGTTATGAATTAGAATGGCTGATTTCCAGCAATGCTAATATCAATCTCCTATTAAAAGACTGTGCATATTCGTGTAGGAACATATAGAAATTTCTAGTTCTTCCACAGTGATCCATTTATTGAGATCTAAAGCATTTTCAAACATTACAATCTCAGAATCTGATATTTTTGTGTGTTTACAAATGTATGAAGATTTTTCTTCCTGCTAATACTGCCTACTAAAAGTGTCCTTCAGATAGAATTTATGAATTTTGGCCAAACTGTATAGCCAAATTTCACTCTTTCAAATGTATTAGATATTGCAAGTGTCTAACTCTTTGCCCAATACATTCGGTAATCAGTGTTGCGAGTTATGTTCATATCGCTTCAGTGTGTTGCGAGTTCTGTCAATATTTCCATTAAATGATTTATCCTTTTATTACTTTCTAAATTTTCCTGACATCTAATTAGATATTGGTTCAAAGGCTTGGATATAAAATTTTACAAATTGTCTTTAATTCAAATTGATGGACCCATCCAAGTTTCTGACGATTATTAATTTATGATAATCTTTCTACTCATAAGATATTTCCTTTAAGCTATTATTGGATCCTTTGACTGGCCAGATAGTACATTGGATCCCTCTCGAGTTACAACTCATTTTTCCTCTGCCTACCAATACACCAAATAAGCTGGCTTATTCTTTACACCTTCTCCTCTTTCCTTATAAACCCGACAACACTAAGCTATCCAAACAATTCTTCTTCACTCAAGGGGTTAACTTCTATACTGTAATTGTTCAGTGGCTACTTTCCACTTGGTATGAGTAGAAGAGAGACTCAAGATATGGTAAGCAGCTCTTCTGGTTGGACACTGCAAAATCAAATCCTTATTCTTGGGTAGTATCATAGCCTCTGCACCATGGTCTCCCACTGTCTTGGGCTAGGGTACACTCAAGCACACTATTCTGTTTTTTTTTTTTCCATATTTCCTTTCCTCACAGGGCTATTTTCCCGGTTCGAGCCCTTGGGGTTATAGCATCCTTCTTTTTCAACAAGGGTTGTAGCTTTACTAGTAATAATAATGTAAGTAATAATAATAAGAATTAGTAAAAGAAAATTTTGGGGGGACTGCCAGTGATGTGTGCGACAAGAGGATTGTTGGAGGCAGCATGAGAAAGTAGTGAATGGTGGAATGAAGGAGTGAAGACGAAAGTGGTCAAGAAAAAGAGGGCATTTGAAGATTGGCTGCAGAGTAATAATGTAGAGAAGTATGAAAGATATAGAGGAAAATGAGGAAGTACTGTACTGTAAAACGTAAGGTAGCCGAGGCAAAATGAAGACAGTGAAAGATGAAAATGGAAAGTTGTTGAAAGGAGAGGAGGCAATAAGGTAAGCTGAATATTTTGATAGGATGCTGTATTTTGAGGATAATAGGGAGGCAGATATAAATGCTGTTAGAGGTGTTGAGGTGCCAGTGATGGGAGATTAGAATGAGAGAGATTACAAGACAGGAAGTGAAGAGAGCACTAGATGAAATGAGAGTAATAAAAGCACCTTGTATGGATGGTCTTAGGCCTGAGATGTTACAGGAAGGGGATGTGACTGTATTTGGTAAATACAGGAGATGTGCATCAGTTGTAATTCAAGGGGGTATTAGTTTGCTGTGTAGTTGGAAAAGTGTACGGTAGAGTGCTAATTAATAGGATTACGGATAAAAGAGGATGCAATCTTAGCAGTGCAGTGTAGTTTTAGAAGAGGTACGTAATGTATGGATCAGATTTTTAGTTAGATATGCGAGAAATATTTAGGAAAAGGTAAAGAGGAGTATGTCGCATTTATGGATCTGGAGAAAGCTTATGAGAGAGTTGATAGGGAAGCAATGTGGAATGTGATGAGGTTATATGGAATTGGTGGAAGGTTGTTGCAAGCAGTGAAAAGTTTATACATCGGCAGTAAACCATGTGTTACGATAGGAAATGAAGTGAGTGAGTAGTTTCCAGTGCGAGTGGTGCTGAGACAAGGATGTGTGATGGTACCAAGGTTGTTCAATTTCTTTGTTGATGGAGTTGTGAGAGAAATGAATGCTTGAATGGTTGGTCAAGGATTGAAATCGATAGATAAGAGTGATCATGACTGAGAATGAATCAGTTGTTATTTGCGGATAATACTGTATTGGTTGCAGACTCAAGAGGAGAAGCTGGGTCAATTAGTGACAGAAAGAAGTTGAGTTAATGTGGTACGATAAATGAGAAGGGAGCGTGGTGTTAGGTTGAATGGAGAGTTACTTGAGGAAGTAGATCATTTCAAATACGTGGGGTCTGTTGTTGCTGCAAATGGTGGAGTGGAAGCATATGTGCGTCAGAGTGGATGAAGGATGTAAAGTGTAGGGGGCAGTGAAGGGAGTGGTAAAGCATAGAAGGTTAGTAATGAATTTTGTGGGGAATGAAAGTGACGGAGAGACAGAAATTGAATGTGTTTGAGATGAAGTGTCTGAGGAGTATGGCTGGTGTATCTCAATTACATAGGGTTAGAAACGAAGTAGTGAGGTCGATAACAGGTGTCAGATATGAATTAGCAGCTAGAGTGGATATGAATGTGTTGAGGTGGTTGGCCATGTAGACAGAATGGAAATGGCTGTCTGCTGAGGAAGGTGCTGAATGCAAGAGTTGATGGGAGAAGCAAAAATTCACAAGAGGAAGGCCATGGTTTGGGTGGATGGATGGAATGAAGAAAGCTCTAGGTGATAGGAGGATAGATGGGAGGAGAGACAAAGGAGTAAGATAGAAATAGGAATAAATGGCAAGCGCTTGTGATTTAGTTCCAATAGTAAATACTGCTTCCTCCGGTCACCTTAGTGACTGCTGACGTAGCGTTAGCAGGAGATTCAGAATAAGAAGCTTCTTTTGATGTGGATAATGGGGGAGAGTGGGCTGTGGCACCCCAACGGTACCAACCAAACTAAGCTGGATCCCTTGTTAGGCTGGGGGAGCAAAGAGAAGTCCCCTCAAAAATTGGGTGAAGCGCCCTTAACATGTCATCATCATCATCAAATAAATGTTCTGTTTATGGATCAATTCTGGAGAAATAAATCTGGTTTTTTTTTTTTTTTTTTTTTTTTACATCATTAAAGGCTTCATACTTGTTTTGGGTCAGGAATTCCTCCTCTGACTTTTGCAAAATTATTCTAGTACCTTATGATATATTAGTGGCTAGTTGAGGGTTGTTGATTTTATTTATACTGGATTTCATTCTTTATTTGGGTAAAATATTCTGTATGCTGGTTTCTTTGATGGATTAAATATTTACAGCTTTAGTTTAGCTTCTTTGGTAAAACATGCCTCGTCTCCCTTTCAAAAATGTTGTACACAACAATTATACATGTTGGTTTTTACTCCATTTTATGCATTTCCGAGTTTTACAGTTCTTATTACATTATTTCTGGGTCGACCTGTGACGCCCGGTGAAAAGAGTCCTTCTTTACACTTTTCTGATATAAATACTTCCAAATATACCAGAGAAATTTAAAGTATGGAATGCAGAGGTTACTACCCTCGCGCGAACACCCAGTGGGCGTCGTGTATAAAGCAGGGGCGTGTGAAAACCACTATTCACAGGCTGTCTTCCATTTAGATCATTCCTTTATCAAAAGGAAGGGGCGTAACAGAGACCATTTTTGGTTGTCAGGCAATATCTACAGTAGTTTGTACACTAGAGGGGTTTACGACAAAATAGTCATATTCATCCATTTAGACCGAGAACTTAAGATAGTTGAAGAGTTTGCCCTGAGCTAATTTTTTACTTTTCTTGCGGGGAATATTGGATAATCCACAATCTTCTGTATAGTTATATTTCTGTTGTAATGGGCCTGGCATTAGGCTTTTGTCATATTCTCCACTTTGTTGTATAGTACTATTACTTTGTCTTGCACCATACTCATAACATCATACTTTCTATACTTTGATATTATTACTTTGTCTTGCACCATACACATAACATCAACTTTCTATACTTCTGATATTATTACTTTGTCTTGCACCATACTCATAACATCATACTTTCTATACTTCTGATATTATTACTTTGTCTTGCACCATACTCATAACATCATACTTTCTATACTTTTCATCGTACATTTCAAAGGCTTTTAGTGCAGTTAAAAGCAACCTTAAGTTTTCTTTGATATGTCTGAATGACATACATCTCTTATAGGATATCTATTAAAAGGTAAATTTTTCAAGCCTTAATGTTGATATTTTTCCAACACCAGAATCTTGGAGGAATTTTCATTACCCAAGAGATCAAAATTGGGTCATGCCTGAAATTTTGTTTTGAGAACTAGTATGGTTTAAAAATGCTGTTAGGTTTTGTTGAATTGGTGAAAACAATTGCTGGGGGAGGGAGTTAGGAATCAGGTTGCTTAATCGATTGCACATGCTATTCCAGCTAATTATTTGATTTTTCAAAATTAATATATATAAAAATATTAAATTCCTAATGTTCAGTTAATTTCAGAAATGGAAATAAGTACAGGAAAAGCAAAACTTCCTATTCTGTCTGTAACTCTAAGTGGTGAAACTAATAATTTACCATTAATGCAGTACTGTACATTTGGAACACATTAAAAACTTTCTTCTACATGAACATAAAATATCACAAATTTTAAGTAATTTGTATTTTTTCTAACATACTTACCTAGAACTACTTTCTTAGGAGTTACTGGTAACTCTTCCCAACCGACCAGAATTTTGTGTAGTTTACCCTATTCCCATTTTCTATGGGTGACCTCAGGCGGAGTGATACGCACCCTGAGGCGACCCGGGGTCAGAGAGCGTGCTAGATTAGGTCGTGCTCCTCAGTAAGTTTCTGGTCGCGACGTGATTCACATCCCGCCGCGCTCTCTCTTACCCAGTGCGACCCTTTGTGTCCCCGACCATTTGTGTTTACCACGTGGTTCCTGTACCCGTATCCTTACCCCTTTCCCTTGTGTCTCTTGTTAATCTTGTACAGTACTTATGTATATTATTTGCATTTCAGCAGATGTTCTAAAGACTCAATTTGTATATGATTTTTGCTTGGATAATTGGGGGTTTCAACCTGGTTTGGTCAGTGATGAGGAATTAATACACTGCAAATGAAAGAAAAATAAAATCTTATAAAGATCATAAAAATTCAATATGCATACGTACTTAAATCTCTTCTTTCCCCAAGCACCCATTGGATTAGCAGCCTGAGCATCAGAAAGGGATGGGAATGCCATCTCGTTGTTTATATCAGGAGCAGTTTTATTTCGCCTAGGAGCTGCAAAGAAAAGACTTAATAACATAAAAGCCTAAAAAAGTTATAATGTTAAATTTTCATCTTTCATTTGCATTACTCTACAACAAATAAAAATTATGATGAAGTTAGAAGAAATTACTTTATAAAACAACAGTATTAAGTTTCGGCACATGGTAAAGGAACCAACACTGTCGTCTTATGTATGTTGCATGAGGCTTTAGATAAGAGGTTTAACCATGATAGTAATGAGTACTGGCACCACATTGCTGTAAGATAAATTAAGAGGTATATATAAAATTTAGGCGAGTGATAACTTACTTGACTTTGGCAAAGGTGAAGCAGAAACATTGCGCATATGAGGTGGCACATATGATGAATTGCCTACCATTGGCCTTCCCTTTTCCTCCGGTTCTACGGTAACCACCTGCTGAAAAGCAAGAATTATATAAAAAGCTCTGTACTATATCTCCAGCTAACACAATCAATGATGAAATAAAATAATGTACTATAGTCCATTTCTTTTATCGAGGCATATTTGCACCGACTCGCAGCGGTGCCCTTTTAGCTCGGAAAAGTTTCCTGATCGCTGATTGGTTGGACGAGATAATTCTAACCAATCAGCGATCAGGAAACTTTTCCGAGCTAAAAGGGCACCGCCGCGAGTCGGTGCAAATATGCATCGCTAAAAGAAATGGACTATAGGTTGATGCAATCACTGGTGAAATTTTTTTTCATGAAACTTAAACCATTTATATATTATGAGGTAATTCTTACTGGTGGTGCAGCAGGTGCTGGTTGTTGCATACTTTCTGTCTTCCAAACACCATCTCTCTTGTCGCCATGTTCGCCCTTCTCACAATCATCATCAGCTGAGCCACCACCATTATCTTCTTCGTCCTCTATTTGTAATTTGTTGATTTTCAAATTTGTTAAGTCTTTGTCTTTGTCATCTTCAAAATCATTCCATTCTTCCTCCTCTTGTAAAAATGTCTAAAAAGAAAAAAGGTAAATGTTTATTCTACAAAAGCAGGACATCCATAAATTCATGACAAAAATGTGTAAAAACCTTTCGTACACCATGAAGTAATTTAAATTAAATATAGACTAATTTGTCTTCAGCTGTTCCAAATCCTAATTTACTTTACAGTACTGATAATTTGAAACACAACTTTATGCACAACAGCGTAACTAATTTCCCCAATATCACATTTTGTTAAAAAAAAAAAAAAAAATACAATACTCAAAGAGCTCTCTATTCAGATTAGACAAGAAACCCCCCCCCCCCCCCCCCCATTGCCAAAAATTACAGCAAACCATGAAAGAACACCCTTAATAACCAATTCAAGACTACCCTATGCATGCTTGAATAAATTTCAAGCATTTAGCCTACTGTATATGGAAAATTGCTGGCTCTCGCTGGCAATGGAAATGAGTTACTGACAAACTTTAAAATATCAGGTAACTAACTTTTAAAGTGGAACCCAAAAATTATTAAACTTGTAACCATTTTATTAAGCTTTTATAGAAACAAAAACATGAAACAAATACTGTAAGAAGTAATATCATTATTGCAAGACACTGAGTGGCCTCTTTACATACTGTATTGTGTAATAACCGTTACCCAGCGTCCCACAGGGATATTCTAGTAACCAAAACACGTCCTGCTGTGGACTGCATGAAAACAGACTTACAACAAACACAAGATGTAAGAATTTTTGTTTATTCCAGGAACAATGGAACTTTAAGTTTAAAACAAAAACCCACATCTAAAGATATTGTAAGCTTTCAATCCAGATGCTTTTATCTGAAAATAAAATACAGTACATTCCAAGTGTTTACCAGGCGTGTTTCTCAGATAAGTATATTACAAGTATTTGCCAAGTTTGATACTCGTGTATCTTTTTAGATGTAAACATTTCCTTCTACCCAAGGAAAGGGCAGGTTAGGGACTAGCATTTAGGATAGTTAACCCTTTTACCCCCAGGCTCTTTGGAAATTTTCAACCCTTAACCCCCAAGGGGTTATTTTTTCCCAGCACATTTTGCAGTAGATTTTTTTTAAATTGCTCTTACAGCCTTAATTTTTGTCATAGAGAGGTCAGATTGGTCTCATTCTCTTGGAAAATGCCTGAATTTTTTTCAAAAAAAATTATCAAAAATATGAAAAAAAAAAAAATGTTATAGCATTTTTTTGCAAGGACGTACCGGTATGTCCAAGGGGGTAAAGGGATGGGTTTTGTGAAACGTAACAGTACGTCCTTTGGGGGGTAAAAGGGTTAAAATTAGTAACATAAAACTGTAGCTAATGATTCAACTGGTTGAACAGAAGCTGAGACTGTACTCTTGTAGGTCTACTGTTCATCAGCGCGTAATTTTAAATCGCACCAATCATAATCGTTCACCATACCAAAACCTTTTGGAGACCTGACGTCTGCTTAATTCACCCAGCATCCCATACACTGACCGCTAACACGGATGGTTGCAACTTCACAAGTTTAACTACAAAAGGCAGTGATTTTGTAGGCATGTATGAAAAACTTTATCCAAAACTAATAGAACTTTATGATCTTGACTTCATTAGTGTTCCTGACAAATTCTTTAAATACTTAATTGTTCCCAAATGCAAATCTTTCTCCTGTATTAGGAGGGTTTTCAGCTCAGCTGGAACTCGGATATCAAAAATGATATTTTCATAATAAAATAAATTTTTGAATATACTTACCCGCTGGTTATATAAAAGAGCTGAAGTCCCTGACGCCAGGGCAGAAAATTCAAATCTCGCGCTATCGAAGATACGCCAGGTGTACCAACCGCACCCTAGCGGTAGAACAGGTGGAACTACACACCAACTCCAGTTCTTCCATGCCTCATAGCCATACCATAGGTAGTCTCTAGAGGGGAGGAGGGAGGGTGTTAAATTTATATAACCAGCGGGTAAGTATATTCAAAAATTTATTTTATTATGAAAATATCATTTTTAAATATAAAACTTACCCGCTGGTTATATAAAAGAGCTGATTGACACCCCTTGGTGGCGGGTCAGAGACAGCTACATACAGAAAATTCACTTAAGGGTTACATACAATAAACTTAAGCAGTTCTCACCTGATAAGGAAGCTGACAGCAATGATACTCTGCCTCATTTCGTCCGCTATCCTTAAGAGATCCAGTAATCCACTCGGGCTGAAAATCTCTAGGAGCTGTCAAACGGTACAAACACCTATAACATGACAGGACCTCAACCAATACCCTTGTTCCGGGTGCACTCAAGGAACAAATTGACCACCTAGCCAAATCAAAGATTGCGGAAGACTGACGCCCAATCTCCACAAACAACCATAACAAACGAGTTCCAAGAGATAGAAAAGGGGTATTAGGAAAAAAAAGGGAACGTAGTGGTAGATCATTCACCTACTATCGCATTAGCAGCTATAAAAGGACCCAACGTAAAAAGGTCCTCATAGCGAGTCTGAACATTCTTCAAATAATGGGATGCAAAAACAGACTTACTTCTCCAAAATGTTGTATCCATCAGACTTTGCAGAGAACGGTTCTGTTTAAAGGCCACTGAAGTCGCTACCGCTCTGACTTCATGTGTCTTGACTTTGAGGAGCCTCTGATCCGACTCATCACACTGAGCATGAGCTTCTCGAATCAACAATCTAACGAAAAAAGACAAGGCATTCTTGGACATGGGCATCGAGGGTTTCCGAACTGCACACCACAGAGCGTCTGAGTTACCTCTCAGATTCTTAGTTCTGTCCACATAACACCGTAGAGCTCTAACTGGACAGAGAACCCTTTCCAATTCATCGCCAGCCAAATCCGAAAGGTTAGAAATCTCGAAGGATTTGGGCCATGGTCGAGAAGGGTTTTCGTTCTTGGCCAGAAACCCCAGTTGCAAAGAACAAATGGCTTTCCCATTCCGAAAACCAATGTTCTTGCTTAAAGCGTGAACTTCACTAACTCTTTTCGCAGTGGCGAGGGTAACTAGAAAAAGGGTTTTCAAGGTTAAGTCCTTAAATGAAGCCGAGTGTAAAGGCTCAAATCTGTCACTCATGAGAAATTTAAGGACAACATCCAAATTCCAGGCGATGGGAGCCGTTTGAATCTTCTTGGTCGTATCAAAAGACCTAAGTAAATCTCGTAGATCCTTATTATCAGAAAGGTCTAGGTTCCTGTGTCGAAAAACCGTCGCCAACATACTCCTGTAACCTTTAATAGTTGACGACGAGAAGTTATGCTTAGTTTTAAGGTCCAAGAAAAAATCAGCTATTTGGGAAAGCGATGTACTGGAAGAGGAAATCGCGTTAGTTCTACACCATTCCCTGAACAACTCCCACTTGGACTGATACACCTTGATGGTTGAAGACCTTCTTGCCCTTGCAATTGCCTTGGCTGCCTTCTTCGAAAATCCTCTAGCTCTAGCGAGTTTTTCGATAGTCTGAAGGCAGTCAGACGTAGAGCTCGGAGGTTTTGATGATTTCGGGCCAAGTGAGGTTGTCTGAGAAGATCGGGTCTCATGGGAAGGCTTCTCGGGACATCCACCATCCATTCCAGTACCTCTGGAAACCAGCTCCTTGACGGCCAGAACGGAGCTATCAGTGTCATTCTGGTCTCCTCGTGTGAAACGAACTTCTGAATCACTTTGTAAAGGATCTTGAACGGAGGAAAGGCATAAACCTCCATGTGAGACCAGTTCATCAGAAAAGCGTCTATGTGAAAAGCTTCGGGATCTGGAACCGGAGAGCAGTAACACTCTAGTCGTTTGGTCTTCGCGGTGGCAAAGAGATCCACGAGAGGTCGACCCCATAACTGCCACAGACTCTTGCAGATGTCCGGGTGCAGAATCCATTCTGTGGAGAGAACCTGACCTTTCCTGCTGAGTCTGTCTGCGCTCACATTGTTGACTCCCTGGATGAACCGCGTCAAAAGAGTCACCTTCCTTTCCTCCGCCCAGATGAGGAGCAGTCTTGCAATCTCGAACAGAGACCAAGAGTGGGTCCCGCCTTGTTTCGCAATATAGGCCAGAGCTGTCGTGCTGTCCGAATTGACTTGGACTACCTTGCCCCTGATCTGCTTTTCGAAGCCGATGAGAGCCAGATGAATAGCTAAAAGCTCTTTTTGATTGATGTGGAGAGAGGTTTGCTCCACCGTCCAAGTCCCCGAAAGTTCCTGCTTCTCTAGAGTGGCTCCCCACCCCGAGTTGGAGGCGTCGCAACACAACACGAGGTTTGGGTTCCTCTGAAGTAAAGACAAGCCTTCTTTCAGTCTGGGCTCGTTGTTCCACCATTGAAGATGAGACTTGATGGAAGTCGAGATGGGAATGCAATCCCTGTCGAGGCTGTCCCCTTTCTTCCAATGGCGGTTGAGATGAAACTGAAGAGGACGCAAGAACAACTTCCCCAGGGTCACGAACTTCTCTAACGACGAGAGAGTCACCAGAAGACTCATCCAATCTCTGACGGAGCAAAGATCTCTCTTCAGGAACGTTCGTACTTTTAGGAGGGCTGCTTGGATTCTCACCGACGACGGAAAAGCCCGAAAACTCCGACTGTGAATCTCCATCCCCAAATAAAGAATCTCCTGGGATGGAATGAGTTGTGATTTTTTCGAGCTCACCAGGAGACCCAGTTCTCTGGAGAGATCCAAAGTCATCTTGAGGTCCTTCAAACAACAATCGGCTGAGGAGGCTCTTATCAGGCAATCGTCCAGATACAGAGAGGCCCTGATTCCCCTCGAATGCAGCATGCTTGCCACGTTCAGCATGATCTTGGTGAACAATAGAGGAGCCGTGCAGAGTCCGAAACAAAGAGCCCTGAACTGGAAGACCTTGTTTCCGTCCATGAACCTCAGATAACGTCTGCAGCTGGGATGAATCGGAAGGTGGAAATAGGCATCCTGAAGATCTAAAGAGACCATCCAATCGTCCTTCCTCACAGCTGCCAGAACTGTTTTCTGAGTCTCCATGGTGAACGTCGAGTTTTGGACATAACCATTGAGCACACTTACGTCCAGAACCGGTCTCCACCCCCCGGAACTCTTGGGTACTAGAAAAAGGCGGTTGTAAAACCCCGGAGACGTAACATCTTGCACTTCCTCTATTGCTCGTTTCTCTAATAAAAGAGACATCTGTAGAAGCATGGCTTGTTTCTTGGGACCCTCTCTGTATTTGGGCGAAAGATCCACTGGATCTGTGACTAAAGGAGGATTGGTCAGGAAGGGGATCTTGTAGCCTTCCTTTAACACCTGGACGGACCAGGGGTCCGCTCCATTCCTCTCCCAAGCCTCCCAAAAGTGAGTCAACCTGGCCCCCACTGCTGTCTGAAGGAGAGGGCAGTCAGACTTTACCTCGGCCGGACTTGCCCCCTCTGCCTCTAGGTTTCCTTCCTTCTGGTTTAAAAGAGCCTCTTCCAGAGGGCTTCCCACGAAAGGACTGAGGACGAAACCCAGAAGAAGATTCCTTAGGTTTTCGAGAGGAGAATGACGGAGGCAAAACTTTCCTAGTCGAATGAGTAACTAAGTCATGTGTGGCCTTCTGAGTGAGAGCAGTAGCCACCTCGCCCACTAATTCCTGAGGAAATAAAGAATTAGACAAAGGTGCGAAAAGAAGGCCTGTCTTCTGATAAGGAGACACTCCTGCGGAGAGGAAGGAGCACATCGTGGCCCTTTTCTTGAGAATTCCAGCTGTAAACAAGGCAGCAAGTTCGTTGGAGCCATCTCTCACACCTTTGTCCAAGCAGGACATCAAATGAACCAAACCACTAGTGTCCGTTTCCGTCATATCAGAGACCCTCTTACTCAAAGCCCCCAAAGCCCAGTCCAAAAAATTAAAAACTTCGAAGGCCCTGAAAAGACCTTTAAGCAAATGGTCGAACTCTGGAATGGACCACCAAATCTTCGTCTTCCTTAAGGCAAGACGACGAGAAGCATCTACCAAACTTGAAAAATCCCCTTGTGCAGAAGAAGGAAAACTCAAGCCCAACACTTCACCAGTCTCATACCACACACTAGATTTAGAGGCTAACCTAGCGGGAGGAAAGGCAAAGGCCGTCTTGCCAAAAGCTTTCTTGGAGTCCAACCAAGAACCCATTAACTTCAAGGCCCGCTTAGAAGATCGAGAAAGAACCATCTTGGTGTAAACTGGAACCTTAGTAGCTTTACCTAAGATGAATTCAGAAGGCGGAGAACGAGGGGCCACAGGGGTAAAAGAATCCGGGAAAATACCAGTCAAAATAAGCATAAACTTGCGAAGGTCCACAGCATGCTGATAATGCTTCTCCTCCTCATTCTCAGAGACTTCCTCAATAGGATTATCCTCATCCGACTTTTCCTCTGGTTCGTCTTCTGGCAGTGCAGCAACAGCTGCAGCCTGAACCGAAGGAACAACGTCTGGATGGGACTGCCTGTCAAGGCCAACATCTGAGTCAATTAGGTGGGGAGAAGTAGAAGTAGATTGATGCGAAACACGGACATGTAGACGATCATCCTCAACCAACAACTGCTTACACCGCTTAGAATTCGACTGTTGTTGAACAGAAGAACGCTTGAAATCAGAAGGTAACTGTTGAAGATCGCCGCGAGGTCGCGTAAAGTCCGAGGACTGTTGCTGCGAGCGATCAAAGTAGTCAGGATGTCGCCGCTGTAAACCAATGTTTTGACGCGCCGCGTCCAAAAATTGTTGCCGCGGGCGATCCACTACTTCAAATTGTTGCCGCGTCTCGTCCACTTGTCGACGCCGATGCTCTTCCCCGCGACCAGAAAACGCAAACTGGTCAACCAAAACTCTCTGACGCGACTCATCAAAATCAACCTGGCGTTGAACACTGTGAATGGGAGACCGTCTAAGTGACAACTCGTCAAGGCCATATACCATCGAACGTTTGTGCGATAACTGGTCTGACATCGAACGCCCAGACACAACGCCAACACCTGGTTGATAAGAATCCATCAACGACGAGAGTTGTTCTTTCATAGACAAAAGCGCAGTCCATTTCGGATCAACAGAACTCCTAGAAGGAAGATTCGCACTAATGTCACCACGCATTTCAGGGGAAGAAAGCCAATCCGATGGAAGAGGAGGTGCATGAATAGTTACAAGGTCCGAATCGGAAGGAATCATATCCGCACGAACACGGTGATCTGAACGTTTGGCCGGAGTGCAAGCGCTGGGAGAACGGAAACGTTCCGGTGAACCCCACGAACTACATCCTGGCCGCACAGGCGATTCCCGACGCTGTGAATCAACATGGGAGCGTTTAAGCGGTCTCGACGCTCGCCGCCAGATCTCACTCCCCGACCCTTCATCGGAAGACGGGGATAACGTATGAACCTCACCTTTCCTACGATGAGGGTGAACGACCTGAGCTACGGCAACAGGAACGTTCGAGGGGACGTCTGCACGATTGATGATGCTTCTCGTTCCCTTAAGCCGTTCGACATTACTTCTCCCATGGGTTCGAGAGCTCGAAAGAGGTCTAAGGCTAGGTGAACGACAAGATCGTGCCGACGCACCCTCCGCAACACTAACACATTATCAACACTTGTCACAACACCGAGAGAGTCACGATTCTTCGGTACCACATCAGACACCCGTGTCGACGCACCTTCCGCAACACTAACCACATTATCAACACTTGTCACAACACCGAGAGAGTCACGATTCTTCGGTACCACATCAGACACTGAAACACTTTCCACAGTTCCGATAGGATCACGGTTTTTCAATACCTTTAACTCTGAAAAGATAGTATTTCTATCGGCTGCTAAGGACTCAACTTTCTCACCAAGAGACAAAATAGCAGTAAACATGTCCTTCATAGTAGGTTCCTGATCTACCACCACAGGGGAAGGAACAGGATTAGGAACAGGTAAATTAGGTAAGGTTCTATCCACAGATCGGGAAGAACTACGCCTAACTCTATCTCTCTCTAATCTCCTAACATAACGATCGTAAGTAACAAAATCATCATTAGTTAAGGAAAGACACTCATTACACCTATCATCTAATGAACAAAATTTACCCCTACATTTTACACAAATAGAATGAGGATCAATAGATCCATTAGGAAGTCGTGTACGACAACCCTCACTAACACACCTACGCTGAGCAGGGGAGGAGTCGGCCATTTTAAAGTTAACGTGAGAGACCGACAAGCAAAAAGTAAGGGAAAAAACAATAAAGAAAATCTCAAACAAAAAGATTTCAAGATAAGAACCAAGGAAAATTAATCAACGATAGCTTAAACTCAAAAAAGAACGTTGTACATCACCAAACAACTTCCCAAGAGAGTAAAAACACGAGAGCGAACTTCTGTATGTCAGTCAGCTATGACGGCAGAGAGAAGAACTGGAGTTGGTGTGTAGTTCCACCTGTTCTACCGCTAGGGTGCGGTTGGTACACCTGGCGTATCTTCGATAGCGCGAGATTTGAATTTTCTGCCCTGGCGTCAGGGACTTCAGCTCTTTTATATAACCAGCGGGTAAGTTTTATATTTAAAAATTATAATGTGTCGGTAGTTATTGGCGAGTGACAGGGAGGCCCTGTTCCCCCACCCAGTACACAAGACATAATCCCGGCACTGCCAACTGGCAGTTCTAATTTTTTGTTTTATGGTTAGCAGTTCATTGTGGGAGAGGGAAATCTAGGAAGTTGAAAGGTTTTGCAGTTTACATATCAGTTGTAGTTGCCCAACAGTTTCTGTGTAATGGGCAGATATAAAATTTTTGTTGCAATATATTCCCTTAAAAGTGTGGATTAGTGACAACAATGTCACTGTACATGAGGCAGTGGGACATCGTTGCGCACCATCAATAGAAGAACGTCGTGGTACTCTTTCACCTCCATCACACCTTTGCCTTTTCGAGCATTCAGGTCGGAAGGAAAGGGATCAGCTCTTCTCTTTCCCCTTACAGATGAAGTAATCCCATAAAACCATACTGTATAGTGCATAGGAGGTCCTCAGGTTATGACTCTTGACTTCATAAGATTCTCCGTTATGGTACTTGAAAAAAAAAATTCTCGTAACTCATTTTAGTTACTATGTTTGGTTCATTGTACTTGCCAACACGAGGCACAGCTAACACCGCCTACTGGCCATAAGTGTGCGTTAACTCGTCAATGATCTTGACTTCATTGCTACCCCTCCCCCCTCCACACACCGGTGACTTGCTTCACTTCACTTTTGGCTCGGCGGTGATCAGACGTGTCTGCTCATCGTCCTCGTGACAGCCTTTAATTTTCTGCTTTCTCTTTACAGCGGGTGTGTTGGTTGGAAGTTGACCTTCATTATTATTACTTTACAATGCGTACATGCCCTGGAGTTGCCAGTCGTCCTTGTGGGACTTTCATGTCGGACGTAACTACGGACCCGCACATTAGTTTGCCAATTTCATTTATGATATGCATTTGGGATTTCGGTGCTGCTCCTATTTGGATTTTTTTTTTTTTTCTTTTTGCGGTGCAACATGTCTGGAAAGCGTAAGGAAGAGACCTTTGATAGCAGTGCGTCCAAGAAGAGGAAAGACATTATGATGGAACTGAAAGTGGACATGGTAGAGAAATGAAAAAGAGGAATAAAGAGGAAGAACTGTCTCTGTATAATGTATTACATACAGTATACTTTTTGTCTACTGGTATTGTATTAGTGTAGGTACACTATTGTTTAGGGTTCAAGTATTTGGTCGAGGGTACAGTATAGTAATTTATGAATGTCAAGGGAAAATTTTCTCACTGAAGTGTATTTTATACATATATATACAGTAGGTACAGTATGTATGTATATAAATTATGTTATGCACGGTATACAAAATCCAACTTACGAAAAAATTTGACCGCCTCATATTAAAAAAAATCTTGTTCATAACTTGAGGACCTCCTGTATACTGTAAATGACTCCTACTACTGTATTTTTCACTAAAAAATAAGGCAACCCAGAGAAATTACAAGATTAATGTAATAACATGTGTGAGCTCCTATAACAGCGCCACCGCTACTGTTCGCGGATGGCCAAGCTATTACGGGAACGTTACCACGCACAGTCACACATACATCCACTGGCACGCTAGTATATGAGCTCGCCTCACCTGTTTGCGGTCAGTTTGTTGACTTCTCGGAAGCATGACAAGAATGTCATTCCCTCTTCCAGGGAACCCTTCTCTCCAGCTGATGAGGCGTAGTTTAATGTCATAAGACGACGAATCTTCTTCACAGAGAAAATTACAACAAAAACTTCGAAAGACATACGCGAGCCGTAATTTCATACTTATGAGCAATCACCTATTTGTACTCTCTACTACAAGACAATTGTACTTGTGCTCGAATTTTAGCCTGCATTCTTCGGACTTGGAATACTGTACACTCCTGTCTATATCTGCACCCCTGATAAAGTTCGCTCTTCTGTTTGCGATCGCACATACTCTTTAATTGCCATACATACAGCCATTGTTGAGCATTCACTTAGTCGAGCACAGACCACTGATGCTATGCATTTATCGGACTTGGAACCTAGCTATTCACTTGCATGTACAGTACTCATCGGATCTTGATGTCGCGCTCAAATGCCCTTCAGTGGCCTCTTTCCCCTTTCTAAGGGTAGAAGACTCTCTCTAGCTATGGTAAGCACCTCTTCCAGGAGGACACTCCAAAATCAAACCATTGTTCTCTAGTCTTGAGTTGAGCCATAGCCTCTGTACCATGGTCTTCCACTGTCTTGGGTTTGAGTTCTCTTGCTTGAGGGTACACTCGGGCACACTATTCTATTTCATTTCTCTTCCTCTTGTTTTGTTAAAGTTTATATAGGAGATATTTATTCTAATGTTGTTACTCTTCTTAAATATTTTATTTTTCCTTGTTTCCTTTCCTCACCGAGCTATTTTCCCTGTTGGAGCCCCTGGGCTTATAGCATCCTGCTTCACCAACTAGGGTTGTAACTTAGCAAATAAAAATAATAATAATAATAATAATAATAATAATAATAATAATAATACTGCTGGTATGTGATCTCCAAATCACAAGCAATCAACTGTTAGCAATCATCCTCACCTCGACCTCCTAGAAAGCTATGTTCACACAAATTTCAAGAAATGAGAAAATACGTACCAGGAACATTAATTCTTCATAGCAATACAAATGCTTACACACCGGCTACTTGCGGCCTTTCTCGAAAGAACAAGCACGCACACTACTGATGAGAGTAAGACCTCACCCTTCACACTTTTCTGCACAAACTCCTCTACCTTTCTGGAGAGAGAAAAGATGCATAACGGAAGTTGTTCCTATGGGAACAGATATCGATACATGTTTAGCAACTGGGGTTAGTCTCATAACGAATACAGTGCCCTCACCCAAAGGTTGCTACTTCACCAAAAGATATCTAGATAGTTGTCTCTCGCTGACAATCTAGGAGTATGCGAGGGCAGTATTTAGCATGAAAAGCCATACCACTAGGATAGTACAGTACAGTACTTATTGCTAAGCAGTTCATACCAAGATCATGCCCAGCGCCAAGAAGTTTGGAAAATACAAGTGCTCACAATCCTGCTTCTAGTACTCAGCTTTGTACAAGATCGATATCTTGTTTTCGCGATTGGGGAAAAGGCCACTAACCAACTGCAGTATGTTTGATATCTAGTTAGTTCAGGTTACACACCAGAAATACTCACTTACCAAGAATACCTTTAGGTACAAGATTCAGGTGTTCACTATACTCAAGACGCTACGCAATTGGACACTTTCAATATCTTTTTCAGTAATTTTCGGGACACACAACTTCTGACATCTGCTTCGTCCCTGCCCTTCTATTACACGATACGATGAAAGAGGAACATAAAACAGTTCTCATCACATGTACAGAATACAAGATCTTACCGGCACAAGCACCGAGGTACAGTATCCTTGTGTTCAGCACTTTCTCATTTTGTCTCAAGAACGTTCCAATTGTGTTCGCTCCCTGCAATACTGATGCCATGCGCCCCAATCAGACAACTTACGATCAGATCGATTACCGCAATCGGGAACTAAACAATCAGTTATTGAGATCAGGACACTTACAATCGTGTACAATACAGCTATCGGGAACCTTACAATCAGTTACAGACATCAGAAACCACATGATCTGGAACAACGATTGGAATTTAAACTCATGTCTCAAAGGTTCATCACCTTTGAGACACCAGAGAACTAGTGCTCCTGTTCCCTTTACCATCATATCACTCCTACTGTAGAAGAGGTAGAAATCAGAGAAGCACAGACTTATTGATCTGGCTTACTCTCTCCCCCTCTTCATGCTTTTGTGGGAGGAAAAGCAGCACTGTACCAAAACCCCAATCTTCAGGAGGGCTTTTAGGTGTAGGGTATACGAGCTCATATACCAGTACTCTGTCTATTATGTACAGAGGCAGAGCACAAGCACTGCTGGTCTGAATGTCAGCAGCTGCCATCATCCTTCTCCTGCCTCAGGACGTTCAAGATGTTTCAGTGACACCATCACACGAGATCTACCAACTCGACAATACTACTCGATCTAGATTTTAACACACTCAAGACCCCTATGCAGGAATGAGTTTTCCCAGACACCAAGATCTACCATCTAAATCATGCTTGAAGAGTTGGAATAAGTAACTCCTCAAATCTGATTTCAGTACAGTACTCATAAAAGCACTTGAGATGCGACATCATGAAGACTCGGTTAAAGGCAAGGATTTTCTCCAAACCTAATTCTCTTGTGTACTTTCTTGAAGGAGGAAGCACCAGACGACTACTCTTAGGGTTGCTTAGATTGGCAGTTCATACTTTCTCTTAGTAATGGAATTTTTAACATAACGATCAATAGGATCATGGTTCTTGGGGATATCTATCGATAGGATACTAATTCTTGAGCATTTCACAGACACCCTCCCCTATCGATCAAATCAAAAGCATCCACATTGATAGTAGGGACCCTGATGGAGACTCCAGCGCAAGGACATGACGTACCGACACCTAAGTCTGCTGCTGTGGAAGCTACTTTCATAGCCAGGCTCCACAGTTTGTCAAAGCCCAAGTGCAAAGAAGGAAACAGATTTGATCAGGTCAAAGGTCAACAGAACAGAACTTTCTTGATGCACCATTCAGATGTCCATACTACATCAAGGTTTGATTGTTGGGTGATCACAGCCACGTGATGTACAGTACTATGACCCACGTTTGTCAAAACCCAAGAACGAGGAAGTACAGTACATAGATTTGATCGGATCAAATGACAAAAACAAAGTCTTCTTGATGCTTCTTTCAATATCTTATGGCTCATTCGAAACCAAGAGAAGAGGAATACGATTGCCTCCTGCTTTGCCAGATAGTGAAGTCAAAGTTTGCATACCTAGCAAAACATTTATAAAAGAGCTGTGCCACAGTTCCCACAGAGGGAGCAGACATCTGGGGGAAGGGGTATGGTGAAAGAAGGCACAAACAGGTCTCCTCTTCCGCCGATCAGTTACCGCTAGGGGTCCAGACCCTTCCTCGAAAACTACTCTGAGATCCTATCGCACCTTTAACGGGTGCAGAGGAAGAATATAGCAAACTAAAAGTCCACTCGGCTACTCCAAGCTATTCCACCCTTGGAGAGGCTCGGACAGCACTCCATCCGTTCACCCCCAACCTGGTCTTTCAGGTATATGAAAGGCAGAAAGGATCACAGAAATCAGTGAATTCTATGAGCAAGTACAAGCCGCTCGTGACCTACCAGAACTCCCCGCCCCTACTAGTCAAAATGGACATACAGGAGGGCTGCCAAGGTATATATACTCCTCTTACAAATTAAATGTTGGATGGGGAATTTGAGACCGGTCATCGGTCTTCCTGCTTTGTTACAGAGAAGCAATTTAGGACAGCCCTGCCTAGCAGTGTACGGTCCATAATGATAATGACCAATCCGTCCCCATAGACCTGTAGGCCACGTACCCTCAGATCTATTTTATCTGTTCTACAGGAGGTTTTCTCAGCTTTGTCATTGGGAAAAGTAGCCACCAATTCAAAGTACGGTACTTTAGACTAGCTACCATGGCCATTTTCAACTTTCTACATCAAGACAGACTCCCTGCCTCTCAGAATACCTTAGCATGACAGCTATGGGGCCTCTCCAACAAACAATCATAGTAACAGTGCAAACATAACTGTTCCTACACTACTCTCACATTTGACAAAGACAACGCCTTTAGAGAATTCCTCCGTTGACAAGAAGGCTACTTCCACACAGTCGCATGCCAGCGATCACCACAGTAGTTTCTGAAGTTATACTGGTTTACAATCAGCATTCAGGTTGAGAGAAGACAGGAATACGGGGCGATTTAACACAGTAGTTGCATGACAAACTGTGTTGTGAGTACTTCTCTCCTCCTAATCTACTGGCCAAAGACTTAGAAGAAGAGGGATAAGGTGCTCCCCTGAGGTTGTTTCCATGTAGAGGGTGTGATCGATGGAAGGAATGCACCTGCTCTCAATCTACTACAAATTTTTGCATTGCTTCTACTTTTCAAGTTTTCCAAAGTGTTTGAGAGAGCTCTTGGTAGCGATGACAGCCGACAAAGCTGACATTCGTGTCCAAATTTACAAAGGAAACCTGATCACAAACTCTTCTCAAGCAGGTGGACTCTTGTGAGTATATGACGCAATGCAGCTTTAAAAGACCTGTCAGACAAAAAGCACTGTTCGAGCATAAAAGCTCAATCGACAGTCTAGGTCAATGGGTTTTATGTTATTCCTTCCTCATTTCACCGCAAAACTGCTTCATTTTCTCAACATCACTTGACCCGATTGTCTTGCAGTAAGATACAAAACTTCCATGGTTCTCTCAAATACAGACAGCCAGCAATGTTTGAAGATGCCTTCCAATATCTCAGGGAATCATAGATGCTTCAGCCTTTCCACCCTTCTTTCCCAGTTTCTCCGATTCCTTGTCATTAGTACAAAACACCAAGATACAGAAGGACCCTGATTGCCCCCACAGGCCGCATGGTACCCAGATCAGCTCTCTCTCTCTCTTCTTTCATCAGGGAAGCTCATCAAATTATGCAGTAAAGCTACAGCACAGTCCCCGATCGAAGTGTTCAACTTTGCTTCAGACCTGGATTCATCATGAGAATTGACAAGACTTTAAGGGACCGAGGTGGGTGATAGTCTCTACCTCCTAAAGAGCACAAGCCACTTGGAGAAGCATTTTTAAGTCTACCTGCTAGAGCTCAAGCCACTTGGAGCATTTTTTAAGTCTTAAATTTTCTTAAACGGACCCACTCAAACTCTGGTTAGCTTTCAACTTCTGTCCACATACTTACGTGGAGTGAATGAGGAGGAGGCTTCCCTATCTCCCTTGTATGAGTTCTGGAAAGAATAATTGTAATGGAGTTCCTAACATAATGTTCCTCCCCTTTAGCCATCAGAACAGATATTCTCAGACTTCCTGTGTCACCTAGACTAGCATAGCTAGGGAGTCGGATCTCTGCTGCCAATTCGACTTTAGATTCCACTGAATGGAACACAAGTATAACCTATGTGGAACCAGACGTTCATTGCAAAACAGATTCTTGAGCAGTCTCTTCCGTGATATTTTTGTATTAAGAAAGGTGTCGTGACTCTGCTCAACCTCTGCAACCAGTCTTGTGATGAGAACACTTCGTCTTGGACCATGTCGATGTCCATTCCCAAGTAGACGATGTTTTGACTTGGGGTGATAAGATTTCTCAAGATTTAATCGGATCCATAAATCCTGACAAAACTTAAGGAGGGAGGTCTCTGTCTTGTTTCCAGATTTCTCTAGTAATAGACCTCCTAGATCACATGCTTGTCCAACATCTGTTTGACCTCTTCCCGAAGCAGGAGATCTTTAACGGATCCTCTCTAATACAATGACTGGGTCATTGGCACTGGAGTGAGGAGGGAAGCAGCTGACGAACAGGAGGCAGTAGCCGCCACGAAGAACCTTTACTGTCAAAGTTTCGGCAACGGGAACTGCTACCTCCTCCACAGAGTCGACAGGCATACCCCCCTGGTGGTGGCATGAGGGAATTGCCTCTCCTAGCGAGGGGCCTTCAACAAAAGGCTGGTTCTAGTCAGTAGATCTCCTGAATTGGAAAGACTCGTGCCTTTCTCTCATAGGTGCCTGCCAAATGGGAGGGCTTGCACTTTGGCGACACTGCAAGCGGTTGTGGTAACAGCTGTTTAAAAGTTGCGGCCCTCCTTAAGAAGGAGGCTTGGCTGGGTCTTTTCCCATTTTTCCACTGCTATATCCACTTCGTCGGGGAGTGAGAGAGGCTCTTGAGTCAAGGTGTCTCTTAATGAGTCTTTTGATGATGTGTCAAACTTAATTCATCACTTTCTTTTTGCTTTAGAATGCAATTGATCCAGAGAAGTGGAGGGTGTCCTAAGAACTCCACCGCTTTTGTGCCGGAAAAGACGAGCTCCTTGTTGACATATCTCAGATTCTGCAAAGTGCAAGTGCGTACCAGACCAGTGGTCTAACCATGAGAAGGCCTGTAGGACTGACTCCCTGAGGTTAACTTCAGTATCTACGGGAAGCAGAGAGGGATGAGCTGCTCCTGTTACATAATACCTCCTATGCTTAGAGAAGACAGGAGGTACAGTATTGGCACAGAGAAACTAGCTCCTTGCATGCTCGGAGTCTTTCGTTACCGAAACCCGTTCCTCCATCTTCTGAATACCGTAGTGCGAAAGGTTTGATACGGCCAGTAACACTGGGTGGGAGTTTTCCGAAAAAAGGAATCAGTCTTCTTGAGAAGAGAGCTTTTGGAGCGCCAACCAAGTTACTGTATCGACTTACCTGGTGAGCCCAAGACCCAAGACGCTCAGAACATAAGATTCCCCTTCAGGCTTGTTTGATGTTGATTCTAAGGGCCTCACGTCAGCAGGCCCCGGGAAATTAGCATACAGTATCTCTCTCTCTCTCTGTATATATAAGATGACCGTTTGAAATTCCTATATGAGACGATGTCTTTTTCCCTCTCTCCTTTGGAGTAGGGAGAGAGATGAGGGGTCACAGTTCGTCTGGCTTGGCGAAAATCAGACATCTGGATCCTAACCTGATTGCAGTGATGGTCTTCAGCAGACCTTTGGGGAGATGCCTCCTCGATCAAACTCGACCTTCTCCGATAAGACGAAAACCTGAATTCTCTGGTACCTTGGGAGCTTCTGTTGTGGACCATTTGGTTATGATTGCCTTTTCTTGACATTCACAAGGACAATACACAGTTCTGACGGGCGTGTCACCACTCTGTCATGCCATTACCCTATGCACTTTGATGGGCATGACCTGTAACCCTGATGAGAGGTTGTAATGTCATTAGAGACGGGCCTGGACGTTTTGCTGCCAGAGCTGGTTTCATTTTTGCCTTCTCAAAGAGAAGGTTTAGAGGCGCACTATCCAAATGCCTCTTTTTCTTAGTGAGGAAAATTCGTCAGGAAGGCGGGAGTCGAATGTTATTGAGTAGCACTCTCTTCTGAGCATCTCGCTGTCTAGGTTGAATATTGCACGCTCATGGTTGAAGGTTGTGATCATGTGATTCAGGGTCCCTCTGTTTTGGCCGAGATGATCAAAATTAACCTTACTCATGCAGGTTCCACAATAACGATCCAGCAATCCTGGAAATGTCCACATCTTACCAGATTCCCTCGCACTTTGATGAGAAAAAGCAAATATTAGAAAAACAGCACAAATCTTCAGGCCAGTTGGAGAGCATTAAGAACATGACTGTCAAGTATAATGGCCAGAATCTCAAAAGAAGCTTAGCCCACTGTCAGACCAACACTCCTATTGCCCGAACCTCTATAATTCTTCATTGGTCGTTAGCACCTTTCGCCATAATATACCCCTACGAGGGTTCGTATTCCAAAGGAAGTAGCAAGTAGTTACAGACCTTATAACTAAAGAACAACTACCAAATTTGAAGTTAGAAAGATATCCCTATGTCATCACTTTCACATGTGGTGAATGATACCGTACCTAGAAATTTATCAAGCGCACAAGACAAATACCGAATGGACCATAAGAGATTCTAAATACTGTACTACTTTTGAAACTATTTGTTAGTAATTGAGTTTACCATAAAAGGTTAGAGGCAAGAAAGCGTAAATAGGTCCATATCAGATTAAAGAGCCGGCAGCCATCAGACCTTGTTCAACACATTAGGTATAGGATAGTAACGACACACCAAGAAACATTTATTTTTACTCCTGAGGATGTATTGGTTAGGTATGGAAGAAAACAAGAACCCCCGTATCTCCCTATATACAGTATGTTGATATTTAAGTTATGAGGAGTAGAGAATTATTAACTAATTTTACTTTACCAAAATAAGTGCTAGAAAGTGGAAGTGAGAAAAGGGGGTCAATCAACCAGGGTGAGTTAGCAGAGCTAATATTTTTGGTCCACATTATCGATTTAGGGGCTTTAAATGGGTTAGCCCCATGGTAGTTCATCAACCCGTTACGAAGCCAGTAATAGTGGTTTGTGTACACGAGGTAAATCTTTAACTCTTAAAAGTGCTTTAGTGAAAGAGAAGGCTGTCTAGGGTCGGAAACTTGGCGAGAATGGACATCATCACAAGTGGTATCACCGGACATTAAGTTTATACTTTGCAAATATTACAAGTAAGAAACTTTAACTATGGAAAAGAAAGCCAAATTCAGCAAATTCGTATTATTACACTAGGAACAATGTTTGGAAAGAATGAAAAGACAGGCGTGGTCTCTAGGCGGGTGTTCCTAAGTAAATGTAGACAAAATTGATAGAAATTGAGCAGTTTTCTATGAAAGACAATGACAGACTACAGTCTGTCATTTTCTACCACCTTAAAAACATTCTGAACTGCTGTTCTGTAACGTTAACCTGACATTTCGAAAGAAAAAGCTTACATTTAAAATTATGAATCGAATAGATATTACTATTTTTAGTAGATTTCCAACCATGCTGAACAACTTTCATTTTAATGGTTTTGTAAACCGAATTTGATGGGATTGTCCCATATTCATATTTGTCCCGTATCGACCCTCCCCGGGATGCCTTTTATTTCTTATTTTCATTATTTGAAAAAAGAAAACGGTATAATAGTGCCATTTTAAGTTCATCTCACATGCTCAAACCAAATGTCAACTCTTGAGAGCGGGATCCAGTGCAAAATATAACATATGAAAAATAACTTATTAACAATGAGGAAAATTATTTTAAAACGGTTATACATGGGAAGGTTTGGGGTGTATGTATGATAGCGGCCACCTGTATGTATTATTATGTCTAACTTAGAGGGTAGTGTAAGGGGGTCGCGGGGGGCGTCAGCCCTCCCCCCATTAAGTAAGTAGGTAAGGACACGGCCTGTAGGTTAGGTTAGGCGGGAAAGTATAGGTTAATTAATATCTATTTTTAATGAATGTGTGAGGAACTGGCCGCTGATATACAAAGGCTCCGAAGGTTTTCATCGTGTGAATTTAATGATCTGCAATTTATTCCATAAATCATGGCAAGTCACTTTAGTTATGATATCCTTTAGCACTGAAAAACACTCTACTGCAATATTGTAACTCTTTGAGACATCTAATGAACAGCTGTTTGTAACATAATCTACAATGAACACACTTAAAAACAAAAGAAATCAATGAAGTAGGTTCTGGACAATCTAGACCCAGATGAGAAGGACTTCTCGCTGCAATACCCTGTGGGTAACTTTACGTAGGCTGTGTATGCGTCCCTTATTTCAATTTTCAAAATCTGGTCACCTGGATCAATAAGTCATGAAATAGCTGTAGGGGTGTTTGCCATTCTCTATACTTTCCTCAATGAGATTAGAAAGGGAGAGGCAGCAATACAGGTAAGGGCATATCATCCTTCACTAGGTTAGGTGAGTAAATGTTGGGATATTATTATTGAAGGAAGGAGTTTTACCAGCCCAATGAGTCAAGCTTGACTCCCACAGGGCTGGCCCGAAATAAAATCGGGATAAAAAGAATTATAAGATTATCAAAATTCAATTGATAAGGAAAAAAAATAATCATATGTATATACACTATATACTTATAATCTTTGAATATTCTAAAAATGGGTGAATAGCTGGATGAATAGCTATATATATATGAAATCTGAGTGATAAAAATAATCAACTAAATGTTGGGATAAATTGCATCGCTGTGTACTGTGTACTGCAACAAATTATTCAAAGTACGAATTGGAATGGTCTCCAGGTTTCTTTGGTTAGCACATCCTTTACTCCTCTTTCCTAACGCACCATTTTTGAGGTCTAGTATGGAGGAGCGAGTCGACCCCTCACACGGTGGCCGAGTCATCCTGTAACCCAGGCGAATTCTTTTAAACTCTACATAAGCCTGGGTTAATATGACAGGTTATAAATGCAGTAACCCCCTATAATTCGAACATCTTAGGCCTAATGTAGGAAACGGGATCAGGTTAGCATGGATAAACCAAGGTGGTTGGATATCTTAATATTAGCAGCAGCCTAAACATGAAAGCCTATGCTATGTTGGTCTAGACTAGTAAAATGTAATTGTTTAATTAGCTAACTCAAAACTACGGCAAAACTATGTTAAAAAAGCCTGTGTGGGATAAGGCGAGGCTCACCATCAGACAAAAATGTCTATGGCCCCCACCACCGCACTATATGATAGGCCTAGGCCTAGTCCCTGTACGTTAGGCGTCCAAGTCTTAAACCAAAAACTTAAATGTTGAGTCTGTGTCTATCATAGTTACCTTCGGGGGTGGTTCTTCTACAACGGGGGAATCCTCCGAAGGTTCTTCTAATTTCCTGACGGGCTCTACTTTGTACTTGAGGATTTGGATTTGGTCCTTTTTCTCGGACTCCTCGAGGCGCCTCGCGATCTCGTCGGACGTGGTGAACTTTTTCCCTTTGACCTTTTTCCTGTCTTTTTTAGCGAAGAAACTGTCTAAATCCGCCATGGTTTTAGTCTGACCAGATGTGAGAGAAATAAATGGCAAAATCACATGGACCTAAACATCACCAAGCAGGGTTACCAGGTTATTTTCACTGGATTATCGTACATGAACCTTAAAATTATCGTTTTTTAACCAAAATTATCGTACACACTTTCAACACGATTATTAAGGAGTAACATATATAACTTATTTCAAGGTATTTTAGTATAATTCTTTAATCAAACACACACACGCACACATTTGTATATACCTAAGGTATGTATCGTACATCGCCCTGGACCTAAAATAACGTACATGTATGATAATTATCGTACGAATGGCACCCCTGGCGAAGACAATCGGGGAAACGTGTGAGTTCGGTCGATGGAGTTCGATCTCAAGACGGTTAAACAAATGACGATCGCGTGACGGCCTAAATGCGCAAGCGTCTGTTTAGAACATTCACCTCATGGGTGTGCGATCCAGTACAAATGGGGGGTTTAATGTCCCTATGATTTAATGTTGTAAAAGAAAATGGGGATATTATTTTGCCGGGTTTATATCATTTCTCTTTTGTGAATAGTTGTACAATTAAATAAGTATGTTCACATTTTCACAGCAGCTGAGTCTTGGGATGATTTACTTATTGCGCACATTCAAATGTGCAATGCCAGTGCAGAAGCTATCAAAGAGGTTCGCTGTTAACTAACCTAGGAATTGGATTTAATGTATAAAGAAATTCTATTAGTAATTGTCAATAGATAATAAGCTCAAACTGTCTTTCCAATCCCTATGGTATCAGGACAAGAATCTTCATTGGTATATGACCGGTATTAGCAGGTGGTGTATGAACCCCAGGTCGCGATTAAGCCTTTCAACAATGACCTTTGCCGGAACAAGAACCAGTAACAAAGAGTTCAAAGGGGCTAAGTTATAATACCACTATAGTAATTCTTGGACGATGTTTTTCCTTCTCCAACATTTTTTATATATATAATGACACCACTGTATAGAATTTCAAGATATTTTCTTACTTTTAAACATGTGGGATGATTTTCTCTATAATTTTATTACTGGAATTGAATGAGTTTCACATTGTTGGTATCATAAGTACAGGTATTCAACTATCACTTCTTAGTAGCAATAAAAGAGATGCTCTGCTTCGAAATCTCTGCTTATATTATGCTTAATATTCTATTTAATTAATTTAAAGACCAATTTCTTCTTTATTTTGGTGTAAGAGATAAAAGACCGAAGGAACCTTGGAAGAGAATACACGATTTTATATTGCTAAAGCTTACAATTTTCCATCCCATTTATGATTTATTGGTATAATAACTTGCATAGAAGGGCAGTTTCCAGTTTCCATTTAACAGTCAACTACTTTCCAGTATCCAATAATACTGGATAACCGGTAAATAGTACTGGATAACCGGCAACGCAATCTTTCCACGCGGATTCCGAGTAGACACTTTGTATTGCCACGTCATGTTCTGTGAATAACTCAGAAATCGTGTCCATGTGTCATCTGTGCCATTTCCAATTTCATTTCTTTATTTATCAAATCGAGTCAGCTAATTTCCTCTGAGAAAATTGTTAATTGATTTTGAACACTTGGAAACAGATGTGGGTCTCAACCTTTTTTTTTTTCTTTGGCCAAGAGAAATCAATACCTTAGTATAAGCAGTTGCATTCCAGAGTAATTGACATTTTCTTGATATGAGGAAATACTTTACGTTTTCCTTCAGTTGCTTATAACAACGACAGAATAGTTGGCTTAGTTTTCTCAGTACATTGAGTTAATTTGAGTGTACCCTACAGTGGTTCTGCTCTAATAGGTCACGCCCAGAAGCCAGAATATGTTGAAAAGATATAAAAAAATGGCATTTCATATTCTGGGGCCAGGTCAACGAAACTGGCATGCAAAGACACTTTCCTAGAGTTCCCTCTCAAGGTTTTGCCTTTCGGACTAAGCTCAACCGGTAACATGCTGCTGCTGCTCCCTTGTCAAGGTCATCTGCCAAGGTGTATGCACAAGGAAACCAAAACCAGTTTTGATGCCGAGCTTGTAGGCCTACCCGGATCTACAATTTTTTTGTAATTTTTTTTTCGGGTGGTTACTTTACGAATGTAAATGGTTTAAAATCATTTATGTAAATTCGTGAAATCTATAATTCTTCAGTAGACGATGCCAAGTTTAGTTGTAGCACATAATAACATAGTTTTTGGGTTTTTTTTTAAATGAGTTTACTCTTCTTTACACTTACCAAATATGTTTGCATATGCTTATGATATGTTATCTCTAAGATTTTATGCAATGAGAGAGAGAGAGAGAGAGAGAGAGAGAGAGAGAGAGAGAGAGAGAGAGAGAGAGAGAGAGAGAGAGAGAGAGAGAGAGAGACCGTAATCAAACACGAAGTTTGAATTTGTGGCTTGCAAATAAGAATGTCAAGAGCATATATTAATGTTAGTTATTGAAAAGACAAATTGAATTAGGTTTATGTATAACTTTCCAGATAATTATTGAATAAAGGTAATATAGAACATTATAGAGAGCAAACTACAAAAACAACTACACATACATAGTACACTGGTCTATATATATATATATATATATATATATATATATATATATATATATATATATATATATATATATATATATATATATGTGTGTGTGTGTATATATATATATATATATATATATATATATATATATATATATATATATATATATATATATATATATATATATATCTATATATATATATATATATATATATATATATATATATATATATATATATATATATATATATATATATATATGTATATATAGATATGTATATATATATATATATATATATATATATATATATATATATATATATATATATATATATATATATATATATATATATATATTGTGTGTGTGTGTTCCAGCAATAAGCCGTTTCCAATTGTAGAGATGGATTTCAGAAAAATATATATACAATGCAATTCTGTGCCACATTTATCTTTCAACTGCTGAACCGTGGATGAAACCCCTGTGTGGCAAAACTCCCACAGCATTAGTGATTTCATACATTTACAATGAAGACTCATCGACAGCGTGTCGAACCTCCCTATGAATTCATATTGCGCCCTTCAACTCTCTGCTTCACGAACTCCTTTCCTTCCTGGATGTATCTTTCACGTTATCTTTCCAATCCTTTCTGTAGTAGCCAGTTGGAAACGACCTTGCCCCAAAAACTGTTGGACGGGAATGTGGGATCTGCTCAAGTCATATACAGTATAGTCCATTTCTTTTAGCGATGCATATTTGCACCGACTCGTGGCGATGCCCTTTTAGCTCGGAAAAGTTTCCTGATTGCTGATTGGTTAGAATTATCTTATCCAACCAATCAGCGATCCGGAAACTTTTCCGAGCTAAAAGGGCACCGCTGCGAGTCGGTGCAAGTATGCATCGCTAAAAGAAATGGACTATAGTTTCTTGTACTTTACAGTCTCATCATTGGTGTGAGCTAAGGATTGGGTGTTTGTGGGAGCTAATAGGTTTACCTGCTGAGTCATTAGCAGTCATTGTCTGGCTCTCCCTGATCCTAGCTTGGGTGGAGAGTGGCTGGAGCGCTGTTCGATGTAGCCTAAATACGGTTAACTGCAAAAACTGTTGGACGGGAATGTGGGATCTGCTCAAGTCATATACAGTATAGTCCATTTCTTTTAGCGATGCATATTTGCACCGACTCGTGGCGATGCCCTTTTAGCTCGGAAAAGTTTCCTGATCGCTGATTGGTTAGAATGATCTTATCCAACCAATCAGCGATCCGGAAACTTTTCCGAGCTAAAAGGGCATCGCTGCGAGTCGGTGCAAGTATGCATCGCTAAAAGAAATGGACTATAGTTTCTTGTACTTTACAACCTCATCATTGGTGTGAGCTAAGGATTGGGTGTTTGTGGGAGCTAATAGGTTTACCTGCTGAGTCATTAGCAGTCATTGCCTGGTTCTCCCTGATCCTAGCTTGGGTGGAGAGTGGCTGGAGCGCTGTTCGAATGCAGCCTAAATATGGTTAGCTGCAAAAACATTGTCCTGCCCCTTGCCTCTGGCTAAACCTTTCAGCTATAATAATCTTTTAACATTGAGAGGATTAAAACATTTCTATTAGATGGATCGATCACTGAAAATCTTGAGAGATTTTACCCCCAAAGGACGTACTGGTACGTTTCACAAAACTCATCCCTTTACCCCCATGGACGTACCGGTACGTCCTTGCAAAAAAATCCTATAAATTTTTTTTTTCCATATTTTTGATAATTTTTTGAGAAAATTCAGGTATTTTCCAAGAGAATGAGACCAACCTGACCTCTCTATAACAAAAATTAAGGCTGTTAGAGCAATTTAAATAAAAATATACTGCAAAATGTGCTGGGGAAAAAATAACCCCTTGGGGGTTAAGGGTTGGAAATTTCCAAAGAGCCTGGGGGTAAAAGGGTTAAGAGATTTTACCTATAAACCAATTTTCTATGCAATAGAAGAAGAAACGAACTGGATGTTATCATAAAAGTAAATTTGCCATCAAGAATCACAACTTTAGTTTTTGTCCAGAATATCAAACTCAAGGAAAAAGTAAAGATAAGATCCTGGTTCACCAGGTGTCATCAAAGATTGTGAAGGGAATATCTTGTATAAGGATGATAACACATTACGCAGATGAACAGATGAACATAAGGATCTATTCTTCTTCTTCTTCCCAGCTGGTTCCCATTTTTATATGGGGTCGCCGTTGTGGATGAGCCGTTTTCATCTTTTTCTATTCTGCGCTTCTGCCTCATCAATCCCCTTCTCCTGTAAGTCTCCTCTCACACAGTCCCTACATCTCTTTCTTGGTCTCCCTCTTCTTCTTCTTCCCTGAACCTCCATCTCCATAGTATGTCTCCCAACGTGGTCCTCATCTCTCCTCATCAGGTGTCCATACCATCTCAGCCTCCCTTCCTGCACTCTCTTTGATATTTCCACCACCATAAGGATCTATTATAAGCAGAAAATGAAAGAGCGAAAATTGTAGAGGGTAGAGGAACCTGAGATGGAAATACAATTTTCAAAATTATAGAGTACTATGTGTAAAAGGAACTCCGAAGAATGACAAAGGCACATCAGTGGTACATACTTATACCAAAGGCACTTCCCCCAATTTTGGGGGGTTGCCGACATCAACAATGAAACAAAACAAAAAAGGGGACCTCTACTCTCTACGTTCCTCCCAGCCTAACAAGGGACTCAACCGAGTTCAGCTGGTACTGCTAGGGTGCCACAGCCCACCCTCCCACATTATCCACCACAGATGAAGCTTCATAATGCTGAATCCCCAACTGCTGCTACCTCCGCGATCATCTAAGGCACCGGAGGAAGCAGCAGTGGTAAAACAATGAAATGTTTAAGGTATTTGGAATAGAAAGAGAAGAGTGAATACTAGGACAGTTAATGGCAATATGGGAAGAAAATCTGTTAGTAAATGTTGTTATGTCGAATTCCATTATTATGAGTGTATTCATTATAGAGGTTTCGCCTCAGAGCGGTCTGTATTGACACATTCATGGCTTAATCTTTGAGACAATCTTATGACTACTGGCAGGAGATGATGAATGGAGAAGCATTGATTTAAAAGCTCAAGGTAGAGATGACTGGTGAAATCTAACTGAGGCCCTTTGCGTCGATAGGCGTAAGAGAAGATGAATTATAGAGAAATCCAAGTACAAGGACCTTGTTTTTCATAAAGTTGAGGGATAATGCTTGAATATAGACTATGAGCGATTATAAAAATTAATGAGTAAAAAGTATTGTTTCATTAGAGGAAGGGGTACAGTTGATGCTGTCTTTATACTGAGACAGTTACAGGAAAAGAGACGGAAAGTTAACCTGGAGTTCAACTGTTCAACTGGTTTTTAATAGACATTGAGAAGGCATTTGATAGAGTACCCAAGAGTTTTTTTTTTTTTTTTTTTGTGTGTGTGTGTGTGTGTGTGTGTGTGTGTGTGTGTGTGTGTGTGTGTGTGTGTGTGTTTAAGAAAGTCAGGAAAAAGTTAATAGGTTGGTTGAAAGGGTGTATAAAAGAACAAGGACAGCAGTAATATAAACCTATTGTATGCACAGTATTGGAAGTTAAAGCTGGTTAGCCTCTAGGATGGGCTAAGTACTTATGGAGTGCCACTTAGTCCATGTTTGTATTGGTTATGGATGGACTGAGTAAAGGAATAAGGAATGTAAACCAAAAAAAAAAAAAAAAAGAAAAAAATAGATGGGAGTTAATAGATCCTTAGGATATAATTTTATTCTTTTATTTCACTGCGTTTTGATAAGTTTCCCTCTCTCTGGTCTTAAGCAGCTATCTCTCATCTCATGGTTGATAAAAACTTGAGGTCCACTCAGTTCCTTATCCAGCGAAATGTGATTACATTTCATTTCACTGTAGAACATACAGCGATTGCATTCCTTTTTTTCAGAAAATTTATTTTTTTTGTCTATTGAGAGAATGGAAAATGGCTGTCTGCTAAAGAAGGTGATGAATGCAAGAGATGATGGGAGAAGTACAAGAGGAAGGCCAAGGTTTGGGTGGATGGATGGTGTGAAGAAAGCTCTGGGTGATAGGAGGATAGATGTGAGAGAGGCAAGAGAGCGTGCTAGAAATAGGAATGAATGGCGAGCGATTGTGACGCAGTTCCGGTAGGCCCTGCTGCTGCCTCCGATGCCTTAGATGACCGCGGAGGTAGCAGCAGTAGGGGATTCAGCATTATGAAGCTTCATCTGTGGTGGATAATGTGGGAGGGTGGGCTGTGGCACCCTAGCAGTACCAGCTGAACTCGGTTGAGTCCCTGGTTAGGCTGGAGGAACGTAGAGAGTAGAGGTCCCCTTTTTGTTTTCGTTTCATTGTTGATGTCGGCTACCCCCCAAAGTTGGGGGAGGGGCCTTGGTATATGTATGTATGTATTTCACAAAAGATCCTTAATTGTGCACACAACCTCTCGTAGTAATGATATATATGTAGATCTTGGTAATTTTTACCTGACATCAGTTAGATATTGAGCCTTGAATAGGCAGTCAGACATACAGACATGCAAGTAGAAAAGGAATGATTATATGACATTGTTTGATAATACTTGCTAACTCCTTTAAATAACGAGAATTTTATATATTGTACTTGAGTTTCTTTGATTTCCTAATTTGGTTTGTTGTCTGATTATACTTTGTTTTGCTCTTGCAAAGAAAATTAGTCTACAGTTGGTCGGCGATATTAAGTTTGTCCATGGGAAAATAAAGTGTGATAAACAAACATGTTAGATAATTCTTTTTTTGTTTTTTTCCAATCTCGCAGCTAGTAAAATCTAAAACATTTCTGTCGAATTCTTGTCGAAGTATTTTTAGATTAAAAACTCGTATTAAAAATAACTCTTGAGTTCTTGTGTACTTAACCGGAAACAGAAAACATCGTCAATGTAACTTTGATATATCCTAGATGTCACAATTTTCTTATTAAAATTTGTGTTCCACACATTTTTCTATCTTGTCAAAATGCGCAAAATAGTCCTGGATTACTTTAAATGGTAACTATTCATTCATTTATTTTTCGATATTCGAATTTTGAAGAAAAGTTAATTGCATTTTCCCTTTGAGAAAACGTATATGATTTGCTAATTATCTAATGGATAACTTAATTAATCAATTTGGTTACTTTTTCATGGATTTCATGATATGAAAAGTATCTATTTCCTTTACAAACACGTGTGTGGTTTGGAAATGATTTAAATATTTCGCTTATGAGCACGCGGTTTGTCACTTATAAATGAATATAATAACTGAAGTTACCCTGCGCAAGTAAGGGATAGAAATATTGATTTTGTTACGGTCACCAAGTAGCGTAACGATCGATTAATTGATTGATTGATTGATTGATTGAGAGTTTTCTGGCATCCTGACATCTAAGGTCAAGTAGCGTAACGATCGATTAATTAATTGATTGATTGATTGATTGAGAGTTTTCTGGCCTCCTGACATCTAAGGTCAAGTAGCGTAACGATCGATTAATTGATTGATTGATAGATTGATTGAGAGTTTTCGGGCATCCTGACATCTAAGGTCAAGTAGCGTAACGATCGATTAATTAATTGATTGATTGATTGATTGAGAGTTTTCTGGCCTCCTGACATCTAAGGTCAAGTAGCGTAACGATCGATTAATTGATTGATTGATTGATTGAGAGTTTTCTGGCATCCTGACATCTAAGGTCAAGTAGCGTAACGATCGATTGATTGATTGATTGATTGAGAGTTTTCTGGCGTCCTGACATCTAAAGTCAAGTAGCGTAACGATCGATTAATTGATTGATTGATTGATTGATTGAGAGTTTTCTGGCATCCTGACATCTAAGGTCAAGCAGCGTAACGATCGATTAATTGATTGATTGATTGATTGAGAGTTTTCTGGCATCCTGACATCTAAGGTCAAGTAGCGTAACGATCGATTAATTGATTGATTGATTGATTGATTGAGAGTTTTCTGGCATCCTGACATCTAAGGTCAAGTAGCGTAACGATCGATTAATTGATTGATTGAGAGTTTTCTGGCATCCTGACATCTAAGGTCAAGTAGTGTAACGATCGATTAATTGATTGGTTGAGAGTTTTCTGGCATCCTGATATCTAAGGTCAAGTAGCGTAACGATCGATTAATTGATTGATTGAGAGTTTTCTGGCATCCTGACATGTAAGGTCAAGTAGCGTAACGATCGATTAATTGATTGGTTGAGAGTTTTCTGGCATTAATTGATTGATTGAGAGTTTTCTGGCATCCTGACATCTAAGGTCAAGTAGCGTAACGATCGATTAATTGATTGGTTGAGAGTTTTCTGGCATTAATTGATTGATTGAGAGTTTTCTGGCATCCTGACATCTAAGGTCAAGTAGCGTAACGATCGATTAATTGATTGATTGAGAGTTTTCTGGCATCCTGACATCTAAGGTCAAGTAGCGTAACGATCGATTAATTGATTGATTGAGAGTTTACTGGCATCCTGACATCTAAGGTCAAGTAGCGTAACGATCGATTAATTGATTGGTTGAGAGTTTTCTGGCATTAATTGATTGATTGAGAGTTTTCTGGCATCCTGACATGTAAGGTCAAGTAGCGTAACGATCGATTAATTGATTGGTTGAGAGTTTTCTGGCATTAATTGATTGATTGAGAGTTTTCTGGCATCCTGACATCTAAGGTCAAGTAGCGTAACGATCGATTAATTGATTGGTTGAGAGTTTTCTGGCATTAATTGATTGATTGAGAGTTTTCTGGCATCCTGACATGTAAGGTCAAGTAGCGTAACGATCGATTAATTGATTGGTTGAGAGTTTTCTGGCATTAATTGATTGATTGAGAGTTTTCTGGCATCCTGACATCTAAGGTCAAGTAGCGTAACGATCGATTAATTGATTGGTTGAGAGTTTTCTGGCATTAATTGATTGATTGAGAGTTTTCTGGCATCCTGACATCTAAGGTCAAGTAGCGTAACGATCGATTAATTGATTGATTGAGAGTTTTCTGGCATCCTGACATCTAAGGTCAAGTAGCGTAACGATCGATTAATTGATTGGTTGAGAGTTTTCTGGCATTAATTGATTGATTGAGAGTTTTCTGGCATCCTGACATCTAAGGTCAAGTAGCGTAACGATCGATTAATTGATTGGTTGAGAGTTTTCTGGCATCCTGACATCTAAGGTCAAGTAGCGTAACGATCGATTAATTGATTGATTGAGAGTTTTCTGGCATCCTGACATCTAAGGTCAAGTAGCGTAACGATCGATTAATTGATTGATTGAGAGTTTTCTGGCATCCTGACATGTAAGGTCAAGTAGCGTAACGATCGATTAATTGATTGATTGATTGAGTTTTCTGGCATCCTTACATCTAAGGTCATTGACGCCGAGTGACGTAACGAAGTGTGGCACCTGAAGTAAGTACACAGATACTTATTTGTGTGTAAATAATACATTAGAATATATTTAAAATGTTAAGGTAGTACGTTGTCGAGGGCACCATCCTCTGTTGAGATACTATCGCTAGAGAGTTATTATTATTATTATTATTATTATTATTATTATTGCTATCCAAGCTACAACCCTAGTTGGAAAAGCAAGATGCTATAAGCCCAGGGGCTCCAACAGGGAAAAATAGCCCAGTGAGGAAAGGAAATAAGGAAATAAGTAAATGAAGAGAACAAATTAACAATAAATCATTCTAAAATAAGTAACAACGTCAAAACGGACATGTCATATATAAACTATTAACAACATCAAAAACAAATATGTCATAAATAAACTATAAAAAGACTCATGGGGTCATTTGACAGTTTGACTGGCCAGACAGTATTATATTGGATCCTTCTCTCTGGTTACGGTTCATTTTCTCTTTGCCTATACATATACTGAATAGTCTGGTCTATTCTTTACATATTCTCCTCTGTGCTCATTCACCTGACAACACTGAGATTACCAAAACAATTCTTCTTCTCTCAAGGGGTTAACTACTGCACTGTAATTGTTCAGTGGCCACTTTCTTCTTGGTAAGGGTAGAAGAGACTCTTTAGCTATAGTAATCAGCTCTTCTAGGAGAAGGACACCCCAAAATCAAACCTTTGTTCTCTTGTCCTGGGTAGTGCCATAGCCTGTGTACCATGGTCTTCTGCTGTCTTGTGTTAGAGTACTCTTGCTTGAGGGTACACTCGGGCACACTATTCTATCTTATTTCTCTTCCTCTTGTTTTGTTAAAGTTGTTTATTGTTTATATAGGAAATATTTATTTTAATGTTGATACTGTTATTAAAATATTCTATTTTTCATTTTTTCATTTCCTCACTGGGCTATTTTCCCTGTTGAAGCCCCTGGACTTATATCGTCTTTCTTTTCCAACTAGGGTTGTAGCTTAGCAAGTAGTAATAATAATAATAATAATAATAATAATACTTCTAAGGAGATAATGTACGTAATACCTGTGCCACAGTTAATGAGTAACATTCCAAAATATGAAATTGCCAGACTTAACCAAATTATGTACACAAAATAACCATATGTGAACAGAATTTGCATAGATGAGCGTTTGCACATCAATGAAATTGAATTTGATACCGAGAAACAATTGAATCGGGAAGGTAAAGAGATGTCAAGTCTTTTAAAAATGAATAAAAACAATTAAAATTCCGTGAAGACGAATTTTGCCCCTTTCCCCAAAATCCATCGAACTTCGACTGAAATTCTGGCCACAGCCGTGAGTGAATAAATCGACTAAAAGCTAGACGCCGGTTAACCGACGGCCAGCCTGTCGGAAAGAAAACGGGTCGTAAACGGCCTTAAAACGTAAAGCAGTATTTGAGGCTCTACACACTCTGAATGGTCTAATATTCTGCGGTGCTTGATACAGTGTCTGCAAAAGAGAGAGAGAGAGAGAGAGAGAGAGAGAGAGAGAGAGGAGAGAGAGAGAGAGAGAGAGAGAGAGAGAGAGAGAGCAACCCGTAAAGCAGTATTTGAGGCTACACACTCTCTGAATGGTCTAATATTCTGCGGTGCTTGATACAGTGTCTGCACGAGAGAGAGAGAGAGAGAGAGAGAGAGAGAGAGAGAGAGAGAGAGAGAGAGAGAGAGAGAGCAACCCGATGGGAAATGCAGCATGTGTTGGTTGGTTGGGAAGAGGAAGAGAAGAGAGTGAAGTGAATGAGAGCTTAAATGCAGGAAAAGGAAATTAACTTAGTTCCTTCTATTTGGTCTTCGTAATCGTAATGTACTCCGAAGCCACTCCTGTAGTATCCTCGTTCCTGTAGATTTTTTGACATAGGTCAAATAAGCTGATTTTTTTTCCTTGTTACTGAAAATTTATTTATACTTCTGTGAACGATTTTTTAAAAAATAAATAAGAATGAATAAACTATGACTTTTCTACTGAAACTACATCCAAAGAACGGACACCAAGCTCATGCTCGTGTTATAAACAGAAGATAAGGATCGTGAGATTATTTAAAAACAAATATGCGTCTCTCTCTCTCTCTCTCTCTCTCTCTCTCTCTCTCTCTCTCTCTCTCTCTCTCTCTCTCTCTCTCTCTCTCTCATTAAAAAGGGGATTATTTGAAATTTGAATAGGTAACACAAGCCCAAAAAAAACCGTCTTGTTTGATGTATTTCGTTTTATTATTATTATTATTGTTATTATTATTACTATCCAAGCTACAACCCTAATTGGAAAAGCAAGATGCTATAAGCCCAGGGGCTCCAATAGGGAAAAATAGCCCAGTGAGGAAAGGAAATAAGGAAATAAATAACTGAAGAGAACAAATTAACAATAAATCATTCTAAAAAAAATAATGTCAAAAGAGATATGTCATATATAAACTATTAACAACGTCAAAAACAAATATGTCATATATATACGATTTAAATTTTCACTTGAGACAAATAGATTTAATCTATCACAGCTAAATTGCCCATTGTTTACTGACCTTTGATTCTCTGAAGTGG
>NC_090750.1:64138697-64156197 GCF_036898095.1 Palaemon carinicauda | reverse complement strand
TGCAAAACGTATTAAATTAGTTTTCCCATGAAGCATACATTATTGTTATTATGATTGCTACTTCACAGTGGAATATAAATATGGAAACTATTTATGCTGTTGTTGAAAATTCGTTTAGCAGATATATATATATATATATATATATATATATATATATATATATATATATATATATATATATATATATACATACATATATATATCATTGGTCTGCTTACGTTATATTTCAATGCTAGAATACTGATATGACATCATTCTGAACGTAATTGTTTGTACTCTGCATATGTTCAAAGTTTGAAACTAGTAAAACAAAATGCATATATATGTCGACGTAGATTTAGCTAAAATACATCGAAACGTGCGGTTTTTTAAAACCTTGCTAACCTGGCATATCACTTTTCAAATTATATATATTTGCAATCTAAGTCAATCCACAGTTAAGCATACCAATTTCTTTTCATATGCATAGTTATAAATAATCAATAAAATGTTGTTATGCTTTCATAATGCTAGTCATTCATGCCGATTTTATTTGCAGTTTCCAAATAAGTACAAGGTAATAAAACTATCATCCCTTAGAAATCCTTATTCAAGAACAAACAACATAAGGATTCAAGAACCGTTTTCCTTCAATCCTTAGCCCCAATCAAGCCCACATCATTAAAAAGAACAAGTTCGTTATATAACATTCTAGCGTTACAAGGTCTAGTCAGTTGTCCAATTGTTCACTGATAAAGAACATGGCGTTATGTTACAAAAAAAAACTCTCTCTCTCTCTCTCTCTCTCTCTCTCTCTCTCTCTCTCTCTCTCTCTCTCTCTCTCTCTCTCATGTTACGACTCTGTTTCCGGTGAGCAACAAATGGAAACTATCCGAAACTCTTCCACTGACAAGCTGTTAGATCAAATATGACTTGAGGCAAGATATCCATGAAGGGACTAACACTAAGAGACAAAAAAAAAGAGCAACATGGATACGAGAGCAAACTAAAGTAGAGGAAATTCTAACAACTTGCAAAAAAAAAAAAAAAAAAAAAAAAAAAAAAAAAAAAAAAAAAAAAAAAAAAAAAAAAAAAAAAAAAAAAAAAAAAAAAAATTTGTAAATAAATAAATAAATAAATTTGGGACATGGGTAGCTCATAAAGTGAGATTTACAGATAACAAATGGACTTTAAGAATAACAGAATGAGTCCATACATTTCGCAAAAGAAGTATGGGAAGGGAGAGAAGACGATGGGTTGACGCGCTATAGAAATCTGCGGGGTATTAACTGACATAAAATGACCATAAACAAAGGGGAGTGGAAGGACATGTCTGAGGCCTTTGTTCTGCAGTGGACTAGTAAAGGCTGATGATGAAGATAATTATGAATCTTATCATAAAGTGACCAATTGATGAATTGAATCGATTCCATGGAATTTTCATCAAGGAATATAACGAGATATATGGAGACCCAATTGATGAATTGAATCGATTCCATGGAATTTTGATCAAGGAATATAACGAGATCTATGGGGACCCAACTGATGAATTGAATCGATTCCATGGAATTCTGATCAAGGAATATAACGAGATCTATGGAGACCCAATTGATGAATTGAATCGATTCCATGGAATTTTCATCAAGGAATATAACGAGATATATGGAGACCCAACTGATGAATTGAATCGATTCCATGGAATTTTGATCACGGAATATAACGAGATATATGGAGACCCAATTGATGAATTGAATCGATTCCCTGGAATTTTGATCACGGAATATAACGAGATATATGGGGACCCAATTGATGAATTGAATCGATTCCCTGGAATTTTGATCAAAGAATATAACGAGATATATGGGGACCCAATTGATGAATTTGATCGATTCCCTGGAATTTTGATCAAAGAATATAACGAGATATATGGGGACCCAATTGATGAATTTAATCGATTCCATGGAATTTTGATCAAGGAATATAACGAGATATATGGGGACATGTTAAAGGTAACTGTATGCTTATATTTAATGGCATAAGCGTAAGAGACTGGTGTAATTTTATAATTATTTTTCTTATAAAAAAGGAAGAATAAACTACTTCAATGCATAGGATTGGATGACCATGGCAACAGGAAATAAGTGTGATATATATACATGTTCATAAATCGCCAATGTGAGTAATGATATTATCTATACAATACGAAATGTAAACATCTATTATGTAAAAAAAAAAAAAGTTGCAATCATAAAAAACTATATTCTATTTGCATAAAATACAACGTGGGGGAGGAAGTTATATAAAATACAAAATGGAGATTATGAGCTTCACGAAGCGGATCTAAGATAAAACTCCGGTTAGGAATACACTAAAAAATACACACACATTCATACTTACAATGAGAGAGAGAGAGAGAGAGAGAGAGAGAGAGAGAGAGAGAGAGAGAGAGAGAGAGAGAGAGAGAGAGAGAGAGAGAGAGAGAAATCATAATCTACGTTCTGAAAGTTGAACCCTGAATAATATGCATGGTGTACGGTGACATAGAATCTAAACCAGAGAGAGAGAGAGAGAGAGAGAGAGAGAGAGAGAGAGAGAGAGAGAGAGAGAGAGAGGGAGAGAGAGAGAGAGATTTTATCAAGCGCCTTGCTAGACCTGAGATATTCTCAAACCGAGATAAGATATATCACGTTCGACTAACTACACAGTATCTATTGTTAATTTGTTCTCATTATTTATTTATTTCCTTATTTCCTTTCCTCACTGGGCTATTTTTCCTTATTGGAGCCCTTGGGCTTATAGCATCTTGCTTTTCCAACTAGGGTCGTAGGTTGGCTAATAATAATAATAATAATAATAATAATAATAATAATAATAATAATAATACTAATACTACCACTAATAGTATAATAACAATAACACTACTACTACTACTACTACTACTACTAATAATAATAATAATAATAATAATAATAAAAATACATCTCAAATAAGAATAAAGTTAAAAGAAAAATTATGAAATTTCATCGAACCTCAAAAACCAAAGCTTCTAAACCTCACGTGACATACACAGTAAGTAACGACACCTAACCATTCTCCCGTTAACCAACTCCACAACATAACGTTCAATACGTGACAGCAATATTGCCATTAGTACGGAACTTTCACGTTCTATCGAGAATGGAGAGTTATTATCTCACGTAAAAGCCAAGTCACACGTTTAATGGTACGCAGTCAGGTGTTATCACGACTGCTTTCTGATGAAACACACACACACACATACACACACACACACACACACACACACACATATATATATATATATATATATATATATATATATATATATATATATATATATATATATATATATATATATATATATACATATAAGTTCACCAAACTTTTGATTGACTGGGCTCTACACGGCACTAAAAGAGTTGGAAGACCCAGGCCTACATGGATGAGGACATAACAGCGTGAAGTTGATGATGAATGGAGAAGTATCAGTCACGACACAGGACAGGTAGATGGAAAATACTCAAGGTACAGACGACTGGGGAAATCTGACCGAGGCCCTTTGCGTCAATAGGCGTAGAAGACACACACACACACACATACATATATATATATATATATATATATATATATATATATATATATATATATATATATATATATTTCTACCCCTATTGACGCAAAGGGCCTCGGTTAGATTAAATATATAAATATATATATATATATATATATATATATATATATATATATATATATATATATATATGTATATATAGGTAGTAGGTTGGCCAGGGCACCAGCCACCCGTTGAGATACTACCGCTAGAGAGTTATGGGGTCTTTTGACTGGCCAGACAGTACTACATTGGATCCTCCTCTCTGGTTACGGTTCATTTTCCCTTTGCCTACATACACACTGAATAGTCTGGCATATTCTTTACATATTCTCCTCTATCCTCATACACCTGACAACACAGATTACCAAACAATTCTTCATCACCCAAGGGGTTACTGCACTGTAATTGTTCAGTGCCACTTTCCTCTTGGTAAGGGTAGAAGAGACTCTTTAGCTATGGTAAGCAGCTCTTCTAGGAGAAGGACACTCCAAAATCAAACCACTGTTCTCTAGTCTTGGGTAGTGCCATAGCCTCTGTACCATGGCCTTTCACTGTCTTGGGTTAGAGTTCTCTTGCTTGAGGGTACACTCGAGCACACTCTCCTATCTTATTTCTCTTCCTCTTGTTTTGTTAAAGTTTTTATAGTTTATATAGGAGATATTTATTGTTGTTACTCTTATTAGAATATTTTATTTTCCTTTTTTCCTTTCCGCACTGAGCTATTTTCCCTGTTGGAGCCCCTGGGCTTATAGCATACTGCTTTTCCAACTAGGGTTGTAGCTTAGTAAGTAATAATAATAATAATAATAATACATACATACATATATATATCATATAGATATATATATATATATATATATATATATATATATATATATATATATATATATATATATATATATATATATGACTCCCTGAAATACCAAAACACTCATCAGGTATATTAATGGTCTAATTTATGTACCCGTATTTCTGCTAATGGGAGAAAATCAATAAAATCACCAGATACACAATTATGAATACGTGTGCATAATTCTTTGCTTTCTAAATAGCAAAAATAAAATCACATAAGATTACTGTATTGCACAACTGCAATGAGTAAATCTTAAAGCTTCTCAAGGTTTTCAAAAGGAAAAATCTGGAGAAAATAATGTAATTCGTCCCAATAAACTAACAGGTGGATCTGACCAGCAGTTTATACTGTCATTCTTCGTCTGCTTATTTTCCTTCATTCGAAATCTACGCCACTTGCCAGAGAAGCAAGTCTGTGTTTAAAAATCTATAGTCCAATACTTTTAGCGATGCATATTTGCACCGACTCGCAGCGGTGCCCTTTTAGCTCAGAAAAGTTTCCGGATCGCTGATTGGTTGGACGAGATAATTCCAACCAATCAGCGATCACGAAACTTTTCCGAGCTAAAAGGGCACCGCTGCGAGTCGGTGCAAATATGCATCGCTAAAAAAATGGACTATAGTTAAGTGATACATGAAATATCCACTGACAGCAAAAATACGAAAGGTAATAACTGTAATTTCCGGTAGATGAATGACAATATATCAACAAATAAATAAACAAGAGAACCATAAACTTGGTGCAAATTTAGGCACATTCTTTCCCTCCTTCCTACAAAACGAATGTAAAAGCACTTACAAACTTGAAATATTCCATAAACTATTCATAATAAATAACAATCGCGTTGAAAACGAGGTGTATATACATGCAAATAAATGTAAAAAAAAAAAAAAAAATTGATAATACAATTAAATCGCCTGATATATATTTCCAGCCGTGTAATGTGAATTCCATAAACCTTGGAACATTCCGGCTAGTTAAACAATCATATGCAATGTAATCAAATTACCTTGTAAGCAGATTAAGTATTTTGCATTGAAACGCGTTTCAGTTATTTCAATGAGTTCAATTGTCTTTAAATATAATTTCAGATATGTCAGTTCTATTATTCGTAAATAATTAAAATTGTATGAGATAAAATGCCTCAAGATACATTCAATTCAAATATTGTAATATCTATAGTCCATTTCTTTTAGCGGTGGTGCCCTTTTAGCTCGGAAAAGTCTCCTGATCGCTGATTGGTTAGAATTATCTTGTCCAACCAATCAGCGATCCGGAAACTTTTCCGAGCTAAAAGGGCACCGCTGCGAGTCGGTGCAAATATGCATCGCTAAAAGAAATGGACTATAGTAAATGTAACATTAATATAAATTTTAAAATCTGCAATTTTTTCATCATAGCTTGAGCTACATAAAACTCCAACATTTAAATTAAGTTTGAATACACTGAAATTCCTGTGCGTGTTAATATAAAAACATTTCATTTGCATTAAATCATTTGCCGTGGTGAAAGGAATGGGCAAATGACCTTCAGTACTATCCAAGCGGTATGCAATAATAACTCTGTTACCTTGAATCGTACCCAAGTTGCTTTTGATTAATAGTTACTTTGAATCATGCGGTACAAACATCGTCCAACTCGGAGGTATTTCTAATGCAATCACGACTGGATGATGGCATGATCCAATACGATTTTCGTATTTAACCGGGCTCCATTCATTCCCAGCTAATGGCTTAACGCTGCACGTGTGCAGTTAAAATAACACCCCCACCCCCATCCCCACCCCTTTCCCTCTTAACTTATAGGTACGTAAATACCTTACATATAACAGTAAAAATCAATCTATAATATTGATATCTCGACTACTTTTTCATGAAACATACACACACACACAGGTAACCTCGAGTCCCGCTCAGACTCGTTAGTTCTTTTAGTGTCTGCAACCTTACCATCCGTGTGAGCTAAGGTTGGGGGTTTGGGGAGGCCCATAGGTCTATCTGCTGATCCATCAGCAGTCATTGCCTGGCTCCCTTGGTCCAAGCTTGGGTGGAAAGGGGGCTTGGTCCAAGCTTGGGTGGAAATGGGGCTTGGGCGCTGATTATATGTATATAAGGTCAGTCTCCAGGGCATTGTCCTGCTTAATAGGGCAATGTCACTGTTCCTTGTCTCTGCCATTCATGCGCGGCCTTTACACCTTTAAAGATGTAAAAAATATATTTACACTTAAGGGAGAAGCCCCGTTTTTATATGAGGTGGCCAATTCGTGAACTGGCGTGAACGATGCGGAATGATGAGCGAACTCGCGTGAACGTGTCGTGAACTTCTCGTGAACTACGCGTGCCAATTCGTGCCATCGCGTGAATGTCGCGTGAACGTCGCGTGAACGATGCGCGAACTGGAGTGAACTGGTCGTGAACAGCGCGGGAAAAACACCAGTGCGTGGCAAAAATGCGCGCAAGTGTCAGGTAGGCTTTATGCTTTTACGTTGAATTTTAACACTTATTTACCAGACAACATGAAACAAATATCTTAATAGCAATTGCTACTTAAGATCAATGCTATTGGAACCAAAATAAACCGAATCACATTCTGTTCATGAGCCTATAAACAGAACGAGTCATTCTCCTGTAAGCATTTTAAAGAAATGTGATAACATTCGTGTTGGTTTCAGTCACGACACGAAACAGGCGGAGAAATACAAAAGAGATACAGAGGTCGAGGTCAGGTCATCCTTTTAACCTCTTCCGTCTGCCGTCGACCTACATTAAGGATCAAATAGACCGATGTTCGCCGCTGCACTGCTACGGCGTTTAAGGATAGCCTTTGCTCTATAACTATATCCTACGTTTATGCGACATGGCGTGATAACAGCCACACGTGTGAGAGAGAGAGAGAGAGAGAGAGAGAGAGAGAGAGAGAGAGAGAGAGAGACCTGTTTGTGCGTGTTAGATAAAAGGGGCTCACATCGAATTAATTCTGAGGAAGACACTTTAACCGAGAACAAATATAGGATGGGAGTATAGAAGAAGGCACCGCAGGTGGGTGTTAACAATAGAAACAAAATTATTTGAGAGAGAGAGAGAGAGAGAGAGAGAGAGAGAGAGAGAGAGAGAGAGAGACTCTCTCCCCGCCACACTCAACTTAACACTTTATCACCACCTCTTCTAAACTGTTTATCTGCATAATTCCACAGGAAAAATGAATCAATTTCGTTAAATGGAGTCGCAACACGACACAACAGCTTTCAAGGTTAAAAACTATAATTAAAACCCAGCATAATGAAGTCACAGCTCGGCGGTGGACATTCCAAACAGAACGGCCGCAGATTTTATGAATAACAAACATGTGAATGAACTTGAAAATTAACATGCTATGGGACTAATATCATATTGTATTTTTTTTTTTAACAATTGCTAAAAGGTATTTCGAAATCCGTGCTCAATAATTTACGCTGTATACTTGAAATTAAAATACATGCTAAGGGACTAATATCTTATATCATATTGCATTTTTTTTTCTTTTAACAATTGCTAAAAGGTATTTCGAAATCCGTGCTCTCTCTCTCTCTCTCTCTCTCTCATGCTAAGGGACTAATATCTTATATCATATTGTATTTTTTTTCTTTTAACAATTGCTAAAAGGTATTTCGAATTCCGTGCTCAATAATTTACGCTGTATACTTGAAATTAAAATACATGCTAAGGGACTAATATCTTAAATCATATTGCATTTTTTTTCTTTTAACAATTGCTAAAAGGTATTTCGAAATCCGTGCTCAATAATTTACGCTGTATACTTGAAATTAAAATACATCCTAAGGGACTAATATCTAATATCATATTGTATTCTTTTTTTTTTTTTTACAATTGCTAAAAGGTATTTCGAAATCCGTGCTCAATAATTTACGGTGTATATTTGAAATTAAAATACATGATAAGGGACTAATATCTAATATCATATTGCATTTTTTTTTTTACAATTGCTAAAAGGTATTTCGAAATCCGTGCTCAATAATTTACGGTGTATATTTGAAATTAAAATACATGCTAAGGGACTAATATCTTATATCATATTGCATTTTTTTTTTTACAATTGCTAAAAGGTATTTCGAAATCCGTGCTCAATAATTTAGGCTGTATATTTAAAATTAAAATTCTAGAGCTAATGAATGAAGTTTAATCAGTTAACACATTACTAAGGCAAACAATAATATTTATACGCAGGGCCGAAGTTAAACGCAATTAAAAGATGCTTGTCAAGCATCAAGATTAGTTGTTGGAATATAAATGATAAGAAACTTATTAATAAACACAAGATATACAGCATTGAATGAAATTTAATCAGTTAACACATTACTAAGGCAAACAATAATATTTATACGCTTTATACGCAGGGCCGAAGTTAAACGCAATTAAAAGATGCTTGTCAAGCATCAAGATTAGTTGTTGGAATATAAATGATAAGAAACTCATAAATAAACACAAGATATAGAGCATCATCTGCATGTGTATTATAGGCCTAACCATAAATTACTCAACACACTTCTCGCTTTGTTGTTTTAAATCGAAATTCATCTTATTCTTTATTTATAACAATTTATATCGGCGTCAATGACCTTCGATGTCCGGATGCCAGAAAATTCCAAATAAATTAATCAGTTTCTAACCTTGAGAGCAGCAATACCAGCATCCTTAGTCTATATTTATAGAGCAAGAATGCTTATAAATGCACTCTCTCTCTCTCTCTCTCTCTCTCTCTCTCTCTCTCTCATCTCTCTCTCTCTCTCTCTCTCTCTCTCTCTATTCAAATAAATTAATCAGTTTCTAGCCTTGAGAGCAGCAATGCCAGCATCCTTAGTCTATATTTATAGAGCAAGCATGCTTATAAGTGCATTCTCTCTCTCTCTCTCTCTCTCTCCTCTCTCTCTCTCTCTCTCTCTCTCTCTCTCTCTCTCTCTCTCTCTCTATTCCAAATAAATTAATCAGTTTCTAACCTTGAGAGCAGCAATGCCAGCATCCTTAGTCTATATTTATAGAGCAAGAATGCTTATAAATGCACTCTCTCTCTCTCTATTCCAAATAAATTAATCAGTTTCTAACCTTGAGAGCAGCAATGCCAGCATCCTTAGTCTATATTTATAGAGCAAGCATGCTTATAAGTGCATTCTCTCTCTCTCTCTCTCTCTCTCTCTCTCTCTCTCTCTCTCTCTCTCTCTCTCTCTCTCTCTATTCCAAATAAATTAATCAGTTTCTAACCTTGAGAGCAGCAATGCCAGCATCCTTAGTCTATATTTATAGAGCAAGAATGCTTATAAATGCACTCTCTCTCTCTATTCCAAATAAATTAATCAGTTTCTAACCTTGAGAGCAGCAATGCCAGCATCCTTAGTCTATATTTATAGAGCAAGCATGCTTATAAGTGCATTCTCTCTCTCTCTCTCTCTCTCTCTCTCTCTCTCTCTCTCTCTCTCTCTCTCTCTCTCTCTGGTGCCACAAAGTCCCCCAAGAGGTAATAAAGACATCATCTAGCCTCGTAAAGCTGCACTGGTTCCTCTTAAGAGCCAGTCTCAAGACCCTTCCATAAATTCGTCACTTGGACCCTCTCTTATCTCGGCTCTGCAGGGAGGCAAGATTACGCTCAGGAGGAAATGCGTGGATTCCCTGTACAGTAAACTTCCATAGCATTATAAGCTTCGCGCGCCTGCGCACTGAGCAGAAAGAATATCAAATAAGTCAACCTCTACGCTTCCTAGATATTGAGGTTCGAACTTTCCAATACCTGTACCAACCATGTGTCACACGATCGTACTTAGTTCATTTTGGGTATATATTATGCTTGTATCTAGGCTCTTCCCTCGCACTAAAAAGAACCAGAATAAACATGTCTGCTTTTCTCCTCTGTAACAGTGTCTGTTTTTTTAACATGAAATTTCTTGTTGCTTTGTGGTTTTGTATATAAAGGAGTGTGTTCTATAATAAATTTACTCAGTTGCCTTCATACTGTCTTTGAGTCACAACCTTCTCTCGGCCCGTCACATACCTCAGCCAATACCTCTATCGCTTTGAAAATCTTTTCACCATATGTCATCCTCTATTCTCTCCATAGGACCAGACCGTTTGAAAATATTCTGTCCATTCTTTACTTACGCAAATCGTCCCACATTAATTTTTATGTACAACTATATTTCTCACTCTCTTCTTTCATAACATATACTGTGCAAATGCTTTGCAAAAATTTCAACCTTTAAATCAAATACTTCGGAAAAGTTTCAACCTTTTTTCTTTCATTTGCATCCAATAATAGTAATGAACGCACATAATATTAATATTATTATTATTATTATTATTATTGAAAAACTATTATTGAAGTAAGGTTTATTTTCAATTTACTTTAAACAGAGTTTATTGGCTTATTGTACATAATGTATTATTTATTGAATTCTAAAATAATTTTATTGTTAATGTATTATTTATTGTATTTTAAAGTATTTTCTCTGTCCAATATGTTTGCCATAGCAGGACTTAGTTCCTTTATTGGCTTCTTATATGTAGTTTATATGTAAGAATAAATAAAGTCTAAAAAGTCTAAAGTCTATCATTATTATTATTATTATCTAACATTGCCACTACAATCACTTGCACGAACAATGATTTAAATATCAGCAATATCCTAATCATCTCCAATATTATTAGATTATATACAAACTTGACTTATATATTATTCGCTGTACACTGTCTTCATTCAAAATATAAATTAGGGAACGTATTAATACATTCCCTAACCCTTGCTTCATAACAGCACTCCCTTTACTACCCTGCTTCGCACCCTATGCAATATATGGTTGTTGATATTATCAAAAAGAGATTTACCAGGCCAATGACTCAAGTTCAACTCTTATAGAGATGCCCTGAATGAATTCGGGATGGAAAATATTTTATTATATATAATATATATATATATATATATATATATATATATATATATATATATATAATATATATATATATATATATATATATAATATACAGAGGAAGAAGTATCACGAAACTAGTCAGGACTTAACCGTATATTTCGTATTTTCATTTTCCCTGTGGTCCTTCTGCATCTGAGCATCACGTTTTCCTGTGATTTTTGCGCATATATATATATAATATATATATATATATATATATATATATATATATATATATATATATATAGTATATATATATATATATTATATATATATATATATATATATATATAATATATATATATATATATATATATATATATATATATATATATAATATATTATATATATATATATATATATATATATATATATATATATATATATATATATATATATATATATATATATATATATATATATACTATATATATATATATATATATATATATATATTATAATATATATATATATATATATATATATATATATATAAATATATAATATATATATATATATATATATATATATATATATATATATATATATATATATATATATATATATATATATATATATATATATATATATATATATATATATATATAATATATATATATATATATATATATATATATATATATATATATACTATATATATATATATATATATATATATATATATATATAATATATATATATATATATATATATATATATTATATATATATATATATATATATATATATTATATATATATATATATATATATATATATATATATATATATATATATAATATATATATATATATATATATATATATATATATATATATATATATATATATATATATATATATATATATATATATATATATATATATTATATATATATATATATATATATATATATATATATATATATATATATATATATATATATATATATATATATATATATATACTATATATATATATATATATATATATATATATATATATATATATATATATATATATATATATATATATATACTATATATATATATATATATATAATATATATATAATATATATATATATATATATATATATATATATATAATATATATATATATATATATATATATATATATATATATATATATATAATATATATATATATATATATATATATTATATATATATATATATATATATATATATATAATATATATATATATATATATATATATAATATATATATATATATATATATATATATATATATATATATATATATATATATATATAATATATATATATATATATATATATATATATATATATATATATATATATATATATATATATATATATATATATATATAATATATATATATATATATATATATATAATATATATATATATATATATAAATATATATATATATATATAAAACCAAATAAATTAATAAAAAAATAATTACATAGTTAATATAATACATGAAAAGATACATCAATAAATAAAAATATAGGACAGAAAAATATCTAAATAATATTTATCAAACCATGGTTTTTTTTACAACGATAAAATCTTGAAAACAGAGAAACTCAGAATTCGATAAAATGTCTGACAAACTTTTTCGACCAAAAGATAAACATCTTTGTCTTTCAAAAACTTTGACATCGCAAAAGAAAAAAAAAATATATGTCGTATGGTTTAAAACTGTAATACTCACTGCACTTTTTTTTTAAGATATTCGGTGATCAATCTATTCTGAAGAAGTGTTTTAATTCTTTTATTCTACCTTGTTTTGAGTATTGTTCTCCGGTCTGGGTCTTCAGCTGCTGATTCTCATCTTAATTTGTTGGACAGAAACTTACGGTCTATTAAATTTCTTATTCCTGATCTAGATATTAATCTCTGGCACCGTCGATCAATTAGTTCATTATGCATGTTGCATAAGATTTTTCATAACTCTGACCATCCTTTACATTCTGATCTCCCTGGACAATTCTATCCTGTTCGTAATACTAGGCAGGCAGTTAATTCTAATAGCCAGGCCTTCTCCATCATAAGACTCAATACTACGCAGTACTCTAGAAGTTTTATTCCAGCTGTTACCAAGTTGTGGAATGATCTTCCTAATCGGGTTGTTGAATCAGTAGAACTTCAAAAGTTCAAAGTTGGAGCAAATGCTTTTTTGGTTGACCAGACGGACATGAGTCTTTTTATAGTTTATATATGACATTTTTGTTGTTGACATTGTTAATAGTTTATATATGATATATCTCTTTTGACATTACTTTTTTTTAGAATGATTTATTGTTAATTTGTTTTCTTCAGTTATTTATTTCCTTATTTCCTTTCCTCACTGGGCTATTTTTCCCTATTGGAGCCCCTGGGCTTATAGCATCTTGCTTTTCCAATTAGGGTTGTAGCTTGGATAGTAATAATAATAATAATAATAACTTGGGAACTGCTTCATGAGGTATGAACATTAAAAATCCGTGAGTTAATTTCTATGACCAATACGCAACATTAATAAATTACTTTCGTCCTTTTATCTTTCTGTTCACGACTTCCGGAAAGAAATTATTGTTTCAATTTGTTTTAATTTGGTATGAACATTAAAAATCCGTGAGTTAATTTCTATGACCAATACGCAACATAATAAATTACTTTAGTCATTTTATCTTTCTGTTAACGACTTCCGGAAAGAAATTATTGTTTCAATTTGTTTTAATTTGGTATGAACATTAAAAAATCCATTGGTTAATTTCTATGACCAATAAGCAACATTAATAAATTACTTTCGTCCTTTTATTGTTTACATTTGTTTTGATTTATTACTGGAAGCAGCACCACTAAAAAATACATGGAAAAAAGTTGGACGCAACTGAGATGAGGATGCTTAGATGAAGAGAGTAACCAGAATTGACAGGGTTAAAAATAAACATATTTGAAGTACAGTAAAGGCAACAACCTTCAGGACACCCCGAGGATACACAAGAAACCGAGGAAGACAAAAAACCCGCTGGCGAAATGACTTAGACCAACACAAGCAACAGTGGCACAGAATAGCTTGCGATAGAAATCTGTGGAGGAACCTGGGGAAGGCCTACATCCAACAAAGGACTTTTGAAGGCTAAAATGATGATGATGAAAGGTAACTGAAGCATCAAAGAAAGTGCAAGAGGCAAGTTTAGGATGGCATGGCCAACTCATGAGAGGAAAAGAGCAACACGTGGCCAAGAGAAGTGATGGATGTGGAGGAGGGTGAAACACGAAGGAGAGAAAGACCTAAGACCAGGTGAAAAAAAAAATTTCTTGCTTGCTTGCCAGATTGCTTTACTTTGTGTAAAAGCACGGGCTCTTGCGTTGTGGACAGATTGCGCTGGATATGAGTGAGATTGATTGATTTAAAGTTTTCAGGCATCCTGACATCTAAGGTCATTGACGCCGGTAACATTTAATTTATGTATACAAAAATAAAAAATAAAATAAAATAAAAAATAAAAGAGTATTCAATTAAAATCATAAAAGTTGAATGTCATAAAAGTTAAATAGTTTTCAGAAGACCTGCTTCTGAAATAAATCTAAAAATGCCACTTGCATAGGACACATCATTTCCAAGAATCTTGGCAAGGATGAACCTGCCACCCTCACCTCGAGCCTCAAACAAATATCTATTCCGCAAGTTGTTATAATTGGGAAAGGAGCATGGGTGGAGAAATGACACAGGACAGAGGTAGATGGAAAATGCTCATTTAAAACGAGATACTTTACCAATTTGCTACTATGGAATACTTTATTATGGTTACAAACTCCTTAACCAGGAGTTTAATGCCCCGTTGTGTTGAATCTACAGCTAATTTAACAACAGCATCCGCTTTTTCCATTACCACCAACTCCAACATTGTCAGGAATCCAGCATATTCTAATATTTACCCCCTTTGAATAGAATGGGTTAGGAAGCTCTTTAATTAGCAATACCAACTGGTTCTTATACGTGTAACCCTTAGGGTTTCTATGGAAATTCTTGAATCGGAATAAATTATAAAGTTAAGATTCACACAATCTTCGATATATTGAATATCATTCATTGCTAATAAAGGTGCGAATAGTTCATACGCAAATACTGCTGCTTCACTCGGTAATGATAGCCGACTTGTTTTGTCTGAGGATATTGCATTGTCAGTGGATACTGCATTGCCTGAGGATACTGCATTGTCTGAGGATACTGCATTGTCTGGGGATACTACATTGTCTGAGGATATTGCATTGTCTGAGGACACTGCATTGCTTGAGGACACTTCATTGCCTGAGAATGTTGCATTGTCTGAGGATACTGCCTTGTTTGAGGACTGCATTGTCTGGGGGTACTGTATCGTCTGAGGACACTTCATTATCTGAGGACACTGCATTGTTTGATGACAATGCATTGTCTGAGGATACTGCATTGTCTGGGGATACTACATTGTCTGAGGATACTACATTGTCTGAGGATATTGCATTGTCTGAGGACACTGCATTGCTTGAGGACACTTCATTGCCTGAGAATGTTGCATTGTCCGAGGATACTGCCTTGTTTGAGGACTGCATTGTCTGGGGGTACTGTATCGTCTGATGACACTTCATTATCTGAGGACACTTCATTGTTTGATGACAATGCATTGTCTGAGGATACTGCCTTGTTTGAGGACTGCATTGTCCGGGGGTACTGTATCGTCTGAGGACACTTCATTATCTGAGGACACTTCATTGTCTGATGACGATGCATTGTCTGAGGATACTGCAGCACAGCCATCACACATTACATTAAAGATGTAGAACCATCAGTATATATAGCATAATGAGATCTGTTCTTTTGAATATGTTCCAAAGCAGGTGGTTTGTAGTGACTAGGAGCATAGTTATCTTTCTTAAAAAAACAAAAAAGATGGCAGGATATCTTTGTTTTCTTCATGATCGAAGGTGGAGGAAATATAGGTAGTTGAAATATATGGTTAAAAATTAGGCTCTTGGTGCGTACAGTATATCAAAACCGTGTGTGTGTGTGTGTGAGTGTGTGTCTCGAAAGTTCTAAAGACAATTGGATATCTTCAACGGTACCGAAGAAGCCGAGCGCTAACATTCATTCTATTTATTAAAAGGAGCGGAATCTCCTGTCAATACAGGAACCTTTTATGAGCCACACGCAACCACTTTGCTTGCACGGTCAACATCATGCGATAACCCCACACGAACATCGAATCTCTATGTGTGAGCGCACATGCAGGCGCGCGCGCGCACACACACACACATATATATATATATATATATATATATATATATATATATATATATATATATATATATATATATATGTGTGTGTGTGTGTGTGTGTGTGTATAAATATACTATGCACACACAAATACACACACACACACACACACACACATATATATATATATATATATATATATATATATATATATATATATATATATATATATATATATATATATATATATATATATATATATATATATATATATATATATATATAAATATATATATATATATATATATATATAAATATATATATATATATATATATATATATATATATATATATATATATATATATATATGGTCAACAAAATAACATAAATTGTCCATATAAACATGCATATTCACTACGTATTGAATCAGAAAATAATATTTCAATTTACATTATTTCGCAAAACCAATATAAAACTAACATTAAAAGAAAACGAAAGACGAAATCCAAAATATTAACATTCCGGAAGATCGGAAATTTTGCGCAATATTTAGCAGTGCACAAAAACACATTGAAAGCTTCATTCACAGTATTGACCCAAAATAATATCAGCGTTAAAAGAACTGTGTCAAAAAGTGTGACCGTTTCGGACCACCTTTAAGGAAAGAAACTGGATCAACACCAGAAAGAATGGTAGAATTACCAGTGTTGCCAGCTATAGGAATTTATCCCTAGATTTGGAGATTTTGGGTGGCTGATAGGGATATTCAGTACAAATTTCCATGAGACAGAGATGATTAAACCTTTACATTGTTGCAATTAGTTTGCTTGCACT
>NC_090750.1:64128697-64131197 GCF_036898095.1 Palaemon carinicauda | reverse complement strand
ATTCTCGACCTCATTTCCATCACATGGCAATTCAGTAACAATAAATCTATCCTTCAAAATATTGCCCAACCAGCCTTAAGCTTTTCCTTACCAATTTCCCTCAGTAACAGCCAATCAGAGAGTGGCTTTTTTCCATTCACCTCAATCATACACCATAATTCTCGACCTCATTTGCATCACATGGCAATTCAGTAACAATAAATCTATCCTTCAAAATATTGCCCAACCAGCCTTAAGCTTTTCCTTACCAATTTCCCTCAGTAACAGCCAATCAGAGAGTGGCTTTTTTCCATTCACCTCAATCATACACCATAATTCTCGACCTCATTTCCATCACATGGCAATTCAGTAACAATAAATCTATCCTTCAAAATATTGCCCAACCAGCCTTAATCTTTTCCTTACCAATTTCCCTCAGTAACAGCCAATCAGAGAGTGGCTTTTTTCCATTCACCTCAATCATACACCATAATTCTCGACCTCATTTCCATCACATGGCAATTCAGTAACAATAAATCTATCCTTCAAAATATTGCCCAACCAGCCTTAAGCTTTTCCTTACCAATTTCCCTCAGTAACAGCCAATCAGAGAGTGGCTTTTTTCCATTCACCTCAATCATACACCATAATTCTCGACCTCATTTGCATCACATGGCAATTCAGTAACAATAAATCTATCCTTCAAAATATTGCCCAACCAACCTTAAGCTTTTCCTTACCAATTTCCCTCAGTAACAGCCAATCAGAGAGTGGCTTTTTTCCATTCACCTCAATCATACACCATAATTCTCGACCTCATTTGCATCACATGGCAATTCAGTAACAATAAATCTATCCTTCAAAATATTGCCCAACCAACCTTAAGCTTTTCCTTACCAATTTCCCTCAGTAACAGCCAATCAGAGAGTGGCTTTTTTCCATTCACCTCAATCATACACCATAATTCTCGACCTCATTTCCATCACATGGCAATTCAGTAACAATAAATCTATCCTTCAAAATATTGCCCAACCAACCTTAATCTTTTCCTTACCAATTTCCCTCAGTAACAGCCAATCAGAGAGTGGCTTTTTTCCATTCACCTCAATCATACACCATAATTCTCGACCTCATTTCCATCACATGGCAATTCAGTAACAATAAATCTATCCTTCAAAATATTGCCCAACCAACCTTAATCTTTTCCTTACCAATTTCCCTCAGTAACAGCCAATCAGAGAGTGGCTTTTTTCCATTCACCTCAATCATACACCATAATTCTCGACCTCATTTCCATCACATGGCAATTCAGTAACAATAAATCTATCCTTCAAAATATTGCCCAAGCAGCCTTAATCTTTTCCTTACCAATTTCCCTCAGTAACAGCCAATCAGAGAGTGGCTTATACAGCACGGAACTTGGCACGACCCCAAAGCGAGCTATTCATGAACGAGCTATTTAATATCGCCAAGGTCTCGTATACCCATTGGGACAATTTGTCAGGTTAATGGAACACAGTCGCGAGGGAACCAACCCCGGGATTGAATAACAATGAGGGAACGCTAGAATGAAACACCAGATGAAGGCCAAGGGCTTGGGGGGGGGGGATACGTAGGGAGATGCTGGAACGGAGAAACGACGGAATGGGAAAAGCGAAATGTAATGTGAAGGCCAGTGGAAACGCTGAACAGAGGAACGAGGGAAAAGGAATATGAAATTTCTGAATATTTTCATCAAAGAATATTAAGACTCTTCATGAGAAAAATCAGGTTTTATTTTTAGAAGATATTTATGTTAAGAACAGTTTTTGATCGAATTACACAAGCATTTTCACGTAATACGCGTCACTTTTGTTATACTCAATACCTTTGTATATACTTGTCTAATTTTAATACTTTATGTACAAAATGTAAGCTGGCACACTGCTTTGGAATTGCATGTACACTTTGTTCAAATCTATTTGGAATCTTATTGTGCCAAACAACGAAACTCAAACTTATCCAATTTATATAAATATATTTTGTTCAAATTAGAGTACCATATTTCATTCGCACATAACACTTTATCTAATAAGGCTACATATATATTTCAAAAAGGATTTAATTGTATGTAAATCCTGTTTTTATTTGGTGTGTAATATATCATCCTTACTTCAAAGATGGTGATTCAACAGGTCTGTAGGATTTTTTAGGAAATGTGGAATGTCGTGAACGGACATTAGGGTGGGTGAATAAAACAGGTATATTTGATACAGCTAGTCCCAGTATTATTCCTGTTACCAGTTATTTTTTTAATTTAGACATTCTAGGCTTTCCAGCGATACCAATTTTATAGTGGTGGTTGGTCTGGCACAGGGCCTATCACCCGACAACACTGAATTACTAAAAAATTCTTCTTCACTACTGCAATGTAATTGTTCAGTGCCTACTTTCCTCTTGGTTAGGGTAGAAGAGACTCTTTTAGGTGTGGTAAGCAGCTCTTCTAGGAGGACACTCCAAAATCAAACCATTGTTCTCTAGT
>NC_090750.1:64121197-64123697 GCF_036898095.1 Palaemon carinicauda | reverse complement strand
CCTTAATAACACCAATGACACGAAAATAACCAAGCTCAGTACAAGTTCTCCAGGGACTACAACAGGAATATGAAGTAGGCTTTTATTAATTTTATTTTTACATTCAAATTAATTCCCTCCTTTTACTTAAAGAACGGAGTAGGATTCAGTTAAGGGTCCACTGTTAGGAAAAAACCCGTAATTTTTATCGCAAATTCTCCGTAAAGATATACTGTTCTCTAACGTATTTCAGTAAAATACAGGCGACCGTAAATTTATTTTACTTTGTTATTATCTTTTATGGGTTGGTAACCGTAATATCACTCTTTTACGTAAATATAAGCATTTTTAAAACGGTAATATCACTCTTTTACGTAAATATAAGCATTTTTAAAACGGTAATATCACTCTTTTACGTAAATATAAGCATTTTTAAAACGGTAATATCACTCTTTTACGTAAATATAAGCATTTTTAAAACGGTAAAAATCTTGGAATAAATTTTCCATTTTTTAATGCAAATTTTCAACTGTAGGAAAGCTGATTATAGCATCAACAGCACGTAATTTAATCTAGATAAATACAGACAAACCAGGTAACAGATAAACTGTATTAGCAACCATGACAGAACATAAGTAACTAGGTCAGTTCTTATCACGTAACAGTTATTTTATTTCCTTATTTCCTTTCCTCACTGGGCTATATTTCCCTATTGGAGCCCCTGGGCTTATAGCATCTTGCTTTTCCAATTAGGGTTGTAGCTTGGATAGTAATAATAATAATAATAATAATAATAATAATAATAATAATAATAATAATAATAATAATAATAATAATAATAATAATAAAACAATGCAAACAACATCAGTAAAAATCCAGCGAGAAGTCAATATAAAGAAAATAAAATCCACCAAAAAAAAAAAAAAAAAAAAAAAAAAAAAAAAAAAAAAAAAAAAAAAAAAAAAAAAAAAAAAAACAACCCACGAAATAAACAACACACCGTCACCACTACTCACCGAATGACTATAAAACGATCGTCTCTTTTTATTGGAACGGACCCAGAAAGTCCAGACCAGAGCTGTAATGCAGATTTTGCAGGACAGGAATCGCCCCCCCCCCCCCCCCCCACACACACACACACTCGACTCACAAACACATTTTATGGAGCCTAATCACATTGGTGAGTGCGTATGAGCTCCCCGCTGCAGCTGATTGATCGTAATGAATAATGGACTCGTCCTTGCAGAAGAAGCGTGATTTCAGACAAGGGTTTATTCGCAAGAGAAGGTAAATTTGAACAATTTTAAACGTATAAGTGCTTCCATATAAAATGTTCATTGTTTTGATGATTATATTCTATAGAGAAAATGAAAATGTACAAAATCCCCCCCCCCTCTCTCTCTCTCTCTCTCTCTCTCTCTCTCTCTCTCTCTCTCTCTCTCTCTCTCTCTCTCAAAACACACGCGCACACATATACATATTATATATATATATATATATATATATATATATATATATATATATATATATACATTTTTTATTATTTATGTATATACAGTATATATATATATATATATATATATATATATATATATATATATATATATATATATCAATATATATATATATATATATATATATATATATATATATATATTTATATACATTTTTTATTTAAGTATATACAGTACATATACATATATATATATATATATATACATATCATCAACAAAGCTTTAGAATATGAGAGACAAATTTGATTACGGCATTGACGAATAAGATAATAACATGCCACGCAAAAACGCAATTTTACATTTCTATCAAAGCTCAACAACAGAAAAAGAAAACAATCCAAAGAACAAAAATAAAAACGACTTTCCTTTACGACTCAAAAACTATTCATATTTTCCATCTCTATCATACGCGGCCAGTTTCATTTCACTCGACGGAATTCTATTGTTTTCTCTGGATATAAACACTTGAGGCTATAAAAAAAACATTCTTTGTGCATAAACAATTACTGTTGTTGTAACATTCCTATATACTGTATACTTCACTATTATTACTACTGCTGCAAAGGTTTTTCATCTTTATATTTTCATGTAGAATAATCTGTTCAGCTATACTGTACGTACATCATAACACTCACTAAAAATAATAATAATAATAATAATAATAGCAATAATAATAATAATAATAATAATAATAATAATAATAGCAATAGTAATAATAATAATAATAATAATAATAACAATAATTAATAATCAAAAATAATAATAATAATAATAATAACAACAATAATAGCAATAATAATAATAATAATAGCAATAATAATAATAACAATAATTAATGATTAATTAATTAATAATAATAATAATAATAATAATAATAATAATAATAGCAACAACGAACATAATTCGGATATTCTAGGAGGGAAGAAAAAATAAAAGAACGTAAAAGTAAAGATTGGCGGAAATATAATAAAAATGTATTAAGAAAAGCGCCATAAATACACGCTATA
>NC_090750.1:64106197-64111197 GCF_036898095.1 Palaemon carinicauda | reverse complement strand
GACTTTGGCGTTATCTTAACATAGCCAATGACATGAGCATTTATGAATGAAATTAATCTAAAATAACTTTTTGTGTAATTTTGTTTACATAAAATATCAAAAGATGATTCCAACTTTGCATTTATCTACAGGCGTATTATTATTATTATTATTATTATTATTATTATTATTATTATTATTATTATTATTATTATTATTATTATTATTATTATCCAAGCTACAACCCTAGTTGGAAAAGCAATATGCTATAAGCCCAGGGGCTCCAACAGGGAAAAATAGCCCAGTGAGGAAAGGAAATAAGGAAATAAATAAATGAAGAGAACAAATTAACAATAAATCATTCTATTAATTCAAGTTTTTAAGCTATTCACTCCAACAAAGGAGATCTTCCTTTCCACATCATTAAAGTTCTCCTGCATTTGTAACAGATTCCAACTACAGAATATTCCAAGGTCATATCTCATCCGATTGCAATTACGGAGAAGGAACAGGGACCCAAAATGTCACTTCGTTTATGTATTACACGTTAGTGTCGGTTTAGGCTGCGGTTCTCCTCCGGTGACTAAGTTTCATGACCGGTGTGACGGTCTGAACGATCCCACGGTCTCAGAATTCTCCTTGACATTGTATAATGGTTCTTTTCTGCCATTAGCTCGCTTCGCTCGCATGAAAATAAAACATCAACCTCGTATGCACTGGCAAACGGTAATGTTGAGCTGCGCACGCTAACATTACAGGAAAATAAAACATCAACCTCGTATGCGCAGGGCAAGCGGTAATGTTGAGCTGCGCACGCTAACATTACAGGAAAATAAAACATCAACCTCGTATGCACAGGCAAGCGGTAATGTTGAGCTGCGCACGCTAACATTACAGGAAAATAAAACATCAACCTCGTATGCACAGGCAAGCGGTAATGTTGAGCTGCGCACGCTACATTACAGGAATATAAAACATCAACCTCGTATGTACTGGCAAAGGGTAATGTTCGCGCATGCGCAGATTATCAAAGAGAATTCTGAGACCGGGGGTTCGTTCAGACCGTCACACCAGCAACGTCAAATATGAACGGTGGCAGATTTCGAACATGCACAAAACTTGGAACGGACGTCGCCCGGAAAAGGTTTCCGTTACGTATTCGTAACTTATCCGTCAAACTTCCGTTTTACCAGTTTATCGTTCGTTTGTCCGTCCCATACGTGTTTGCCATGTGAAATTTTTCCGTTCGTTTCCGGGTGTGGCTATTGCTCACGGATCTTATAGTACCAAGGGGTCTAGTCTATAAGTCTCGATTTCATTACTGCCGTCCACGGTTGCTGCCGTCTATGCGAAAAGTGATTTTTATCAAGCAAAAGACAAGGTTTGTTGCCACCTTAGAGGAAAACAAATGACTGCCATATCAAAACGAACGTTCGAACTTTAAGTACTCAAGGTTTAAACGTTTCACCCAACAGAGAATAAAGACGAAAAGTGCATTAAAAGTTACCCGTTTAATTAATATACTTCATGTAAATGTTCCTGCAAGTAAATAAGCTGTCTAAAATACAATAAATACGACGAATTTGTTAAAAGAAAAAAAAAAAAAACATTTTAGAAAGCAATTTATGATAATAAAATCAAAGAATGAAGTAGAATCCCTGCAAACTGAATGGACCTGATTTGTTTCATGGATTTATTACTAAAGCATTTCTGACCCTCTCAGTTAACCAAATATTCTATACAAATACCACGGTAAACAGGTTTCAATAATAAAGACTTATCTTTATTCTTCTTGAAATTTGAAGTCAAATATTTCGTGTCTAAAAAACAATAAGGACATTTGCAAATAACAAAGAATGCGACAAGAAGTGCAGCACTCTGAAGCAGGTACACGGCAGTACAAGATCACTCTTGTAGCACAAGGTCAAGAGAGGACACCAAAGAAGGTAAAAATAAAGGAAGGCTTCAGATATGACGTTTGACCGGACTAGACGTCCATTTCAAGACCTTTCCTGCCATTAACTTCAAGCAAAAGGAGAGAGAGAGAGAGAGAGAGAGAGAGAGAGAGAGAGAGAGAGAGAGAGAGAGAGAGAGAGAGAGAGAAGGGGGCACAATAAATAAAATATCTGAGACATAACCTGGTTACTACCATTTCTGGAGACATCATGTATTTCTAAGGATAATATTGAAGAGTTGGTTCGTAGATAGATAGATAGATAGATAGATGGATAACATTACAGATACCAGAACAAACGGCAAACAGGAAACACAATGGAAAGGAGGAATGTCGAAACTTATGCTTCATAGTTACACCGAAAGGATATGCATCATGCACACGTATGTCTTACTTGCATAGCATTTATTCATATACAGATAAGAATGGACTAAAGCAGTAAATACTAAAAAAAGGAAGTCACTTGTACCGACCACTTTTGGATTTCCGTTCTAGTTCCTTATAAGAAACTGAAAGCTCCTTAAAATAAGTGTCAAACGCTATTCGTGTGTGTGTGTGTGTGTGTGTCAAGAAAATTATCACCGGAAAGCCATAAATTTACTATTTCCGCTTAGATCTTAACCTTGGTTATAGGCAAATATGGTCGGCTGACGGGTAACTAACATGTATGGAAAACAAAGGAAGGAAATAACAACTTGGTAAGGATTGGAAAACGTGATTAAACACGTTATAGTCCTGTGATTCAAGCAGCCAAGGCACCGTTCGATCTCTTAGTACCAATGGCCAACCTGGTCTGAAACCAGGTTTGCCAGGTTGGCCTTTTTCGAGCCAAAACATCTAAATTTGGCCTTTTTTCGTGCTAGATACCTGAATTTGGCCTTTTTGAAATTGGTTATACTTAAATGCTATATTTTCGGCCTTTTTTTTACTCTTAGGTTGGCCTTTTAAAGCTGCAGTTGATCAGACGTTGGCCTTTTCTCATTTGGAAAACCTGGCAACCCTGTCTAAAACCGTTAAGGCTATCCGTTAAAGCACGTGCTTTAAATTCAAATTCAAATTCTTTATTTCAGCTGTAGAGCCATATACAAAATATTACAATAAAATTACTAGTTATATACAAATATATTAGGAATAAAACAAAAGGTCTAAACACAGAAAATGTGTTTAGACCACTCTCTAAAACTGATGATTTTTTAAAACTATCACTGTTAAAAAATTGCACAAATGAAGTAATAATTAGTTGGTTTGGTAATAAAAGAAAAATTAAGCAGTTTGTGATATTTCTTTTTTTTTATCCTTAATGACAAAAAATTGGAGAATTTTCTTTTTGTCATTAATGAGGGAACTATTTTTTTCTTTTGTCAATGAAGATGGAAATTTATTTTTCTTTTTTCTCGTTAATGGACACCTGATGAGGAGAGAGGAGGAAAACGTTGGGAGACATACTACCGAGATGGAGGTTCAGGGAAGAAGAAGAAGAGGGAGACCAAGAAGAGATGGAGGGACTGTGTGAGAGGAGTCTTACAGGAGAAGGGGATTGATGAGGCCGAAGCGCAGAATAGAAAAAGATGGAAACGGCTCATCCACAACGGCGACCCCATATAAAAATGGGAACCAGCTGGGAAGAAGAAGAATAGATCCTTATGTTCATCTGTTCATCTGCGTAATGTGTTATCATCCTTATACAAGATATTCCCTTCGCAATCTTTGATGACACCTGATGAACCAGGATCTTATCTTTACTTTTTCCTTGAGTTTGATATTCTGGACAAAAACTAAAGTTGTGGTTCTTGATGGCAAATTTACTTTTATGATAACATTTCTATTGCATAGAAAATTGGCTTATAGGTAAAATCTCTTAAGATTTATAGTGATCGATCCTGGCTGCATATATTGTTTATTATTATTATTGGCAGCGAATTAATAATAAAAAATAAAAATAAACAGACACCCGATTTCTAGATATAGTTTGAGTAAATTATCCCCAAAAAACGGGTCAAACCCGGAAGTAATTAACAAAAAATCCATGCTTGGTACCATTACATCCACTATTTCCTGTAGATTAAACTCAATAAAAGCCTCACTTCATAGCTTTGGGTGAACAAAAAAACCATAAATGTAGACGTGAACTATGGCCTTTAGAGATTTTTGCTAGATTTGTGAGTGCATACAAGTATGGAGACAGGAGCAATTACTCAAGCATAAACATATTGGAGTAGGGAGACGCGTTCTGTCTTTCATCCATTTATTAGCGCCGACGTTTCGTATCAGCTTGATACATTTTCCAGGCTGAAACGATTACAAATCAATTGCGTATAAGAAAAAAGATACACAAAACGTTTACCAACACCAAAATTAAAAAGTTTTTTAATAAATTTTACTCTGTTTTTATTCTTAATTTATTAAAAAGCTTTTTAATTTTGGTGTTGGTAAACGTTGTGTGTATATTTTTTACTTATACCCAATTGATTTGTAATCGTTTCAGCCTGGAAAATGTATCAAGCTGATACGAAACGTCGGCGCTAATAAATGGATGAAAGAACAGAACGCGTCTCCCTACTCCAATATATATATATATATATATATATATATATATATATATATATATATATATATATATATATATATAAATATACATATTACCATTAAAGACGTGTAGCTGCTCTGGTTGGTTCAACAGATTTATATTCATTTGTCAAGAAAATGCCTGACCTTATTTTACAAAATTTTCAGTTAGTATGAGCTTGTCATAATATTTACAGCTGACCCTGGGTTTAAAGCAAGCTAAATAGTGTTAGTCTAATTACTGTATCATTTAGTGAGTATTATTATTATATTATTATTAAATGCTAAGCTACAACCCTAGTTGGAAAAGCAGGATGCTATAAGCCCAGGGCTCCAATAGGGAAAATAGCCCAGTGAGGAAAGGAAATAAGGAAAAATAAAATATTTTAATAGTAACAACAACATTAAAATAAACGCTTCCTATATAAACTATAAAAACTTTAAACAAAACAAAAGGAAGAGAAACTAGATAGAACAGTATGCCCGAGTGTACCCTCGAGCA
>NC_090750.1:64065352-64098197 GCF_036898095.1 Palaemon carinicauda | reverse complement strand
TTCACTGCAAATACAAAACACTCACACACAAACATATATATATATATATATATATATAGTATACACACATACAAATATGTACACACAGACAATAGGAGAGTTGTGTTCAGTGATGTACCACCCTTAGAATGGAAGCAATTCTTCCTTGAATTCGATGAATCTTAACTGAATACAATTAGCGGTTTCCTTGTCAGGTGCAACAGCTGTTGTAGCTGACTAGGAAAAACTGCTAGTTGCAGTGAGTGAGTGATTTAACGTATGATGGACGAGATAGTTCCTGTTTTGTCCATCTCCTCACTGTGATCTATGTTAGTTTTAGATGAGTCAACAGGTTCCAGATTTTTGGCATAAAAATATTTTATCTGTGCTTTCACTGATGAGTTTTGATTGTATGAAAAACACCTTCTCTTGTAACCTTAACGCAAGGACAAGAGGAACAGACATTTTAACAACTTCATTAAGCAATGTCACAAAGGAGGACTAAATTTTACTTCCTTATTATAATAAGTTATGCACTGATGGTGTTCCAGCTATGATGGCTAAAAACTAGGGATTTATATAACATCTTAAGAAAGCAAATAATTGATTTTTTTTTTCAATGAAAACAGCTAAGTGTGTTTAAACAGATACAAATTTTTACTGGGATGTTGCATTTTTATGAGATGTGATTGTTTAAAAAAGTACCTACTTGCCAATATAAAATATTTGAAAAGGTTATATTGTTGATATTTATAAGCTATCTTTTCCAAAAGATTGATATTATTTTATTTATCACTTCAATACAAAGAACCTACTTGCTTAACTAAAGTAATTTGAAAATGACATGCTTTCGATATTATTCATTTACTTAGGGTAGTTTGAAAACTACCCAAACTTGAATGAAATATTTTGAAATTTAGTTTTCAATATAATTCATTTACTGATTACTTGTATGAAAAGTACTTAATTTAAATATTTGAAATTGTAATGCTTTAATTTTTTATAAACCTGTCACTCTTTCTTTAGATTACTAATAAATTACTTGGAGGATAAAATAACCAACAAAATTCTATGTGGCATTAAGGAGCATTGAGGAATTGCTAGATGGCCTTCATCCAAAAAAAGGGTTCCTCACCCCTGTCTTAGACCGTCAATATTAGTTATTAGTTTCTCACTATCCCACTAGAAAAGAAATCTCTCCCGAGTGGCAACATCGGCTTAATATTAATGCAGCTCTCTTTTCTTCTCTGTCTTTCACATACACACACACACACAAACATATATATATATATATATATATATATTTATATATATAGATATATATATTTATATATATATATGTATATATATATATATATATTTATATATATATATATATATATATATATATATATATGTATATATATACATACATATATATATATGTATATATATATATATATATATATGAATATATATATATATATGAAAAGAGAGAGAGAGAGAGAGAGAGAGAGAGAGAGAGAGAATATTTTTACATCGCCAAGCACCTGAGAATTCCCCATTCTTATGGATTGCAACGTTGTGCCAAATGTAGATCGAAAATACTTCTGCCAACTCACTTGAGGTAAAAATCACTTTATTTGCCTGTGTGCCTGAGACCGCCTATTAGCCTACGTTTTTACAAGTTTTTTTTTTTATTTTTCACCTTCTCTATGTCATGAATTATTTATTTCTTTTGGTAAAATAATTGTCCAGTTTGAAAATATAGAAGCTCTATTGATATCAATGTTACCTGCTTGGCATCAATCTTATATATCCTGAGTAGGTCTAATGTTTTGTATCGTTGGCTTATACTTTTGGCATCATTAGTTGCTTTTCTTTGTATTTCCTGAGTAGGTCTAATGTTTTTGTATCGTTGGCTGATACTTTTGGCATCATTAGTTGCTTTTCTTTGTATTTCCTGAGTAGGTCTAATGTTTTTGTATATACTTTTGGCATCATTAGTTGCTTTTCTTTGTATTTCCTGAGTAGGTCTAATGTTTTTGTATCGTTGGCTTATACTTTTGGCATCATTAGTTGCTTTTCTTTGTATTTCCTGAGTAGGTCTAATGTTTGGTATCGTTGGCTTATACTTTTGGCATCATTAGTTGCTTTTCTTTGTATTTCCTGAGTAGGTCTAATGTTTTTGTATATACTTTTGGCATCATTAGTTGCTTTTCTTTGTATTTCCTGAGTAGGTCTAATGTTTTTGTATCGTTGGCTTATACTTTTGGCATCATTAGTTGCTTTTCTTTGTATTTCCTGAGTAGGTCTAATGTTTGGTATCGTTGGCTTATACTTTTGGCATCATTAGTTGCTTTTCTTTGTATTTCCTGAGTAGGTCTAATGTTTGGTATGGTTGGCTTATACTTTTGGCATCATTAGTCGCTTTTCTTTCATTACAGGTTCTTGGATTAGTCATTATCAGGTTTTTTTTTATTGTTTGTACTCTCTTTTGGCATTATTAATTATCTCTTTTATCACTATCTCTCGTGTTCAGGATAATTAGCTCTCTTTTGTATATTATTATTATTATTATTACTATCCAAGCTACAACCCTAGTTGGAAAAGCAAGATGCTATAAGCCCAGGGGCTCCAGCAGGGAAAAATAGCCCAGTGAGGAAAGGAAATAAGGAAATAAATAAATGAAGAGAACAAATTAACAATAAATCATTCTAAAAAAAGTAACAACGTCAAAACAGATATGTCATATATAAACTATTAACAACGTCAAAAACAAATATGTCATAAATAAATAGCTAGTCTTGGGTTAGAGTTCTCTTGCTTGAGGGTACTCTCGGGTACACTATTCTAGCTTATTTCTTCTCTTGTTTTTTTTTTTTTTTTAAGTTTTTATAGTTTCTATATGGAAGATTTATATCAATGTTGTCACTGTTCATAAAATATTTTATTTTGATTGTTCATTTCCTCTCTTGTAGTTTATTTGTTTCCTTTTTTCCTTTCCTCACTCGGCTATTTTTTTCTGGTTGGAGCCCTTGGGCTTATAGCATCATGCTTAGTTGATAATAATAATGATAATAATAACAATTGACTTACTACCGCTAGAGAGCTATTGGGTCCTTTGACTGGCCAGACAGTACTACATTGGATCCCTATCTCAGGTTACGGCTCATTTTTCTTTTGCATACACATACACTGAATAGTCAGGCCTATTCTTTCCACATTATCCATGTCCTTATACACATAGCAACACTGAAGGGGTTAACTACTGTACTGTAATTGTTCATTGGCTACTTTCCTCTTGGTAAGGGTAGAAGAGACTCTTTAGCTATGGTAAGCAGCTCTTCTAGGAGAAGGACACTCCAAAATCAAACCATTGTTCTCTAGTCTTGAGTAGTGCCATAGCCTGTGTACCATGGTCTTCTACTGTCTTAGGTTAGAGTTCTCTTGCTTGAGGGTACACTTTGGCACACATTGTTTTATTGCTCTTCCTCTTGTTTTTTTTTATTTTATTTTTTACGTTTTTATGGTTAATATATGAAAGATTTAATTCTATGTTGTTGTTCTTAAAATATTCTATTTTTTATTGTTCAGTGCTTCTCATATATTTCATTTATTTCCTTATTTCCTTCCCTCAGTGGGCTATTTGCCTTGCTGGAGCATTTGGGCTTGTAGCATCCTGCTTTTCCAACTAGGGTTGTAGCTGAGCTAATAATGATAGTTCACCTGTTTGTCTCCGTAAAAGAAAATGTTTGACATTCATATTACTATGTTTAGCACCACGAGTTTCTATATTAGACAACAACAGTTCTCATGTTTGGGAGGACTAAATTATTATTATTATTACTATCCAAGCTACAACCCTAGTTGGAAAAGCAAGATGCTATAAGCCCAGGGGCTCCAACAGGGAAAAATAGCCCAGTGAGGAAAGGAAATAAGGAAATAAATAAATGAAGAGAACAAATTAACAATAAATCATTCTAAAATAAGTAACAACGTCAAAACAGACACGTCATATATAAACTATTAACAACATCAAAAACAAATATGTCATAAATAAACTATAAAAAGACTCATGTCCGCCTGGTCAACAAAAAAGCATTTGACGTCTCGCGCTTTTCTTTCTACTATCTTTGACTTTCCTTGGCAGTATTATTCTCTTCAAAGTAATAATTTCTCCAGTTTTTCCTCGTTGGGTCTGCTCTCTTTGGCTTTCCTTGGCAGTATTATTCTCTTCAAAGTAATAATTTCTCCAGTTTTTCCTCGTTGGGTCTGCTCTCTTTGGCTTTCCTTGGCAGTATTATTCTCTTCAAAGTAATAATTTCTCCAGTTTTTCCTCGTTGGGTCTGCTCTCTTTGGCTTTCCTTGGCAGTATTATTCTCGTCAAAGTAATCATTTCTCTCCAGTTTTTCCTCGTTGGGTCTGCTCTCTTTGGCTTTCCTTGGCAGTATTATTCTCGTCAAAGTAATCATTTCTCTCCAGTTTTTCCTCGTTGGGTCTGCTCTCTTTGGCTTTCCTTGGCAGTATTATTCTCTTCAAAGTATTAATTTCTCCAGTTTTTCCTCGTTGGGTGTGCTATCTTTGACTTTCCTTGGCAGTATTATTCTCCTCAAAATAATTTCTCCAGTTTTTCCTCGTTTGTTCTGCTATTCCTTATCGCTAGTTTTTATGTTTTGCATCTCCAGGCTTCCTGTTTTGTATCAGTATTTATCCTGTAACTGCTATCTTTGACTTTCCTTGGCAGTATTATTCTCTTCAAAGTAATAATTTCTCCAGTTTTTCCTCCTTTGTTCTGCTATTCCTTATCGCTAGTTTTTTGTGTTTTGCATCTGTAGGCTTCCTGTTATTTGTCAGTATTTATCCTGTAACATATTATAGTAGTTATTATTTAACATTATTCATCCTGTTTGCACAATTGTTTGACATTACCATTTCTTACGTTTTCTTCACCAATTTTAGCAGTTGGCCTACTTGTTATATTCTGCATCTTTACTATGTTTGGTTTGCGTCATTGGCTTTTTCCTTTTTGTTTTTTCCTTTTTTTTTTTTGGAGGAGGGGTGCTTTTTTGGAAAATGCAAGTCGAAAATGAAACTGTATATATAAAAGAAAGAGGAAGAAAGTCGAAAATGAAACTGTATATACAAAAGAAAGAGGAAGAAGGTCGAAAATAAACTTTATATACAAAAGAAAGAGGAAGAAAGTCGAATATGAAACTGTATATACAAAAGAAAGAGGAAGAAAGTCGAAAATGAAACTGTATATACAAAAGAAAGAGGAAGAAAGTCGAAAATGAAACTGTATATACAAAAGAAAGAGGAAGAAAGTCGAAAATGAAATTATATACAAAAGAAAGAGGAAGAAAGTCGAAAATGAAACTGTATATACAAAAGAAAGAGGAAGAAAGTCGAAAATGAAACTGTATATACAAAAGAAAGAGGAAGAAAGTCGAAAATGAAACTATATACAAAAGAAAGAGGAAGAAAGTCGAAAATGAAACTGTATATACAAAAGAAAGAGGAAGAAAGTCGAAAATGAAACTATATACATAAGAAAGAGGAAGAAAGTCGAAAATGAAACTGTATATACAAAAGAAAGAGGAAGAAAGTCGAAAATGAAACTGTATATACAAAAGAAAGAGGAAGAAAGTCGAAAATGAAACTGTATATACAAAAGAAAGAGGAAGAAAGTCGAAAATGAAACTGTATATACGAAAGAAAGAGGAAGAAAGTCGAAAATGAAACTGTATATACAAGAGAAAGAGGAAGAAAGTCGAAAATGAAACTATATACGAAAGAAAGAGGAAGAAAGTCGAAAATGAAACTGTATATACAAGAGAAAGAGGAAGAAAGTTGAAAATGAAACTGTATATACAAGAGAAAGAGGAAGAAAGTCGAAAATGAAACTGTATATACGAAAGAAAGAGGAAGAAAGTCGAAAATGAAACTGTATATACGAAAGAAAGAGGAAGAAAGTCGAAAATGAAACTGTATATACGAAAGAAAGAGGAAGAAAGTCGAAAATGAAACTGTATATACGAAAGAAAGAGGAAGAAAGTCGAAAATGAAACTGTATATACAAAAGAAAGAGGAAGAAAGTCGAAAATGAAACTATATACAAAAGAAAGAGGAAGAAAGTCGAAAATGAAACTGTATATACAAAAGAAAGAGGAAGAAATTCGAAAATGAAACTATATACAAAAGAAAGAGGAAGAAAGTCGAAAATGAAACTGTATATACAAAAGAAAGAGGAAGAAATTCGAAAATGAAACTATATACAAAAGAAAGAGGAAGAAAGTCGAAAATGAAACTATATACAAAAGAAAGAGGAAGAAAGTCGAAAATGAAACTGTATATACAAAAGAAAGAGGAAGAAAGTCGACAATGAAACTGTATATATAAAAGAAAGAGGAAGAAAGTCGAAAATGAAACTGTATATACAAAAGAAAGAGGAAGAAAGTCGAAAATGAAACTGTATATATAAAAGAAAGAGGAAGAAAGTCGAAAATGAAACTGTATATACAAAAGAAAGAGGAAGAAAGTCGAAAATGAAACTGTATATACAAAAGAAAGAGGAAGAAAGTCGAAAATGAAACTGTATATACAAGAGAAAGAGGAAGAAAGTCGAAAATGAAACTGTATATACACAAGAAAGAGGAAGAAAGTCGAAAATGAAACTGTATATACAAAAGAAAGAGGGAGAAAGTCGAAAATGAAACTGTATATACAAAAGAAGAGGAAGAAAGTCGAAAATGAAACTATATACAAAAGAAAGAGGAAGAAAGTCGAAAATGAAACTGTATATACAAAAGAAAGAGGAAGAAATTCGAAAATGAAACTGTATATACAAAAGAAAGAGGAAGAAAGTCGAAAATGAAACTGTATATATAAAAGAAAGAGGAAGAAAGTCGAAAATGAAACTGTATATACAAAAGAAAGAGGAAGAAAGTCGAAAATGAAACTGTATATATAAAAGAAAGAGGAAGAAAGTCGAAAATGAAACTGTATATACAAAAGAAAGAGGAAGAAAGTCGAAAATGAAACTGTATATATAAAAGAAAGAGGAAGAAAGTCGAAAATGAAACTGTATATACAAAAGAAAGAGGAAGAAAGTCGAAAATGAAACTGTATATATAAAAGAAAGAGGAAGAAAGTCGAAAATGAAACTGTATATACAAAAGAAAGAGGAAGAAAGTCGAAAATGAAACTGTATATACAAAAGAAAGAGGAAGAAAGTCGAAAATGAAACTGTATATACAAGAGAAAGAGGAAGAAAGTCGAAAATGAAACTGTATATACACAAGAAAGAGGAAGAAAGTCGAAAATGAAACTGTATATACAAAAGAAAGAGGGAGAAAGTCGAAAATGAAACTGTATATACAAAAGAAGAGGAAGAAAGTCGAAAATGAAACTATATACAAAAGAAAGAGGAAGAAAGTCGAAAATGAAACTGTATATACAAAAGAAAGAGGAAGAAATTCGAAAATGAAACTGTATATACAAAAGAAAGAGGAAGAAAGTCGAAAATGAAACTGTATATATAAAAGAAAGAGGAAGAAAGTCGAAAATGAAACTGTATATACAAAAGAAAGAGGAAGAAAGTCGAAAATGAAACTGTATATATAAAAGAAAGAGGAAGAAAGTCGAAAATGAAACTGTATATACAAAAGAAAGAGGAAGAAAGTCGAAAATGAAACTGTATATATAAAAGAAAGAGGAAGAAAGTCGAAAATGAAACTGTATATACAAAAGAAAGAGGAAGAAAGTCGAAAATGAAACTGTATATATAAAAGAAAGAGGAAGAAAGTCGAAAATGAAACTGTATATACAAAAGAAAGAGGAAGAAAGTCGAAAATGAAACTATATACAAAAGAAAGAGGAAGAAAGTCGAAAATGAAACTGTATATACAAGAGAGAGAGGAAGAAAGTCGAAAATGAAACTGTATATACACAAGAAAGAGGAAGAAAGTCGAAAATGAAACTGTATATACAAAAGAAAGAGGAAGAAAGTCGAAAATGAAACTGTATATACAAAAGAAAGAGGAAGAAAGTCGAAAATGAAACTATATACAAAAGAAAGAGGAAGAAAGTCGAAAATGAAACTGTATATACAAAAGAAAGAGGAAGAAATTCGAAAATGAAACTATATACAAAAGAAAGAGGAAGAAAGTCGAAAATAAAACTGTATATACAAAAGAAAGAGGAAGAAAGTCGAAAATGAAACTGTATATACAAAAGAAAGAGGAAGAAAGTCGAAAATGAAACTGTATATATAAAAGAAAGAGGAAGAAAGTCGAAAATGAAACTGTATATACAAAAGAAAGAGGAAGAAAGTCGAAAATGAAACTGTATATACAAAAGAAAGAGGAAGAAAGTCGAAAATGAAACTGTATATACACAAGAAAGAGGAAGAAAGTCGAAAATGAAACTATATGCAAAAGAAAGAGGAAGAAAGTCGAAAATGAAACTGTTTATACAAAAGAAAGAGGAAGAAAGTCGAAAATGAAACTGTATATACAAAAGAAAGGAAGAAAGTCGAAAATGAAACTGTATATACAAAAGAAAGAGGAAGAAATGAAGTCTATTAGCAAAATTCAATTATAACTATGTGATCTGCCTATTAAACAATGAACCTGGCAAGTTCTTTTAATTAAAAAACTTGACTCGGAAGTTCCAAGCATAACCGGCAGTGGCTCAAAGCTGGTGAAGTATCGGTGTTAACAGGACTGCAGCTCGCACTTATAGAGCAGCTAATATGAGCAGCGAGGAAGAAATATATGAGAGAAAAAACAATCTTTAAAAAGCTGCAGCTCGCACTTATAGAGCAGCTAATATGAGCAGCGAGGAAGAAATATATGAGGAAAAAAATCTTTAAAAAGCTGCAGCTCGCACTTATAGAGCAGCGAGGAAGAAATATATGAGGGAAAAAAAATCTTTAGAAAGCGCCAGTAAAAATTCTTTCAGAGTTCCGATGTCCAAAGTTAGATCTCTTAATAGAACTAGCTAACTTTCTGGAGTCGAGAGAGGGGAAAACACTAGAGCAGCTAATATGAGCAGCGAGGAAAGATGAGTGAACGTGTCGTGAACTTGTCGTGAACAAGGCGTGCCAATTCGTGCAATGGCGTGAACGTGGCATGAACTTGTCGTGAACTATGCGTGAACGTGTCGTGAACTGGTCGTGAACTAGGCGTGCCAATTCGTGCAATGGCGTGAACGTGGCATGAACTTGTCGTGAACTATGTGTGAACGTGTTGTGAACTGGTCGTGAACAGTGCGGGAAAAAACCCAGTGCTGTGGCACGCACTGGCACGCATCAATGCGTGCCAGTGCGTGGCAAAAATGCACGCAATTGTCAGGAAGGCTGAAGAAATATATGAGGAAAAAAAATCTTTAAAAAGAGCCAGTAAGAATTCTTTCAGAGTTCCGATGTCCAAAGTTAGATCTCTTTAATAGAACTAGCTAACTTTCTGGCGTCGAGAGAGGGAAAACACACGAAAGAAGATGAAAAAACTATATATTTCATACATGGCTGTATAAATGAAACCTTTAAAAGACTTGGTTCTATGAATTAGGTTCTATTAAAAAAAATAATAGAACAATTAGACAATTTGGCGTTTTCCTTTGGACGATAACTAGAAAAGATTGTGGATTTTTTCCTCCTTCCATCTCGAAGCAAAGAATAGACCATCATTAGTCAAACCATGCAATTAGACAAATGTATTTAGTCTATCATGTGATATAAGGGTGAATACTAATGTATGCAAAGATGCATTGTCATTGCGCACATATGTGTATCGACTCTGTCTGGTGTTTGCCAGACGGGGGTTCGAGTCCCGCTCAGACTCGTTAGTGCCATTAGTGTCTGCAACCTTACCATCCTTGTGAGCTAAGGTTTGTGGGGGGGGGTTTTGGGGGTGCCTATAGGTCTATCTGCTGAGTCATCAGTAGCCACTGCCTGGCCCTCCCTGGTCCTAGCTTGGGTGTAGAGGAGGCTTGGGCGTTGATCATAAAATATATGGTCGGTCTGTAGGGCATTGTCCTGACTGCTAGGGCAATGTCACTGTCCCTTGCCTCTGCCATTCATGAGCGACCTTTAAACCTTTAAACCTTTAAACGTGTCTCGACAATTCATTTCCGTAGAGTATTTTTATAACCACGGACCTTGGGAAAATATTCGTTGATAACAACTCTGTTACATTATCATTACATTTTTGTTAAATGTGGATAAAAATACACTTCGAACTAGTGGCAAATTAAAAACACCACTGTCTTTCAGTTATTCTGAAAAGTAAGATTTAATTGCCACGCACTGGCACGCATCCTCCCGCATCGTCCCGCCCTGTTCACTCCAGTTCACTCCAGTTCCCGCATCGTTCATGACAAGTTCACGCCAATTTTGCCGTGACAATGCGTGCCACAAATTTTGAACATTTCAAAATTCTCGGCACGCATGGCACGCATCGGCACGCATGCCACGCACCGTTCACGTCAAGTTCACGCCAGTTCCCGCATCGTTCACGCCAGTTCACGCCACAATGCGTGCAAGTGTCAGGGGGGCTATACCTTCTCGGTCAAAAGTTCTGTAGGCCTATACTTTTGAACCAGATTACTAAATTCAAGAAATACAAGTTGAACGTCTTGGTCTTAGCAATGCTTATAAAGAATTTAGAAATCTGTCTCTTTCTTAATAGACTAAATACACTACACATCCACTTTCCCTCGTTTGCACCATTTTATATGAAAACCCATGAATCATACTTTGTCCGTCGATGATAAAATAACTATGACTGTATTTGTTTATTACTGTATAACGTACAGCAACCTTATAGGCTAAAGGTTTTTGGATGTTCTGTATATTTTCGTTACCAGATTTTTAAGTTACTATTTGTCATTGTTGAGCTTTAGGGGAGATATTTGTTAACGTTTCGAATACTGCTATTCTGCGTGATAAAAATGGTTGAAATAGATCACGCAGAATAGCAGTGATCGAAACGTTAACAAATAGCTCACCTACCACTCACCAATGACAAATCTTTCTTTTTTTTTCCCTCCATATATTCAGAAATGATAGAAATCCATTTACCACGACACATAATTCCCAAAGTGAATATTTTAAAGAAAGTATTTTCTAGGGTTTTACCAGCTTTCCCTCGAAGTACTCGGTGAGATTACAAAGTCGAGAGACTATAATGTAGGTAAAACTCTTAAGAAAATACTTTTTTAAAATATTCACTTTGGGAATTATGTGTCGTGATAAATGGATTGCCTTTATACCCTAATATTCTTGTCTGAAAGATAAGACTAACGAAAACAAAACAAAAAAGCACACCTAGTAATATTATCTTACTGTGAAAATACGTAAGCTTTATATTTCATTTACGCTTTTGTTTCTTTTTATATCGACCTCAACTGTACTTAGTCTATCAGCCTAGATTCAATGCAGAACTACAGATACATTTTTAGGGTCTTTTCCATTAAACTCCTCGAATTTTATTGCATTTTATTTAATGTTTATCCAAAAGAGTGATACTGAACAATGGTGATTTGAAAAACAGACGTAAGAAGCTATCATACATAGGGCTGTTTGTGTGTGTGAGAGAGAGAGAGAGAGAGAGAGAGAGAGAGAGAGAGAGAGAGAGAGAGAGAGATAAAGTTATCTTAATCTTATCTGGCACAAGAGAAACAGACTGGGGTCTTTTCCATTAAACTCCTCGAATTTTATTGCACTTTATTTAATGTTTATCCAAAAGAGTGATACAGAACAAAGGGGATTTGAAAAACAGACGTAAGAAACATTCATACATTGGGCTCTTTGTGTGTGTGTGTGAGAGAGAGAGAGAGAGAGAGAGAGAGAGAGAGAGAGAGAGAGAGAGAGAGAGAGAGAGTTATCTTAATCTTATCTGGCACAAGAGAAACAGACTGGGGTCTTTTCCATTAAACTCCTCGAATTTTATTGCACTTTATATAATGTTTATCCAAAAGAATGATACTGCGCAAAGCTGATTTGAAAAACAGACGTAAGAAGCATTCATACATAGGGCTGTTTGTGTGTGTGAGAGAGAGAGAGAGAGAGAGAGAGAGAGAGAGAGAGAGAGAGAGAGAGAGAGAGAGAGAGAGAGAGAGAACATCATTGTGGAGAGAGAGAGAGAGAGAGAGAGAGAGAGAGAGAGAGAGAGAGAGACGATAATCTGAGAACATTACTGTGGAGAGAGAGAGAGAGAGAGAGAGAGAGAGAGAGAGATAAAGTTATCTTAATCTTATCTGGCACAAGAGAAACGGACTGATACACAGGCAAAGCAGACGTCTTTGCCCCATGTTGGCAAGAGAGATAACAAGTTAACCAGAGACCCTGGGTTTCTGTTTCTCCGAGAACCCTAGTATCAGTTCCTCGAACTGAACAACATTCATCATCATCTCCTCCTACGCCTATTGAAGCAAAGGGCCTCGGTTAGATTTCGCCAGTCGTCTCTATTGTACCAACCGTGTGTCACACGATCGTACATAGTTCATTTTGTGTATATATTATGCTTGTATCTTCGCTCTTCCCTCGCTAAAAAGAACCAGAATAAACATGTCTGCTTTTCTCACCTGTAACAGTGTCTGTTTTTTAACATGAAATTTCGTGTTGCTTTGAGCTTTTGTGTATAAAGGAGAGTGTTCTATAATAAACTCACCCAGTTGCTTTCATACTGTCTTTGAGTCACAACCTTCTCTCGGCACGTCACACTATCTTGGGCTTTTAATTCAATACTACTCGATTCATCATCTACTTCACGCTTCATTGTCCTCAGCCATGTAAACCTGGGCCTTTCAACTCTTCTAGTGCCTTTTGGATCCCAATTAAAAGTTTGATGCCCTAATCTCTCTTGGGGAGTGCTAAGAGAATGCCCAAAGCATCTCCATCTACCCTTCACCATGATTTCATCCAGATATGGCACTCGAGTAATCTTATCTCTCTTGTAGTTTCATTTCTGATCCTATCATGCCATTTAACTGCCAATATTCTTCTGAGGGCTTTGTTCTTAAATCTACTAAATCTATTGGAGATTGTTTCATTGTCATACTATGATTCATGTCCATACAGTACCACAGATCGCAATAAACTGATATATAGCCTGATTTTGATATGTAATTTAAGACTTGTTTAAGACCAAATCCGGTATAGAATAAGAGTAGTATGAATAGTTTGCGTCTTCATTTAAAGTGTAAGGAACAAGTAGATAGAAAATCATTGGAAACTTAGGAAGTAATATGTGTTGAAAGTAACTATCGTTAATTGAATGTTTATTCCAGAATAGTCATTTTCAATACAACAGTGAAATAGCCTAATTACGTTTAATTACTTATTGTTTTTAATTGCTGGCCTATCATGACGACAATCTCAAATCCCATTACAACTTGCATAACATTATGGTCGTAGAAAATTACAATTAACTATTTCACCCCTAAAGGACGTACCGGACACTGTTAATTACAGGATTTTATATTTTTTTGATAATTTCATGAGAAACTTCAGACATTTTCCAAAAGAATGAGACCAACATGACCTCTCTAGGACAAAAATTAAGCCTGTTAGAGCAATCTAAAAAAAAATATATAGCAAAATGTGCTCGAAATTTAACCTTACCTTGGGGGTAAAAGGGTTAAAGAATAATTTTAAGGTTAGAGTTATTTTCGTTTAAATGTACCTGAGAAATTCAGATATTTCTGTAATGATAAATGCGAACTTTAAGACGCAGCCAACATACAAGTTTCGATAACTTCATCGACTGGAACTAAAACAATTATTTCTTTGATCATAAAATATTTCAACTGTTCACGTGTCTCTAATTCATTTTTAGCAGTCTACTGTATCGAACGAGTTATTTTTATTTATTGATTAAATGCCATTATAAATAGGCATATAAAGCCTGGAGATAACATTCATAAATGTATGTTTGAATACATTGGATCCTTCTCTCTGGTTACGGTTCTTTCCCTTTGCCTACACATTCACCGAATAATCTGGCCTATTCTTTACAGATTCTCCTCTGTCCTCCTACACCTGACAACACTGAGATTACCAAACAATTCTTCTTCACACAAGGGGTTCAATACTGCACTATAATTCTTCATTGGCCACTTTCTTCTTGGTAAGGGTAGAAGAGACTCTTTAGCTATGGTAAGCAACTCTTCTAGGAGAAGGACACTCCAAAATCAAACCATTATTCTCTAGTCTCGGGTAGTGCCATAGCCTGTGTACCATGGTCTTCCACTGTCTTGAGTTAGAGTTCTCTTGCCTGAGGGTGCACTCCGGCACGCTATTCTATTGAATTTCTCTTCCTCTTCTTTTGTTAAAGTTTTTATAGTTATATAGGAAATATTTATTTTAATGTTGTTACCGTTCTTGAAATATTTAATTTTTCCTTGTTTCCTTTCCTCACTGGGCTATTTTCCCTGTTGGAGCCCCTGGGCTTATAGCATCTTGCTTTTCCAACTAGGGTTGTAGCTTAGCAAATAATAATAACAATAATAATAACTTTGATAACCTTTATTTCCTCACTCTTTTTTGGGTACTTGCGTGTTCCGTGTTCCACTGAAAGCACTGATTCCGATGGGGAAATAAATAAGCTGTCCCTCCCCTGGTTGGATTCGAACCCAAATAAAACCAATTGGGTGAATTACTGATTTTATATCACTCAGAGTGAATGATAACTGTATAATTAACGAAATATATTTTCATGTAAAAAAACATGAGCTTATTTTTTTTTTCTTTTTACTTTTGTTGTCAATAGTAACTTGATTTTTAATACGTTTAAATAACGAGAGCTTCTTTTTATGCTAATGTTCAATTTATTTTCATGTAAATAAACATGAGCTTATTTTTTTTTCTTTTTACTTTTGTTGTCAATAGTAACTTAATTTTTAATACGTTTAAATAACGAGAGCTTCTTTTTATGCTAATATTCATTAAAACTCGAAGTTTTGGTGACCTTGCATCATTTTAAAGATACGTGATAGAAATACATACAATTCAACTCATTTATATTTTTCTTCATGCTAACATGGAAACATTTACATAATCCCGGCCATTTAGTTCAATATTTTTGTCTTAATAGCTAATTACTTTGGTGGGTCACGTATTCAGTGGCTTGTGTACTTCTTTAAATCTCTAGACCAGTGGTTCCCAACCTCTTTAAGTCTCTAGACCATTCCCAACCTCTTCAAGTCTCTAGACCAGTGGTTCCCAACCTCTTTAAGTCTCTAGACCAGTGGTTCCCAACCTCTTTAAGTCTCTAGACCAGTGGTTCCCAACCTTTTTTCTGTCATTTCCCCCTGCACCCAGTTCAACCATCCAGATTTCCCCCTTCATGCCCCGCCCAGCCCTCATGCCCACTCGCCTGCCTCAGAAATGGGCATGGCACTCCAATTCTCCCCTTGAATATCATGTCTTTGAGAACTGATATGATCATATCACAATTGAATGGCTAACAACAAATTGCTGCACGTACTATGAACACATTTTCCGCTTGTTTTAGTTAGTAGGTAGTGTAATTATTTCCCCCCTGGAAGCTTCAAATTTCCCCCAGGTTGGGAACCACTGCTCTAGACTCTCTTATCATCTTGAGGCCATAAATTTTGCTGCCATACATTGAAACCAGGTGTTCATGCATGCCAACTCAAAACTCTAAGCCATCTCTAATATATACTCCCCATCCTCATTCCTAATTTCAAACCCTTAGGCCTATCAAATATTTGGAATTCGTGTCTCCCCCCATGCGTCACGTATTCCTAGTCATTTGCCATTTCAGAAGAACGGAGTCTGCTGGTATTTATGAGAGCACTATTACCAAATGTCCACGTCAGACATATTAATCCTGATTGTTCCGGTTCGATATCCAGTTCTGGGCGCATGCACCGGCTGCTAACGTTCAACTTCGGTACACGACCCTGACTAAAGTCATTCAATTCATTGACATTTGAGTCTTGTTGCTGACAATTCCGGTGACAAAGGCCCCAACTTTGCTGCGTAATGAACGGAAAGGATGGCATTGTTTTGCGAGCTTTGGGTTAAGTGCATAAAAACCATATTCGTTTTATATTCTGTTTCGATTCATCTGTAGTCCAAATTTATGAATTCGAATATGTACTTTCGAGTACGTTTGATTAAAAAGTAATAATGAAATCAATGGGAGGTTACTTGTATATAAAGAAGCTCGTCTAGAGCCTGCTAATAAACTAAGTATTAGAGTTTAAATTCTTCGTTCTATGAATCCCACCATATACCCAAGACTCAATAAGGCTTCCTAGAGAGAGAGAGAGAGAGAGAGAGAGAGAGAGAGATCTTATCACCTTGCTGTTATTCCTTCTCTGCATAACCCCCTCCCAACCCCCGCTTCCCCTTTTTCTCATCATCCACGAACTCGAATGGAATTGGGACGACCAAACAGATATAACAGTTTCTCAGAAACTTCGCCGTAACCGTTAACGGCTGGCACTGAGTGTTATTGTAGCTAGCAGTTTGAATAGCAGTGAATCTTGTCTATTTGCTTTAACTACTGGCACGTTATTTCATGGAGAATAATCTCTTTAGATTGCGCTGGGCAAGGACAAAATGAAGGGTTTGTCTGGAGACTCGGAAAAACAAACTTTGCTCTTGTGTGAGATGGAATTAATCTTTAGGCCTATCTGTGGTTTCTGATAGATACAGTAGGATGGAAAATGATGGTTGTTATTATTATTATTATTATTATTATTATTATTTTTATTATTATTATTATTATTGTCATCATCATCATCATCATTATTATTATTATTATTATTATTATTATTATTATTATTATTATTATTATTATTAGCTAAGCTACAACCCTTGTTGGAAAAGTAAGATGCTATAAGCCCAAGGGCCCCAACAGGGAAAAATAGCCGAGGAAAGGAAATGGGGCAATAAATAAACGATATAACAATTAAAATAAAATATTTTAAAAACATTAACAACATTAAAACAGATATTCCATATAAAAACTATACAATTCACCTATAATGATAACAGATAAGACAAGAATTTAATCAAGTTAGAGTTTTAGTGATGAAATATTTGAAAATATTTTTTGTCAGATTGTTAATGGAAATTTCATTCTATTTTGTCTCATTTTCGAAATTCTAAAAAAAAAAGTAAATTGCAAAAAAGAAAAACTGAATCGAAGAAATAATGTTTTTGGGTATAACAAAATTGAAAAAATAAATCTGAGTAGAGTTATTGAAGTGATCATTTTCGATCAACTTCAAATAATTAGAACTTAGATCATTATAAACTTTTTACATTAACTTTCTATTGATTTTTTTTTCATTCCAGTTAAACTTTTTCTTTATCTATCTCTTTTTCGTAGATTTTTATTGTTTTTCTTTTGGTATTTTCGTTCACCTTTTCATTCCAGTTAAACTTTTTCTTTATCTATCTATTTTTCGTAGATTTTTTATTGTTTTTCTTTTGGTATTTTCGTTCACTTATTCATTCCAGTTAAACTTTTTCTTTGTCTATCTCTTTTTCGTAGATTTATATTGTTTTTCGTTTGGTATTTTCGTTCACATATACCTTCTGTTTTTTCATGTCTCCATCCATTATTTTCAATCTTTATCCTTCTTTTTCCTTTAGCTTTTCAGTTATCTTTTTACCTTTAATTTTCTGATTTGCTTTCCATCTTGTCTTCTTTGCTATCAGGTATTTTTAATTAAATTTATTTTTCTTTATTCTATATAGCTTTTTCTGTTATCTTTCCCTTTCCCTTTTAATTTCCGGAACAATTCTTTTTTTCAACAAACTTCTCCAATGTCGTTTTTTATTCATTGAAGTTTGCCTTAACTTATCCCTTTATACTTTTTAACATTATTCTTTCCTGATTTTTTTTTCTCTATATTTCAATTTCCTTCAATGCCTAATCTGTCTTTTTTCTTTATTCTTTTAATTCTATCCAATTTTCATATTTCTCTTATCCTTATTTTCTCCTTTCTTACGTAATTCCATCTTTAATGTATCTTTCCTTTTCCTTATTTATCTCTTCTTCTCTTCCATTCTCGTTTTCCTCTTTACCTTTCCTTTCGATTCCCATTTCCGCTTTATATCCGTACCTCTTCCTTTCCCTTTTTTCCTTCTCACTCTCCTTCTGCCCTTCCTTCTGCGCCTCTCCCTTCACGAGAGCAGTTATCCTTCGCAGGAGTGAAAGGACGCTCACCTGAAGGTCTTCAGGAGTCCAAGTTGATTACGTTCCCTGTCGTGGGATAAGGCCATTTTCTCTCTCTCTCTCTCTCTCTCTCTCTCTCTCTCTCTCTCTCTCTCTCTCTCTCTCTCTCTCTCTCTCTCGATCTTATATATGTTATTTTTGTAACTGATACACTGATGATTCAATGCTGTAATTTCTTTTTTTTATGTTGATTTCTGATGTACTGTATGTAACTGCCAATATGTAACTTTGTTTGGCGTCTTTGGGCGTAATAAATTTATTAAATAATCTCTCCCTCTCTCTCTCTCTCTCTCTCTCTCTCTCTCTCTCTCTCTCTCTCTCTCTCTCTCTCTGCTGGTGGGTGGTTTCTTGGTTTCACTTGGACTGTTATTTTTTGTTTCTTTCATTGATTAATTTTTCAGTTTAAGATTTGTTTTTAGTTTCTGTGGGACTTTTAAAAAGTAATGGTTGGTTTCTTAATTTAATTTTGATTGTAAATGGGTTTCTTGGTTTCGTTTATTATTATTATTATTATTTGCTAAGCTACAACCCTAGTTGGAAAAGCAGGATGCTATAAGCCCAGGGGCTCCAACAGGGAAAATAGCTCAGTGAGGAAAGGAAACGAAGAAAAATAAAATATTTCAAGAAGAGCAACATTAAAATAAATATCTCCTATATAAACTATAAAAACTTTAACTAAATAAGAGGAAGAGAATTAAGATAGAATAGTGTGCCAGAGTGCATCCTCAAGCAAGGGAACTCTAACCCAAGACAGTGGAAGACCATGGTAAAGAGGCTATGGCACTACCCGAGATTAGAGAATAATGGTTTGATTTTGGAGTGTCCTTCTCCTAGAAGAGCTGCTTACCATAGCTTGGTTTTGTTAATTCAATTTTGTAAATACATTTTTTTTAATGGATATTTTGACTGATTAGGTTTACATTTATATGACAGTAGGTTTTGATTGTCTGGTTTGCATTTTGTTACAGAGTTTTTTTTCTTATTTTTTTCTTCATAACTCCAATTCTTTTGATTAATTGGACAGCTTTCTTGGTGAGATCAGTTGCTGCGGGGGGGGGGGGGGGGGGGAGGTGCAGGTTAGAGTGCTTGGATAGTCTTTGGTTGAAGATTTGAGTTATAATCTATTTTCTAGGCTAACAAGTTAATTAACTGGCTGATTTTATCCGGTAAAGTGATATGCAAAAAAAAAAAAGCTGAAAACAGGTTTTGGTATTTTTAAGAAATATTTTTTGAGAAAAAAAAATTGTAAGTGAGACAATACTATTTTTCCATATCTATTTACTTAAAATCTCAACTTCAGAAACATTTACCTTAGGCAAGAGAGTTCCATGATTTCACAAACTTTACGGTAAGGCCAGACGTTGAAATTAATTCAAGACCTACAGGTCTGCCATGTAGGTCTTGATTTAATCTTATGCATTAAGCGGATGCCTTTTGGATTAAAATAGCCCTTTTACCCCTAGGCTATTTGGAAATTTCCAACCCTTAAGCCCTATGGGGTTATTTTTTTTTCAAGCACATTTTGCAGTATATTTTTTTTAAAATTGCTCTAACAGCCTTAATTTTTATCATAGAGGGGTCAGGTTGGTCTCATTCTCTTGGAAAATGCCTGAAGTTTCTCAAAAAATTATCAAAAATATGCAAAAAAAAAGTTTAAATAGCACTTTTTTGCAAGGACGTACCGGCACGTCCATGGGGCTAAAGGGATGAGTTTTGTGAAACGTACCAGTACGTCCATTGAGGGTAAAAGGGATAGGATACGAAAGTTGAAAGACGAATGGGATCGTTGAGTCTTACTGTCCACATGCAGCTATTTTTATCTGCCGTGATGTCATTGGAACAACTTAATTGTGTAGGAGATTGTGTCGCTTACTTGATTATTGTCTTCGCCAAATCGATGATTTTGCGAAGGGTATGTATTCATCCCTATTGTTGTTTATTTAAAATTGCATAAAAAACGGTAAATGCCTGGCAACATTTATTCCAGGGTTTTTACCGTTTTAAAAACGGATATATTGACGTAAAGGAATGATATTATGGTCACCAACCCTTAGAATGTAAGAACAAAGTATGCTAAAATTACGGTCGCCTCCATTTTACTAAAATAAGGCTGAGAACAGTATGTTTTAAGGAGAATTCCCGATTAGAATTGCGGTGTTTTTAACAGTGTAGGCATAATAATATAATGAGATTTTTAAAATTCTTTATGTGTTTACGTGTTCGTTTGTGAGCAAGTTTATGAGAAGAATATGTCATGCAAAGGTTTGAGTTTCCATTCAGGTGTAATATATCTGATTCTGACATACAAGTAAATAATATATACGTTTTATCTGATATAAATGTTTTCTTTCCAGTGCATTCGAATTGAAAACATCTAAGCAGAAAACGTATTAAAATGACCGGAATCAAAGCGTTAAGAGTTAATTATATATTCCCTTTACATATTCATATACATTTAAGTTAAACGTTTCGCTTATTTCTTTTACAATTATTGTAAGTGTTCGATCTGTGGAAATGTTTGCCTTTTTCTTTCCTTTTCCTATTTTTATGATAATAGAATACTATTTTCCAAAGTAGGGAAAGTAAAGAATAATCTATAAAAGACGATTAACCAAAAATTCAACAAAGTAAGATAAATAACAATGTTAAGTAACTAAGTGATACGCAGTACTCTAGAAGTTTTATTCCAGCTGTGACCAAGTTGTGCAATGATCTTCCTAATCGGGTGGTTGAATCAGTAGAACTTCAAAAGTTCAAAGTTGCAGCAAATGCTTTTTTGTTGACCAGACGGACATAAGTCTTTTTATAGTTTATTTATGACATATTTGTTTTTGATGTTGTTAATAGTTTATATATGACATGTCTGTTTTGACGTTGTTACTTTAGAATGATTTATTGTTAATTTGTTCTCTTCATTTATTTATTTCCTTATTTACTTTCCTCACTGGGCTATTTTTCCCTGTTGGAGCCCCTGGGCTTATAGCATCTTGCTTTTCCAACTAGGGTTGTAGCTTGGATAGTAATAATAATAATAATAATAATAGTGTAAAATCGGTAAACTCCTGTATTTTTGAAGCTAAATTGCGATCTTGTGTAAACATAAGCAAACTGCTTAGAAACATATCTTCGTGATACTTTTTATTGAAATTCTATATAGATTTCTTGCATTTATGATTTCTTTCAGATATTCACGCTTGCACTTGAGCAAAGGTTAATTAATGTTTAGAGTACAAAAATGTAGTTTGAAAGAAATTTTGACTGTCAGTCCTGGCGCTCTCTCTCTCTCTCTCTCTCTCTCTCTCTCTCTCTCTCATATTAACTAAAGATAGGTACAACTTACCTACGAAATCAAACTAAATTTAATTTGTATTCCATATGAATTCATTTATATAACCTTTGATATATAGAAATGAACAACAATATTTTTAATATGTACAAAATGTGTCTATACTTTATTTTGTATTCCTTTGTATAACCTTCATTATGTACTGTAAATGTAAACAATATTATTTTGATATGAACTTAAATGTTTGTATATACTTTATTATTTCTTATTTTTTTGGCATAACAATATTACTGTATTACCATATACTCAAATATCTGACGCTAATGAGCGCAATAAATTGATTAAAACAATCTCTCTCTCTCTCTCTCTCTCTCTCTCTCTCTCTCTCTCTCTCAGCTCAACCGCAAGCAGAATAATCTAGTTTAATTTGTCCCTGAGAAAGGAAGGGCGAACGTAACTTTCATTCGGAGACTGTTTCTTGGCAATATAAGCCACCTCGAGTTTCTATTTCGGTCTCAAAGTCGACTTCTAAAGCATCGAAGCCTCCTGAAAGCTAATATGATTAACTTCGTTCATTTGCATACGCTGTTGAAAAATTGCATAAAAAACGGTAAATGCCTGGCAACATTTATTCCAGGGTTTTTACCGTTTTAAAAACGGATATATTGACGTAAAGGAGTGATATTATGGTCACCAACCCTTAAAATGTAAGAACATTTACCGTTTTAAAAACGGACATATTGATGTAAAGGAGTGATATTATGGTCACCAACCCTTAGAATGTAAGAACAAAGTATGTTAAAATTACGGTCGCCTCTATTTTACTGAAATACGGCTGTGAACAGTATGTTTTAAGGAGAATTCCCGCTCAGAATTACGGTTTTTTTTTTTTTTTTTTTTTTTTTTTTTTTTTTTTTTTCTTACACTGTAGGCATAATAATAGAATGAGATTTACAGTATAACATTCTTTATGTGTTTACGTGTACAATAAAGTACACATCTCATAAGACAAAGACACATTCATAGGAATTTCCGCTTGCAATATATTCATAGTCGTGTCAGTGAATACTACAATATAGTAAAAGTATTAAAATTGTAATAGAAGGAATGATAGTTCTCAGGTGAACGTGATGGAATTCGATATCAATAGTCAATTTTGTATTTCATCTACAATGTTGTCAAAAATAAATTCCAATAGTAGTTGAGTAATGTATAAGGGCACCAGGGGCGTGGGGAGGGTGCCAGGGGCGTGGGGAGGGCGCCAGGGGCGTGGGGAGGGCACCAGGGGTGTGGGGAGAGTGCCAGGGGCGTGTGGAGGGTACCAGGGGCGTGGGGGGGGGGGGGGTGCCAGGGGCGTGGGGAGGGTGCCAGGGCCATGGGGATATAGAGAAGGGAATATAAAGAATATGGAATTAATAATATTTAAGGAGAGAGAGAGAGAGAGAGAGAGAGAGAGAGAGAGAGAGAGAGAGAGAATTTTGATTTATGAAAGCTATGTGAAATTTAAATGAAAAATTGAATAAACGTAGTTTTTACATGTTGAATAAAGAAGCATTGCTTTGAAAATTCTAAGAGATTAAAACAGACAGATGGCGAGTAAGAAAAATACAATAAATGTGTGATCGCTAAGACATAATACTGACAGACCCTTAATACCTTCGTGAGACCGACATAAAGTAATATAAATGAAAGGATTGGGAAAATAACGAAATGGAAGACGGTCGGGAGAATAACTAAGTGAATTGGAAAATATTTTTTGGAAGGGATTCTTTTCAACATTTGTGTATGCATGAAATTTGTCGCATTTAAAAGATTGAAAAATTGTCGCTGATTCTCTTTCAAATTAACGAATTTATCTTTGAGGCTTTTTTTTTTTTTTTTTTTTTTTTTTATGAAAACTAAAGAGGAAAGCCACTGTGGATCATGCCAGGAAAAATTTGAATTTCTATTCAGCTCGTCTGACGCGTCTGCAATTACGTCTTTTATTTCGAAGGGGAGGTCCATGAACCTTTCCAATGGGGGGGGGGGGGGGTTTGGAGGTCACTGACCCTTTTCATTGGTGGCGGGGGAAAGGTCACTGAACCTTTCCATCTGAGGGGGAGGTCACCGAACCTTTCCTTTGGAGGGGGAGGAGGTCACTGAACCTTTCCATTGGAGGGGGAGGAGGTCACTGAACCTTTCCATTGGAGGGGGAGGAGGTCACTGAACCTTTCCATTGGTGGCGGGGGAAGGTCACTGAACCTTTCCATTGGAGGGGGAGGTCGCCGAACCTTTCCTTTGGAGGGGGAGGTCACCGAACCTTTCCATTGGAGGGGGAGGTCATTGAACCTTTCCATTGGTGGCGGGGGAAGGTCACTGAACCTTTCCATCTGAGGGGGGGGGGGGTCGCTGAACCTTTCCATTGGAGTGGGAGGTCACTGAACCTTTCCATTGGAGGGGAAGGTCACCGAACCTTTCCTTTGGTGACGGGGGAAGGTCATTGAACCTTTCCATTGCGGAGGGGGGCGGGGGTCACTGAACTTTTGGTGTGGGAAGTCCGTAATCTTGTTCTTTTGATCAGAGAGTCTTGATATTTTGCGTTCATGGTGAAGTCCTTGAAGTTTTTCTTAATGTGTTAAGTTACTGAGTCTTTTCTTTTCTGGTTTTCTGGTGAGATCTTTGTCTTTTTTTTAAGGGAAAGTTCTTTTGCCATTTTTTTCTAACAAGAGATCTTAGAGACTTAATTTGAGGGGAGTCCTTGAGACATTTCTTCAAGGGGAAGTCTCCAAGCCTTTTCTTTTGAGGGGAGGTCCCTAAAGTTTTAATGTCGAGGGAAAGTCACTCATTTAAAGAGTAGATCCCTGTGCCTTTCATCTGGAGGGGACGTCCTGAAGCCTTTCTTTCGAAGTTAGGTCCCATTACCTTTTCTCTGGAGAGGATGTACCTGAGGCTCCTCTTTTGAGGGAAGGTCATTGACTCTTTTCTTTTCCATCTGTGAAGGATGTCCTTGCTATTTTTCGAGGGGAGATCCGTGGCATATTCTGTCAAGGGTTGGTCCTTAAACCTATTCTTTCTAGGGGAGGTCCTTGAGTCCTTCCTTTCAAGAGAGGCCCTTACTTTTTACGAGGGGAAGTCCCTGGTCATATCCTATCAAGGGCTGGTCATCGATCCCTTTCTTATGAGGGGATGTCAATGAGCTTTTTGTTATGAAGGGAGGTCCTTCAGCCTTTTCTTCCAAGGGAGGCCCCAATACTTTGGGATTTTTGTGGGCTTTGCTTTTTTATAGTAACCCAATGGCATATTCTGTCAAGGGCTGAGCCTTGATCATTTTCTTTAAATGAGAGGTACTTGGGGGTTTTCATTTAAGGGAGGTCCCAATGCTTTTATTTTGTGAATGAGTTCCTTGTTTTTTTTCTTTATGGAAGACCCCTGGGCATATTCTGAAAAAGGATGGGCCTTTAACCTTTTCTTTCGAGGGGAGGTCCTTGAGCCTTTACTTTCAAGGGCGGCCCAAGTGATTTTGTTTTGCGAGGGAGGCCCTTACTTTTTTATGGAAGATCCCTAGGCATATTCTGTCAAGGGCTGGTCCTCGAGACTTTTCTTTCGAGGGAGTCCTTGAGCCTTTACTTTCAAGGGAGGCCCAAGTGCTTTTGTTTTGTGAGGGAGGCCCTTACTTTTTTGAGGGAAAATCCCTAGGCATATTCTGTCATGAGCTGGTCCTTGAGACTTTTCTTTCGAGTAGAGTTCCGTGAGACTTTACTTTCAAGGGAGGCCCAAGTGCTTTTATTTTGTGAGGGAGGCCCTTACTTTTTTGAAGGAAGATCCCTAGGCATATTCTGTCAAGGGCTGGTCCTTGTGCCTTTTCTTTCGAGTAGAGTTCCGTGAGACTTTTCTTACAGCAGGATGTTCCTGATCCTTCGACTGAATATCTTCTACAAGGCAGTGGAGTTTCACTAAGGCATTGGAGAATTAAAGGTTGTTTACCTTACTCTACAAGTTGTTTACCCTACTCGATGTTTGTTGATTTACTTTCAATTGACCTTGCTTAAAGTGTAGTAAGGTGTGGAAGGGGGAGAGATACAACAACAACAACAATAAGAATAGGGAAGTGGGGAATATGGGGAAAGGAAGAGTACCCCTGGATACAATCCAATTTATAGCTCAAAGGCAGGTACTCGGGATGGGAAAGAATAAGTAAATAGGGAGAAAGAGAAGTACAGGAGAAGAACATAAGAGAGGGGCAGACCCTCTTGCGATATTAAGGAATTGGTATTATTGTGGATTGTGTTTAACGGGAGAGATAACATCGGTGATTTTTACATCTGTCATTTAGCTGAACCTATAACACTAGATACAGTTGATCAAAGAGCGATATTACATACACAAATTAAAGAAATATGGTAATTGTAACTGAATTATGTTATGTAACAGTGAGTGGATAGTGTGATTTGTTAGTCAGTTAGATTGGATTTCGTCACTGCGGATGCCACATGGATAGTAAATTTACCCTGAAATGTCTTTCTATCTATTTATCTATCTATCTATCTATCTATCTATATATATATATATATATATATATGAGTGTGTGTGTGTGTATGTATGTATGTATGTATGAATAGGAGAGTTGTTAACATTGCGATCAGGTTGGGTCAAATTTATTCATCCTCCAAACTGATCATTTTTCTTTTTAAGGCATTGGCCAAATTTCACGATGAATTTTGATAATCTTTTTATTTGCATTTTATGAATGCCGTTCTTTACCTTCAGTACCTTGAAAATATAAGTGTTTCTTTTATCCAGATATTTAGGTGCTTTCTAAAAACCTTACCCCCTTCGATAAAGAGTCCTATCACGTTTGATTTCATGAATCTGCCAATTATCGAAAATTCTGCCTTTTACAGCGCACATTGCACAATTCCATACGAGGAGAAAGTAATGTAATGGCCCATCTTTAATCAACGCCATTGGGTAATATGACAGGTTTTAAAATTGCTCCGACTATCATTATCACGATGGTGTCATGGCCGACCCACACCCACCTGGTTTTGGAGTAACAAAGACAGTTCCATCCTGTTCGTAATACTAGGTATGTAGTTAATTTTAATTATTATTGTTATTAATATTATTATTATTATTATTATTAAATGCTAAGCTACAACCTTAGTGGGAAAAGCAGGATGCTATAAGCCCAGGGGCCCCAACAGGGAAAATAGCCCAGTGAGGAAAGGAAATAAAGAAAAATAAAATATTTTAAGTATAGTAACAACATTAGAATAAATATTTCCTATAAAAACTATAAAAACTTTAACAAAACAAGAGGAAGAGAAACTAGATAGAAGTGTGCCCAAGTGTACCCTCAAGCAAGAGAACTCTAACCCAAGACAGTGGAAGGCCATGGTACAGAGGTTATGGCACTACCCAAGACTAGAGAACAATGGTTTGATTTTGGGTAATATGACAGAGGTTTTAAAATTGCTCCGACTCTCATTATCACGATGGTGTCATGGCCGACCCACACCCACCTGGCTTTGGAGTAACAAAGACAGTTCCATCCTGTTCGTAATACTATAGTCCATTTCTTTTAGCGATGCATATTTGCACCGACTCGCAGCGGTGCCCTTTTAGCTCGGAAAAGTTTCCGGATCGCTGATTGATCCTGTTCGTAATACTAGGCATGTAGTTAATTCTAATAGTCAGGCCTTTTCCATCATGAGGCTCAATACTAAACAGTATTCTATAGTCCATTTCTTTTATCGAGGCAGATTTGCACCGACTCGCAGCGGTGCCCTTTTAGCTCGGAAAAGTTTCCTGATCGCTGATTGGTTAGAATTATCTTGTCCAACCAATCAGCGATCCGGAAACTTTTCCGAGCTAAAAGGGCACCGCTGCGAGTCGGTGCAAATATGCATCGCTAAAACAAATGGACTATAGGCATGTAGTTAATTCTAATAGTCAGGCATTTACCATCATGAGGCTCAATACTACACAGTATTCTAGAAGTTTTATTCCAGCTATGACCAAGTTGTGGAATTGTCTTCCTAATCGGGTAGTTGAATCAATAGAACTTCAAAAATTAAAATTTGCAGCTAATATTTTTATGTTGAACAGGCTGACATAAGTCTTTTTATAGTTTATATATAACATAACTGTTTTGATGTTACTGTTTTTAGAATAATTTATTGTTAATTTTTTCTCGTCGCTTATTTATTTCCTTATTTCCTTTCCTCACTGGGCTATTTTTCCCTGTTGGAGCCCTTGGTCTTATAGCATCTTGTTTTTCCAACTTGGGTTGTAGCTTGGCTAATAATAATAATAATAATAATAATAATAATAATAATAACAGCGTATATTCAACAGTTATACTGGAATGAGCCGTGTTTTTTAAATCAAATTATAACTTCTGAAATTATAGTTCCCTTTGGGTTTTTGGATTAAGGTTCAAATTTTCAAGTACACTAGGCCTACTCGGTTCAAATATTCAAGTACACTAGGCCTACTCGGTTCAAATATTCAAGTACACTAGGCCAACTCGGTTCAAATTTTCAAGTACACTAGCCCTACTCGGTTCAAATATTCAAGTACACTAGGCCTACTCGGTTCAAATATTCAAGTACACTAGGCCTACTCGGTTCAAATATTCAAGTACACTAGGCCAACTCGGTTCAAATTTTCAAGTACACTAGGCCTACTCGGTTCAAATATTCAAGTACACTAGGCCTACTCGGTTCAAATTTTCAAGTATACTAGGCCTACTCACTTGAAGGTGGTTATTACTGCTACGCCCTACGTTTATTTTATTTTTACTTTTACTGTAACCAAAGGTAAAAATTGAATAAGAGTACTTTGTTCTTTGTTAAAAGTTCAGAAACCTTATATGATTACAATTAGTTGAAATTCAGTTATGTCAAATATAAAATTATTTTGATTTCATATACACAACTCCATGCAAAGGAGTCTATGATAAAAAAAAAACATATTTGGCTGATTTTAAAGGCGTTGTACTTCAATTTGCCTAAAAGAAACATACAGTATTGAATAGACCCTAAAAAATTTATAAAAAGTTATGTCAAATATAAAATTATTTTGATTTCTTATACACAACTCCACGCAAAGGAGTCTATGACAAAAAAAAAACATTTGGTTGATTTTAAAGGCGTTGTACTTTAATTTGCCTAAAGAAACATACAGGATTGAATAGACCCTAAAAAATTTATAAAAAGTTATGTCAAATATAATGTTATTTTGATTTCTTATACACAACTCCACGCAAAGGAGTCTATGATAAAAAAAAACATATTTGGTTGATTTTAAAGGCGTTGTACTTTAATTTGCCTAAAAGAAACATACAGTATTGAATAGACCCTGAAAAATTTATAAAAAGTTATGTCAAATGTAAAATTATTTTGATTTCCTATACACAACTCCACGCAAAGGAGTCTATGATAAAAAAAGAAAAAAAAAACATATTTGGTGTATTTTAACGGCGTTGTACTTTAATTTGCCTAAAAGAAACACAGTATTGAATAGACCCTAAAAAATTTATAAAAAGTTATGTCAAATATAAAATTATTTTGATTTCATATACACAACTCCACGCAAAGGAGTCTATGATAAAAAAAAACATATTTGGTTGATTTTAAAGGCGTTGTAATTTAATTTGCCTAAATAAAAATAGTATTGAATTGATCCTAAAAAATTTATAATGTTTTTGCACTCGACAATCTTCTTAGAAAGTCCCCTGCTTCGACAAACATCAGGCCCACGGGGACTGCTCTGTACTTACAAATTCAGTTTGCTTCCTTTTCATCCATTCGCATATTAAACCGACCTCAGGAAACCAAAGTTCGTTCTTGTTTTGGCTTTGGCTTCAGCTTCCAACAGTCGATTTTTTCTGCAATATTTTAAAATGTTTTTGTTATTACGTACGTGAATTTATATTTTTGAACAAATTTCATACCCTCAAACCATGCAAATTATTATTAACATACAAAAAACGTTGGTATCTTGTAAATCATTCATAATTTTCGGACTAAACTAATTCAGTGAACATGGCTGCCCGTTTCTTCCGTACTGCTTGCGTTTATGCATAAGAAATGTAATGCAAAATTCCAATTTATATTTGTTAAGAATATATGCAAATAATAGTCTCCCTTGTCGTCCCTTGTCGTGCATTAATACATCATAATCACGCGATAACTTGACGCGGTGTTAACAAGAGAAACGTTTCTGTTGAGTGAATAGTTTAGTCTCCCTCACTTAATCATGTTTCTTCGTTTTCTAACTATTCTTAACGGTAGGGAGCAGTGTTGCCAGATGGGTTAGTCTAAAAATCCCTAAAACTCGTTATAAAAAATCCCCAGAACCACCCAAAAATCTCCATTTCCAGAAATATTTTCTTCTAATATAGAAATTATTCACTATACGTCATGTAATTATATTGCAACAATATAAAGGTTTACTCATCTCTGTTTCTGATTCATAGAAATATGTACAAAATATCGTCACGTAATCCCCAAATCTAAGGATAAATTCCCAAATGTAGGAATTAATCCCCAAATCTAGAGATAAATCCCTATATCTGGCACAACTGGTAGGGAGGGAGGGAGGAGGAGGTAAGCTCCTCCTCCTCCTCCTCCCTCTATCCCCAAACAGTCGGTAGCGCAGACCAGGGATGCCAGCTTTCCTAAATGTGAAAAGGCCAACTTCTAATCAACATAAGCTTTAAAAGGACAACCCGTTAGTAGAAAAAGGACAAATATATAGTATTTAAGGCCCGGATTTTTTTTTCATATGAATAAAAGCCAACCAATTTAAGAAAAGGCCAAATTTAAGGGTTTTTTTTTGGCCCGTAAAAAGGCCAACCTGGCAACCCTGGCGCAGACTCGCGAGATTGACTCTCTAGTCTCTCTGTCTCGCGCAGACGATACTCAGTGAATGAACAGACGAGACAGTGGAAGGATATGCGAGGGAATTGCTCCTGATATAGTGTTTCCGTCTAGTGCTTGTATTTTTTCTCTTAGATCAATATTAAGAAATTTTCTACCTTCAAGATGGTGCAGAGCTACCAGTCTCCCGTCAGGGTGTACAAGTACCCTTTTGAACTCGTGATGGAGGTGAGTAATGTCGTATTTCCATGTTTTTGAGGTCTTGTGTTAGTATCATCTGTGAGAGAGAGAGAGAGAGAGAGGGAGGAAGGGGACTACACTTGCCTGTGTGATGTCGAGGTTATCCACTTCTCTCTCTCTCTCTCTCTCTCTCTCTCTCTCTCTCTCTCTCTCTCTCTCTCTCTCTCTCTCTCTCTCAGATGTGTTATGATTGCATCACCCGGAGATATTTCAACGTTTGCAAGATGAATCGGTGGTGAAGCTTTGGTGAAGCTTGTAGGCAAACATTGGTGTAAACAGGGCTTCAATCTCTTCTAGTCATAGGCTTTATTTAGGCCTAGGGTGAAGGGAATTTGCAGATAGATTTATTTTGTGGTGAAGCTTGTAGGCAAACATTGGTGTAAACAGGGCTTCACTCTCTTCTAGTCATAGGCTTTATTTAGGCCTAGGGTGAAGGGAATTTGCAGATAGATTTATTTTGAGGTGAAGCTTGTAGGCAAACATTGGTGTAAACAGGGCTTCACTCTCTTCTAGTCATAGGCTTCATTTAGGCCCAGGCCTAGGGTAAAGGGAATTTGCAGATAGATTTATTTTGAGGTGAAGCTTGTAGGCAAACATTGGTGTAAACAGGGCTTCACTCTCTTCTAGTCATAGGCTTTATTTAGGCCTAGGGTCAAGGGAATTTGCAGATAGATTTATTTTGTGTGTGGAAGGCCGTGTCTTATTATTGACTCAAGAATATCTCCGAATTGGTTGATCTGTTTGTTTCCGATTGAAATGAACATCAAATTCGCTTAATTCACGTTATTTACTATAGGAAAACAATTATATTTCGTTTCCCCAGTATGTTTTCCCCACCCAAAACCACGAGTTCCCACTGGGGGTCCCCCATTATCGTAGGATATAGATGTATATATATATTTCTGAAACTATTCATTTGCGACGGAAACGAGTGTCATTTTTGAAGAGATCGTAATTTTTTCTATAAGAAACAGTAGTTTTTTTCCTAGGTTACATTGCCATGTAATTCACTACAAAAATACCAGAATATCTATTGCCAATCGCTTGCCTTGGTAACCTGGTTTCTAAAGCAAGAGACCGTGCTGGTGTAAGACTACCTCAATGTTGAACGTATGAATGCCACTCTTATACTACCGTATAATATTATGCAGTACTGTATAACCTGTTGGTTGTTTACCACTTGCCTTGATGTAGTTGTCAGTTCCAAATAGTTAACAGTATTTCGTTTAATCTTCGATTTGTATTTGAATATCAACGAAAGCTTATATTCCTTAGCAATCTCACTTACTTGTTTTGGGTTTAAATCCAACCCTTCACTGAAGTCGAGTGAACTACTTCTCAGGCGGGTCCATATTAATCATCTAACGAAACATTTTCATTATAACTTATACAATTCTTTGATTGTACCATCTTCCAAATCATATGATCTTGTGAAAAGTAATGTCTTTAGTTTCTTCTTAAATTCAATTGCTCCCTTTAGGTCCTTCATTTCAGTTGGCAGTTTATTATAGTGTCTAGGCCATTATTGTGCCTTGGTGATTTGCACTTGGCTAAACAGGTTATTTATGAAATGGTGCTATTCTAAACATATTCACAGACTGGGATTTGAAGGTCATTCACTCTTAAACGGAAGTCTTTTTTTTTTTTTTTTTTTTTTTTTTTTTTTTTTTTTTTTTTTTTTGCGTGCGAATACTCTGGCGTTTAAAGACGTGTTTGCTAGAAGGAAGAGTTGAGGGAATAAATAGTCTCACCTCGAATTTCCACGATGGTATAAAGGGTTCCGTAATAAACGCATACTTTTTTTAAGGTGGTATGGAAGGGTATCTCCCATATATATTGATGAGCAAGTATATATATATATATATATATATATATATATATATATATATATATATATATATATATATGTATGTATGGCTTTTTATAGTCTTATGTTAATTATGTTTTATAATGTTTTTTTTTTAAGTATTTCATTTAATGTTTTCATTACTTATATCGTTTATTTCTTTTCCTTACTGGGCTATTTTTCCCCGTTGGAGCTCCTGGGCATAAATATAGCATCTTGCTTTTCCAAGTAGGGTTGTAGCTAGACTTGTAATTATATATATATATATATATATATATATATATATATATATATATATGCATATATATATATATATATATATATATATATATATATATATATATATATATATATATATATAGACGTAACTAATCCACTGCAGAACAAAGGCCTCAGATATTATTTGTGTGGGGGGAGGGGGCAGGACATA